>NC_067282.1:106569269-106911769 GCF_020740795.1 Apus apus
TCAAAGAAAAACTGTTGGATCATAAACCAAATTTACAGGAAATCCTATGCTTGATTTTTGAATGACCACTGATTAATAGTTGGAAAACAAATATGTGTCAAACTTCTTTTTCATTAGAAACTGTAGGAAAAAATATATCATAAGTGGAGTAAACAATTCTGAAACTGTTTTAAAAAGGAATATCAAACTTCAGAGATATAATTCAGCTGCACACAGATTGATCCTGCTGAAAGAGAAAGTGCCTAAATTCACATTCCACGCCTATCAGATTGGATGTGCATTTAAAACATATTGAACAATTTGTCTTGTGGTGATGAAACAGAGCCATCACAACCAGTAACCCAACTGGAAACTATCCAGAAGACAATAATTTTACATCAATTACCTACTTACTTCCATACTCCTCCTTCTAAGCTGCCACTTTAGCATTAGATGTTTATGGTCACATAATGCATACGTTTGCTCTACAAAGAATTCTGTTGTTTGAAGAGAGCAGCCCCTTCTTATAATTTAACACAGCTAATTAAGAAAAGCTTAATTTAAACTGTACCTCAAAATATCACTACTCTGGATAAAAAAAAAGGAACTGCATCAAAACTAATGAGATTTATGGTAGAAAAAGAATAATTCAAGGATCTACGTTTATGTCTGTCATATCTGCTCTCAAATTCTTCCTTAATGTTCTTGTAATGTTTACAAATAGTCTTAGTTTCGTAGAGGCAGACAGGGCTATGTGGACTTGTCTGCAATTCAGAAAGGAAATTTATTGGCTAGACACCTTCTGCAAGGGCAAAACTTCACAGGCATGGCTGCCTTACCTGGCCAGTCTGAGTTATCTATATTTTAGAACACGTGTTCAACTTTTTATTGAAGTAAAACTTGCTTTCTGAGGATGAAGACCCTCTGATCTTCCTGAAATTTCAAATAATACAATGAGATTAAACCTCTTATGTTTATGAGTTTGACCATTTTTCGAAAATATGTCTGACATGTCCTTGGAAGATGTTGCAAAGGATTAAATAAGGAAACTAATTAATTACTATGCTGGGGTAAAATATCCTTACATATGTGACATAGAAGGAAATCAGAGCATGGAGTTTTCTTGAAGTCCACAATGTTTACTGAACTCACCCCACAGATCAGGAATATCTCCTATCTCTTAACTTGCCTCTAGAAACTAGGAGAATTTCTCATTACTATTTACTTTCCTGCTGATTTTCTGAGCCTAGTTTTCTTTTTGACCTCTCTTCTTTCTGCTGTTTTTAGGCACAGGCAAATTTCCTTGAGGTCAAGGCACCTCCACCAGCGTAGAGATATTAGGTCTGATTGATCATAAAGCTGAACCTTCAGGTACTCCTGAATGTAGTGCCTGGTGCTCCTGCCTGTTCCTCCTGTCCTCAGAGTTGGCCAGTGCTGGGCTATGAAGTACATGTGGTGTGCTTACCTCTCTCACTATTAAATCTCAACATGTAACCAAGTATTGTCAAGTGTTATAATCTTATAGTAATGAACATGGAGAAGATTTTAAATTAGATTAAAACAGTAAGTTTGGTTTTTAGATGCTATGTTAAAGTGTCCACTTCATGAGAGGGCTCTTGAATAAAAAAAAACAAACACTGTCACTGGTAAGTCAACACTTATGAAAAGCTGCCATAGATGGCAATATTTAGGAATTGTAGGTATTAGAAGAATATGAGGAAAAACTATAGCATTTCAGTTGAAAACTGCACTATCTTGGAAAAAAAACTGTCTACATTTTTGGGTTTGGTTGGAGTTTTTTTGTTTGTTTGTTTGTTTTAATAGTGATATCTGTAAAACTGTAGCAAAAGTTTATAACAGGTTGCAAAAAGCTTAACTATGTCTAGCCTGAACCTGCAGTCTTGAAATGCTAATATACACAGTAACTGTCCAGATTAATACTAATATTGAAAACTCTGAGGTTTCTCAGAGCAATTGTGAGCAGAGTAAAACTTAAGTAATGTAATGCACAGACGTTGGGTTTTTTCTTTATTTGTCCTAACATAGTTATAGTCCTACATAATCAGATATATCACTAGAGAAATCACTGCTTTAAAATAATATATATATATATGGCAAGGTTTTTCATAAAAAGGGAGTTATTTATACCTCCCTGAGACTTCTAATAACCTTAAATCTCATTTCTCAGATACAGATTAGTTTTCATTCACAAGGGCATTTAAAATCATATATATCATGCACTGCAGAGCAGCCCTGCAAGAATATTCTGCCTCACTGTGTGAACAAGTCTGGTTATACCCTGAATCAAGCAGTTCAAACTGAGGGCAGATACATATAATTATACTAAAGATACGTGTATGAAGCCACAGGCATATGACCATAAATGAACTGCCTAATGTGACAGTTATGACTGATTGAAGATCAGCTTTTATCTTCTGAAAAGTTCTCATAAATCTTGCCTTGAGAGACAAAAATTCTGCCTCTTCTTTCAGTTTATGCCTTTGTCATTGTCTTCCCCTTAACACATATTAAAAAAAAACCAAGCACCCAACCCTATTGCTTTGGGCATACGAATGAAAACAATTCTTATTTCTCATACCTAATCCTTTCTTGTGAAGTTTTTTTTCAAAATAAAGTTGCAATCCTCAATTTTTTTATGTAAGAATTTTTTCCTAGAGGAAATATGTAATGCATTATGTAGAATATTGGTACTTCCTGTGAGAAAGTGCAGAAGCAGATAACATATTAAATAATAAAAAGGCCATTGTTATGCAAAACTCTCAATGATGCATATTGAGAAAAGAAGAGGTATTGCTAAAATGGACTCTCAGAACATGGGAAGAATATTTCCAAGAATCCTTTTACAATGTTCTAAGTTTCTGAGTTCCCAGTGATTAATGACAGGTTGAATACTGGAAGAGTAGAGCAAATGCAGCCAGATACTGGGGTTTTCATCATCTGCTCTTCTCTAATTGATTCTGATGTGATATTTGTGCTACCCCTATGACTTCAAAGAAGATGTATTTATTGCTCTTTTCTTCCTGTTAGTTTTCTTGAACACACAGTGACATTTCCCAGTGGTCTACAAGGAAAAAGTACAAATAATCAAAAATCTGTCATCACAGATGCTAATGCAGTCTTGAAATAGAAAAGAATCAAACACTATATGCAGTTTGAATTATTGAGTTTAGTATTAGCCTAACATCTAGACAGTATCAGTCTCTTTGTGTGGCAGATTTAGAATTTATCTTTTGATTTTTCAGAGAGGCAAGGAAAGAATAAAGATTTGATCCTGAAAGACTTTTTGTTATAGGGACAGGATTCTGTCCCCCTTCCCAACTCCCCGCACCCAAAAAAAAAAAAAAAAAAAAAAAGACCCAAAATACAAAAAGACAAAGACAAACAAGAATATTAAAGGATCTAAAATAACCAAAGTATTCTTTCTCTCTTGCATAAAGTTCCTCTGTATTACACCATTGTTTCTGTATAAAACTAATCCCTAAAAAAGCAAGGTAATGAGATTTTCTGTGTAGGTTTGTGAAAAGGATGTCATGCTAAAGCCTAGTCTGTCTGCATGGTCTGTTAAATTTTTTCCTCCACTCCCATCTAAGAGACATCAGACCATGTGAAAAGCACCTAGAAAATGTTGAACGAGGTGGTTGCTGCTGTTGTTGCTATGATCAAGCTTGTGATATATTATCTGTGGGTTTAATTAAAATAAAAGCTTATGTTAACAAAAGAATGAAAACACACACCCAGGAGCACCTCCACCAGATGATTCTCTGATGTTTCAGCTTAATGATGAAGCTCACTAGCATTTCATCCAGCAGGAATTCCGACTGTTTTGCCATATTTATATTACTGGCACATAAAAGCTCTCTAGGCCAAAAATAGCAGTTTCTCCTCCTGCCAGGGTGCCATAAGTAGATCCTTTCCATAATCATTTTTACACCTCTGGATGAGGGCACCCATACCTGTTGCTTGTCATATCACAGGGCACTCTTCTAAAACATGCCAATGGGATCTGACGTATTGTGGACTCTCTAACTCTTCCTTCTGCCCTTATAATGACATCCACTAGCAGACAAAATCAGCTCAGGAAAGAAAAGACCACTACAATTGGTATGTTTCAGATGCACTAGGCTTCTGGTTTGAGTTCAGCTTATGTTACTATTTTATCGACACAGAGCTTTCCCTGGAACATTCTCGTCTTTACCACTGTGTGATAACAGGATTAAGCAAACACAGTTCACCTGATTTATACTGTATATTCTGAAATATACAGAGGCCAACTGTATGAAGTTTAGTAAGGTCAAGAGCCAGATCCTGCACTTGGGTCACAACAACCCCATGCAGTGCCATGGACTTGCGGAAGAGTGATTGGAAAGCTGCCCAGCAGAAAAGGACGTGGGGCTGTTGGTTGACAGCCAGCTGAGTATGAGCCAGCCGTGTGCCCAGAAGGCCAAGAGCATCCTGGCCTGCATCAGGAACAGTGTGGCCAGTAGGACTAGAGATCATGACCCTATACTCAGCACTGGTGAGACCACACCTCAGATACCATCCTCAGTTTTGGACCCCTTGCTGCAAGAAGGACATTGAGGTGGTAGAGCATGCCCAGAGAAGAGCAATCACGCTGGTGAAGGTCTAGAGAACAAGTCCTATGAGGATAGGCTAAGGGAACTGGAATTGTTTAGCTTGGACAAGAGGAGGCTGAGGGGAGACCTGGTTATTCTCTGCAACTACCTGAAAGTAGGTTGTATGGAGGTGGGAGTTGGCCTCTTCTCCCAAGTGAGTAACACTAGGACTAGAGGAAATGGCCTTAAGTTGCACAAGGGGAGGTTTAGACTATATATGAGGAATAATTTATTTAACAAAATAGCAGTCAGGCACTGGAGCAGGCTTCCCAGGGGTTGTTTTGTTTTCTTTTGTTTTCCCTAGGTGGATGGTTGTACTCATTGATCTTAGAGGTCTTCCAACTGCAACAATTCTCTGTGATTATGTGAAATTTCTGTTACTGCTTCTATGTCAAGGCAAATGAAAAAAAAAAATATGAGAGGGTGGTTCTTAGCACTTTTTAAGTCTGGAAGCCCATACTGCAGTAGCCCTACAACAGGGCTACTGGAATAGATTAAATATTCATGAAGCAAAACAGAGAGTTATATAAATAATGAGTTTTAGAAAAGCAAGTAAGAAAAGTCAGACTCATACATTTTGCATCAAGCAAGCACTCTGCAACACAATTAAAATTCCTCTGCATATCATTCTGAATTGCCTTCTCATACTATTCCCTTAATCTACTATCTTCCCTTTTTTTCTCTAGGTTAAAATACAGAAAATATAGTGAGGGCAGGGGGAGGGACGTGACATAAGGTTATGTGCTCTGTGACTAGGCTAAACAAACATTTCCTTAATAATTAGTCTATTGCTCTTACTGGATGACTTCTAGAAAATCTCATTTATATTGTCCAATTAATTAGAGGTACATAAATTTTCTTCTTCAGCCTCACTTTCATCTTTGACAGTTGAATTTTAGTATTCACTGTTACTTCTCTTCCTCAGTCTTTTCAGAAACATTAAAATTAGAATAATCTGCCCTAACTCTCAAAAAAGGAGAGAATAATTCTCCTAAATACTGTAGCTCATGACCTTTGAACACAAATTCTAGATACTCTATGTTTTGCGGGGTTTTTTTCATAATTAAATCTTTCTGCTGATGATGCTGACATTTCAGAATTAAATTTCTCAGCCTCTGAGGAAGCTTTGTAAAGGCAATAGAACCCTATGCACCCTGACCGCTTCAACTCTTCTGAAGAGTTGACATTTAGAGAACTTTTTACATATTGCATAGTGTTTCCTCTTCCAGGATTTTTACTCAACCTTTTAATTCTGTTGTGCTATTTTAAAATAATTTTATTTAAAAGATGACCTGCTCTCATTCTCTCTGTTCTGGTTCTGTTGTAGACCTCTACACCTCTTCCATTTGTTCTCCAAGTCTTTTCAGTGATTTAGTCTTCCAAACCTTTTGTTGATCTGCTAGAAATTTGGACATATTTTCATTTCTTGTGGCCCAAAAATTAAGTGACAAAAATCTGTAATTTGTACTTTTGTGAACAATGTAAAGTCTCTTTTTGCTTTTTGTATGTTTATTTGAGTGCACATTAACTTTTCTGTCCTCTCAGGCAGCTAGGTTTGATCTGCTCCATTCAAGCAGGTGTGGTTTTTTTTGTTTTCAAGTTGAGAGATTTTGAACTGCAAGAGAGCAAATGTCACTCCCATCTTCAAGAAAGGCAAGAAGGAGGATCTTGGGGACATAGGTTTGCCAGTCTCACCTTGAATCCTAAGGTGATGGAACAAATAGACCTGTAAACTGCTTCCAAACACATGAAGGACATGATGATGACTAGCATGGGTTTACAAAGGGCAAATTACACCTAACCAAGCTGATGACATGAGTAGTGAGATAACTGGCTCAGTGGACCCAAGGAGAGAAGTTGATGCTGTTTATCTTGACTTTAGCAAGCCTTTTGACACTGACTCACATAACATGCTCACTGATAAACTTAGGAAGTATGGACTAAGTAGGTGAACAGTGAGGTGTGTTGAAAACTGGATGTAATGCTGGACTCAGAGTGTTGCAACCAGCAGCACAAAGTCCAGCTGGAGGACTGTCACCAGCAGTGTACCTTAGGGGTCACTGCTGGGGCCACAGTGTTTAACTTCTTCATTACTGACCTGGATGACAGAACACAAAGCTGGGAAGAGTGGTTGATGAACCAGATGGTTGTTCTGCCACTCACAGGTGTTATGCCACTCAGAGGGACCTTGACAGGCCTGAGAAATGGTCTGGCAGGAGCCTCATGAAGTCCAACAAGGAGAAATGTGAAGTCCTGTCTCTGGGGAGGAACAAACCTAGGCTCCAGTATAGGCTGGGAGCTGACTAGATGAAAATGAGATTAGTAGAGAAAGATCTTGGGTCCTTCTCTAAAAAGAAAGGTCCTTTTCTTCATAAATATTAAGAACAAGTTAGATATCAGGCAAATCACACCTGACCAGTTTGGTTGCTTTCTACAATGAGGCTACAGAGATGGTGGATAATGGCAGAGCAACTGACATAATCTAGCTGGATTTGTGCAAGGCATTTGACACTGTCCCATATGACATCCTGGTCTCAAAACTGACAAGGCATGGATTTGACAGATGGACCACTTGGTGGATAAGAAATTGGCTGGATGGCTGCACCCAGAGAGTTGTGGTCAATGGCTCGATGTCCAAATAGAGGCAGGTGATTAGTGGTGTCCCTCAGGGGTCAGTATTGGGACCAGTGCTGTTTAACATCTTTGTTGGAGACATGGACAGTGGGATTGAGTAGACAGCATGGACAGCAAGGTTGCTGATGATACCAAGCTTTGTGGAGTAGTTGACATCCTAGAGGGAAGGGATGCCGTCTAGAGGGTCCTTGACAGGCTGGAGAGGTGGGCCAGTGCCAACCTCATGAAGTTCAACAGAGCTAAGTGCAAGGTCCTGCACCTGGGTCAGCACAACCCCAGGCACAAATACAGGCTGGGGGGAGAATGGCTGGAGAGCAGTCCTGAGGAGAAGGACTTGGAGGTTGTAGTAGATGAGAAGCTCAACATGAGCCACCAGTGTGTGCTGGAGCCCAGAGAGCCAACTGCATCCTGGGCTGCATCAAAAGAAGTGTGGCCAGCAGGGCCAGGGAGGTGATTCTGCCCCTCTACTCTGCTCTGGTCAGACCACACCTGGAATACTGCGTACAGTTCTGGTGTCCTCTGCACAAGAAAGATATAGACCTGTCGGAGGGGGTCCAGAGAAGGGTCACCAAGATGATCAGAGGGTTGGAGCACCTCTGCTATGAAGACAGGTTGAGAGATTTGCAGCTGTTCAGCCTGAAGAAGAAAAGGCTCCAGAGAGACCTTATAGCGGCCTTCCAGTACTTGAAGGGCGCCTACAGGAAAGCTGGGGAGGGACTTTTCATCAGAGACATAGTGATAGGACAAGAGGGAGTGGTTTTAAACTGAAAGAGGGGAGATTTAGGTCTCCACCTACTTTTCTATTTTTAGCAAACATTTGCACTTAAAACCAGATTTTAAAAGTATACAGAATTCCCAAGGTGTCCTAAGTAGTTAGTGTCTATGCGCCAAATGGGATGGGGGTGGAGTGGGGGACGTGCCATGCAAATAGCACTGTACAACTCTACAGTTTATCATACAGATATTCTGCCTGATTCTATGCTGTGTGTACAGACTCTTACATTATAACAGCAGACATCCTGGTACAGGGTACGGTTTCCATTATCTCTATACAAAAGTTGTCTGAATTCTAAGCCCTGAAGTTTTAGTTCCGTATCTCTTGTGTATTGTAACATGGTAGGAAACCAAGGTCTATCACAGAATATTAAAAACAAAAAAGTTACAAAGTTCCTGTAAGGGGAGGGAGAGGAATGTGCCTGAGAACAATAATATCTGGCACTTACTGTCCATTTAATGTACCAAGCTTTAAATAAAGCTCACATACAAACCCAGGATGGCAGATGTTATATTAGCACACATCATGCAGTTACTTGGCAACAAACAGAAATTAGACAAGATTACATTTGGTCTGCAAGAATGTTACCAGAACTTGTGGTTACACAACCATAAAAATGTGCATATATATTGATATATTAAAATGTACGTAAAACAAGCTGCAAAGTAAAAAAATCTTCTTGAAAATAGTACTCTTATTACATTATTTAAAAAAAAAACAAACAAAAAAAACCACCACACACACCACCTTTTAATTACAAACAATTTGATAAAAAGCATCATTGAAGGCAAACAACGTAGATCACATTGGATTGCTTCTTTTTCAGATACTATTCTTAGGAAATTATGGCAGACTCCTATCTCTTTTGTTGACTTTTTTAAAAGGAAACTTCTCTTATATTGCTTTGGAAACAGAAAACAATGATTGGTCAAAGTTCATTTTCTGCATTAAGGAAATTAATGCTTATAAAAGCATCTGCACATCAATTTTCTTTGGCCAGAAACACATAGGTTTTCTTTGGCCAAAAAGTTATGCCATCCTATTTCTTTGCAGAATCTGTACCATAGGAAATTTAAAATAATTGTCTTGGTTGCTATCAGTCCATTCTTTTCATAATCAAATATCTTAGGCCACAGGAAGTGGAACTGAAAGACTTGCCCTTAGTTTTCCCTGAACTTGTTATTTCTTCTAAACATAACGAGGAATTTGTAATGGAATGTACAAATTGTTTACACAGAAAAGTAAGGGTTATTCAGGAATTTTCTAATTCTGAAATTTTCAGTAGAAATGCCTAGCTTTCATCACAGAAGTATCTAAAAAAAACCAAAACAGCCCATGACACATTATTTTGGGGCTTCTGGAGTGAAAATAAAAGTGTTCATTTTGGATAAAAACATTTAGAGTAAGGTATCCTTATTATTATTCTTTGTCCACCTAGGTTTCTGATTCTTGGTTCCTGTGGTACAAGCACTTCACATTTCACAATATTTTGGTTTGAATCAAGGCTGAAATACTACAAGCTCAGATTTCAGCTGAGGAACTAGGTTTCTATTTTAGAATTTCCTAATCTTTCTTGAAGTTTGTCTACAATGCACTATTCAGTGTTGTACAGAGCTCTTCGAACCTGATTAGAAAGAACATGTTAGGACACCATTGTCTCTGGATTATAACAGTCTGTTTCAGAAATTCAATAATCTGTGATGGTGAGCAAGGGAAAAGTGGCCTGTTAAGAAATCTGTACTGCTTTTAGTGTGTGAACTAACTTAGTGCCACTGTACAACATACCTCACTACAGAATATCATTAATGATGTAGGAGCTTCCATCCAGTTTTCTGAAATGGTATAAATTCTTAAGAGACTAAGTGTCATGTCAGTTCTCAAAACCACATGACTAAATATAGACCCCATTTGTTTAATTCTAAGCTTTTGTAAATCCCACTTGATACCATAATCCTTGTATAAATCTAGGAGGGAGAATCTAAAACCCTAGAAAGTGACTTGCCTGAAAAGCTTTATTTGGCTGAAACCCACAGTTTCCAGCAAATAAGACTGTTTCCCAATGGATAAGGAATTTTTAATACAGGGTCCGTGTAAAAAGTATCAGTGTAACTCATTTTGCATACAGATATTCATTGCTTCTGGTTTATATGGTTGACTTGCTTTACATGTTCAGAGAAGTGTATAACCTGCCAGGCTGGAGAAATCAGAAAAAGATGTTGTCACTTCAGCCCCAAGATACTAAACAAAAACCTATTTAGAACCTACAATTATACTATTGTAGTGACCTCATAACAATTAAAGTTGTTTTCACAACTGGAAAATAAAGCAAGAAAAATACTGTAACAGAAATATTGCAGCTTTTACAGATGCCAAACACAATTATAGACAGAACAGGAAAGCTTCATTACAATGAGAAAATCCTCATTCTTATGTTGATTGGAAGATTTGTCCTTGGAAATATTTCATCCTTGTGGCTTCTGGGGTCAGTTTTGATAGCAAGGAACATATTTTCATCCCACAAACAGCAGTGGGAAGAAGTTATTACATTACACGGCTCTGGTTCCTTTAAGCAGAGAAAGAAGGTAAATAAAAGTTATTATCCAGCAGTAGTAGCCATATCTTTGCTCTGTAGTATACCAGCTAGGAATGGTGTTCCCAAAAGACTGGCATGCCTGTTTAATACTCTTAAACTCTCAGTAATCAAACACGTGCTATGTTACTATTATTATTTAGGCAGTAAACATTAAGACACAATGCCCCTAGACAGGACAGCAAGCTACTAAACTGGAGGAAGAGAAGTGGATCTTCTGAGTCAAATGAACAACAGATGGTACCTTCTGCTCCTACATTACATTCCAAGACGTAAAAAAAACTCAGAAAGAAGTAATACAGCCAACAAAACCACAAAGTCTATCCTCCATACTTCTTCTTATCCTTCGTATAAACACTAGTTTATTTAGGTAAACACTAGTTTAAGAATGATTTTACAAATGTTTTATATTTATAGTAACTATGAGTAACTTCTACATATTAACAAGGGTGAGGTTTGAGAAACAAGCATCTTAAGGGTGTAAATTTTTATTACTAAAATATGCAGACAGACACCTAGATGGATTTCCACATCTCTGGATACCACATTCCCACTGAAAGCCCCAGGTACAGGGTACTTAGGAAAAGCAGGCACTCTGTAGCATGTACGAAAGGTCAGGATACATATAAAAATTGTAAAGACTGTTCTACTTTATTTCTGATTAATTTATATCTCAGTTATGCATATTCACAATTTTTGTTTTCTTCCAGGTAACTACTGCCACAGAGGATCCTGAAATCATCACCACTTCCAGAAGTTTAATTTACCTGTAACACTTGTTGCTGGCAAATACGGAAGTTTTCTCCTCTATTGTGCTCAGCTGGTTTAGTTTTTAATGTTACAAATGGGCTTCACTAGGTCTTCAAAAGCTATCACAGGCCCTTCTCATGACTGATTCATAATATATAACCCTAGGAAGAAACACTAAAAGTATCAGATCAGTGCCAAAAGTAAATAATGACACTCCTTTTCAAATCAGTTAAAAAAGGAAAAGGTAACTAACATATTTTTAGCAGTTTGAGAAATACCTAGCTTACAGTGTTCCTCTGCTTCTTTCCTCTGTGCTCAGCTTCCCTATTTGTCTACAAACTCAGTTATAGCCTCATTATAATTGTTTAGAGCTGGTCACTGGGGAAGACACAATAAATGGAAATTTAACAAGGAATGGTACCTCAGCTAGGCTGGTGACAAGCTTAATAGGCTGTAGCATGCTAACTTGAATTAGTCATCAAATGGACTAACCACAATTTGCAAGTGTAGAGACTGCCACAAAGGAAGCTCAAAAAAAAGCAAGAAAGCACTGCAGATAAAAGGATAGTTGAGGGTACTTTCTCTATTAGGAATATGTATAATTTTCAAGCATACTCAGTGACAGAGGAGAACGAGAGAGGAAACCAAATCACTTCCAAATTTACTTTGCATAAGGAAAAGTGGAGGAAAACATTACAACATCACATATTTTTACTGAAATTAGCTGCTTTGTGTGTAAATGCAAAGCTTCAAATTTTACATCATTTGAAACATTGTCCCCTAGAATTACTTTGTTACTTATTTTGCTATAACTGAACTTATCAAGTGTTTGTGGGGTCCCAAACTGATTTAATATGTATATATTTATCCTCTTTGTGTATCTCAAAAATATTCATTTATATGCTACAAGTTAAACATTGTTCAGCCTGACTCACTTCTGATAGATTTGATATGGATGTATTTCCTTTTTGACAACAACAGAAAAACAACAAAAGAAACAAAGAAAATAACGTACAAAGCCAGATATGTTATTCAGTGTTACCATTCTCAGAGTACTACTAGATTTAAAATACAAGGTGGATTCAAGCTGTCAGAAATCAATAAGCAAGAAACTGGAAAAAAAATATTGTGGTGTGGAAAAACCCTTAAGAGCTATGCCATAGTCTTTTTCCTGTGGAAAACGTATACCAGGAAGCAATATGGAAGGCAAAAGAAGTCACAGTGAATGTGTGTCCATTGATGTATGTAAATCTCTTCTGCTCCTCCCCCTTCTTTTTTAAAGGGAAAGGTGAGAAAGAAGGAGATTTAGTTTTAATACATACTTCAAACCACACCTTGTAGACCCGAGTACCAAAAATGCACTGCAATAAAGATAAAACAAAAAAGTATATACCAAACCATACTAGAAAATTATCATGTGCAACATTACTCAGATTTTAAAATACATTTCACAAATATGTAAAGATATTTAAAGCAGGCTGAAACAGCGAGTATTATGAAAGATTTGTAATTTTTTAAAGCATTTTGTGCTTTATTTATGTATTAATCAGGATGCCTCCTCAATATGTGGATATTTCAAAAAGATTTTCTAAGGGTGTACTCATTGTGTGAAAGATCAGAATTACAGAATCGTTGAGGTCAGAAAGGACTTCGACCTGGAAATCATTTAGTCCAAAACACCTGCTCAAAAGCAGGGTAAAATAATGAACACATGTTCAAGAGACTTTAAAGAAATAATCTTTGTTGTACTAATACATTTTTAATTTCCTAATAATCATGCTGTGTATTCTCTAGTAAAAAAGGGAGGCCATTTTGTTCCCATACATCTCTCCTTGGCCCAAAACAATACCCTCACACTGGAGTTCTAACACAAGAACTCCCATGACAATAAGGCTCTTTCCGAGTTTTCTAAAACAAGTTTTTGATTGCTAAACTTTTTACAAAGAAAACAAGTGCCAATTTCTCTTCCAAGTGTTATCATTTTCTGAAAAAACAGTCTTACTAAAAGCTGTTTGTAGATGATAGCCAAATTATTATATGCTGAGCACGGGTAGCAGACTTAGGAAATTCTAAAATATGTTTTTAATCTCAAGAATTATCTCATTCAACAGACTCCCTTAATTTTATAAATCAACATCAAGAAAAGGTATGTTGAAGTTAAGAACAATATTCTGAGATATTTGCTCACGTGTTAGCTTTTTTTTATTGTAAATGCACCTTAAGGTGCAGTTATTAAAATGCATTCACCTCATCAGAGTGGGTTTTGATAACCCCCCTAGGCAACCTATTCCAGTACCTTACTACCCTCATAGTGAACAATTTCTTCCTGATGTCTAACCTAAATCTCCCCTCTTTCAGTTTAAAACCATTACCCCTTGTCCTATCACTGCCCTCTCTGATGAAAAGCCCCTCCCCAGCTTTCCTGTAGGCCCCCTTCAGTTACTGAAAGGCCGCTATAAGGCCTCCCTGGAGCCTTCTCTTTTCCAAGCTGAACAGCCCTAACTCTCTCAACCTGTCTTCATGGCAGAGGTGCTCCAGCCATTTAATCATCCTCATGGCCTTTCTCTTGACCCTCTCCAACAGGTCTATATCTTTTCCATGCTGAGGGTACCAGAGCTGTACACGGTATTCCACGGTATTCCAGGTGTGGTCTCACAAGAGCAGAGTAGGATGTAACGCAATTAGTCACTTTAACATTTGCTGCCAGCAAGTTGTCAAACAGCATTTGGAGAGAGAGGAAGGGGAGCAGTGTATAAATTGATACAATTTTAAAATTAGATTTTTATGAGGATAATTATTATATAAGCATCATGTATCTCAAGAAAGAAACTGAATGGAAATGGAAACCAAGCTGGCTCCTGTTTGAGAAATGTGCAGAAATGACAATGCATAAAGTTCCTGGTTTACATGGTGAATTAACCACAATAAACCTATCAAAGACTTTTGATATACAAAGTCTACGTGTGGAGAAAAAAAAACAACCCTACATACAACTATAAAATTGTATAAAACAGATGAAGCTTCGCTACTAGAGTAAATAATGATTCTTTACAATAGGTTTTGCCAACTGTGTAGTAAATTACAAGCTTCTTAGGAGATAGTTTCATTGCTTGAGTTTTTCCCTTTTGATTTGTGAAAAAAAAGCCAAATACAATGCATAATTTAAAGATATCATTACAAGCTGCTCATAAAAAGTGCTGTGATACAGATGTACTGAAAAAGTATGGTTTCTCACTTGTTAATGACACACTGTGAAATGTAACAGAGTCTTGTGTTTAAACAAGCCATAGTATACCAAGACAAAGTACAGATATTTTGAATGACAAAGTATCTTAAATATACTAATAACCAGAATATAATAAAGATAACACAATTAGAGTATTTATAAATCAAATGGAAAAATGGAATCTACAACTTACTGAATTAAAAATCTGTTATCTTGAATAGCCTGTCACACATGGTCACCTGTTTTAAATATTTTAAAGACATTGTTTCATCTGTTTCACCTCCTCATTCACCTTTGTTTCCCTGTTTTAATTTAAAGAGACACTTTAGGAAGAAGACCTTAGGAAAAAAAGAAAAAAAAAAAAAAAAGGCAATACTTTTAGTGCCAATGCTAGAAGCATTCCTTCCCTGGAGTGGTGGGGAAGCAAAGACCAGAAATCATAGTAAGGAAATATATAGGCACACACACCAGCTATTAATCAGACATTTTAAGGGAGGGATGTCACAAATGGGTCACTGTCAGGTTCTGAAAGGTGGTTAAATACGGTTTCTATAATTAAAGTGACTTTCTATCATTGGCCACGGGTTTTGAAATGCAGTCATTACATTCATAGGACTTTTCAGTCACAAAGGTGAACAGGAAACTCTGACAATTCTTTTCATTGCATTATATATATAAGCATGCATATATGTATATATATGTTTTTATATTAAAAAAAGACATTTGCAAAGGAAGATTTCTGCATCTCAACCCATTTTCTGAACAACTGAGGATCAGAGAGATTTCTGAGCACTTGAACTGCTCTGGATTAAGTCCCAAACAAGGGTTAGTCCAAACTTGTGACCTTGTGAAAGACAGAAAAGAAGTTTAAAAAATAGGACTTTTCCTTCCAAGGAAGATTATAGAATTAAGGTTGGCATATCTGGCACAAGGTTCCTTCAACACACATCTCTTTCCAAATTTTCCTCTATATGTCACCATCCCTTGGAATGAACATGCTCCTAAAGTGTAAGACTTCTTGTAGAGGAAAGAACATTCCCTCTCTTGTAATTCTGAAATATCATAATATATGAATCAGAAGTAAACAGAGCAACAAAACCACTCACGCCTCTAACAGCCTGAAATCATAAATGCTGAAAGTATTATGTGCTTTGAATCATCACAGAGAATTTTACCAGGAATCTGAAAAAGATTATTCAAATATTAAACATGCCATTATTTCACTGAAGATGGCCTCAAGTAAAAACACACCATACCTCTGTTCTATAATCTTAAAATGACATCAGCTGCCAAATGCTTCTGATGCCCCCAGTTACAACTTAATTAATGCTAAGCCAACGAAACTTAGCTTTCTTCTGTACTGCCTAAACTACAGCTAAATATTATGAAACTGATAGTGATTAAATAAACCTGTCAGGAACAACTTAGGCTTTTTAAATCTGGTGAGCTGTTTGCAGCTGAGAACTAGAAACTAACAGGCTGAGGTGCACCTTGCTCCCAACAGTGCCGGGAGGGTAAGCTTCTAGACCGGCAACCATTTGAGGGTTCACTCCCCACAAACCATCTGTCACCCTATATAAAAAGGACTTAAATATGCTCTGGGCTAAGGAAGCTTGTTCCAAGTTTTATAGGTTTTCAGTTTTGAAAACTTTACATGGTGCAATACATGTCTGGTGGCAGAAGCTGTACCCATGGTGTCTGTCCTAAGTCTCACAGTCCTTTCTGCCCAGGAACTGGTGGCTGTACACCTGCATATGAAAAGCTGCCTCTTCAGCTTTGAGCAGGTCTGCCTGAAGATGCAGGACCTTGAAGAGTCCTGTTGACCAGGCTGGTCTCAGTTCCTGTCTTAGAAGATTGATTTTTTAATGGCACTCACACTGTATTAAACTTTGTAAAAGTTAAACAGATGACCTTGAGTAGTTTGAATTTGATGATGTATTGTTCAGATCATTACGTCCTCATAGAAAAGGCAGAGAGCATTATCTTGTCATTCATTCATTCATTCATCAACAGGATAAGACAGAGACATTAGTAAATACGTTGGATAAAATTTCCTTCATTTTAATTGCTTTCAAATTTGCTGCCATATTCTAGACAGATCACATTCATTTAATTGGCTAATTAGATGCAAGCAACCTTTGATCTCTGCTAAAGATTATACATTTAGAATGATTAAGAATATCCAAAAGAAAAGCATGACTTTTTATCAAATTTTGTCGAGACTGGATTTCTACAGTTGTAACATTACTATATTCTATTTTAAGGTTCCACTTATAACCGTTGCCGTGGTAACCAAAAAAGCTTTAGAGAGCTTATAAGAGTTCTCATATGAGAATTTAATAATGATGACTTTATATTTTTTTTCCAAAAAGACAATTAGCTTGAAGTAAATGTGTTTTATGAATCTTTATATATTTATAAATACATTAAAATATGAAAGTGTCCTGCAAAATTAATTACTTCAATGTATTTATTGCTAAAGTAGGCAGCTAGGTAAACTTTTCCTTGCAAGAAAACTAGATTTGCTCATTTAGTCTAATAGGAAGGTACTTATATTTAGCTGAAAGCTATCTTCCACCATTGGTCACGGGCAGTTAATAGTACATTGCATTATACAGTGATATTTGACTTAAATGCTTGCAGTGTTTGTCAGCAATTGTATAAGCAGACTGCTTTTTTTTTTTTAGGTTATAAAAAATTTAGGCATGCAGTATCAAACCAAACTGGATGAAAGCATATGTCTTTGCTGCTTAATGCGACTCCAGCTGGGAATAAGAAAGCTTCAATAATTTGATTAAAAAGTTGCCTAGCTCTATAAATAATTAATTATTTAACATTTCCTATTGGAGCCATTTCAGACTCAGCTATGACAAATAAAAAAAACTAGAGTCGTTCCAACCTCTGTTTAACTTCAGAAACCATGGATATATAATTTTGAAAATTATTTTCTTCTCCATGAGTTGTTCTAATGTGTGTTCCAGACTTCACAAAGCTATTTTAAAAAAATAAATAAATCAGCAAACTAACATATAAATACAAATATATAAATTAATATTTTCACTAAGACCAACCTTGCATTTGATATCTACCATGTTTACAGCTGTAATAATGCAACTCCTGTAAAGTATGTGGAATACATTGCATGCATTATATTTATACCCTATTCAGCATTATCTGTTCTTATAATCTATACATTCCTAAATGTGATACATTCAGTTTCAAAAATTGTCAGCATCAAGGTGTAACAATTTATATTAAAGCTCAAATCAATACAAAAAAAATTCAGTGTCATAGAGTGGTTATAGATTATCTCATCAAGTACTCACAAAATGCATTGCTATTATGCATAGGTAAACAAATTGAATGAAACAAAATATGGAATTCCCCTTCAATGATCAACCAATGTTCTAAACGCTTGAATAGAATTTAAAATAATTAAAAATTCCTCTCATACTTTCAGTCCTTTTATGTTCTGCTTCTTCTTCCAGTCTAAGTGAAGGGAATTTTTTTCTTGAAGGATTTCCACACCCATGATGCAAAAGTGGTGGTTTGGTTAATATTTAAATGCCTATTGAAACAGAAAGATACCCCAACTCTGTGAGGAGTACCCTAGCAATAATTTCTAGATATGCAATAACTTACAGCATGCAGATAAACACAGACACTTAATATTTTTATTTTTTTCTAAAGTGAACACTGTCAGTTAACAGTATGAAAAAGAGTTGATACAGGGGAAAATCATTTAACTGCTCTGTTCCTGCACTTATTCATGTAAGTTAAAAATAAGAGCTATTTCAGAATGTGGTTTTGATGACTTCAGATAAACACTTGAACATTCATGCTCAAAAATGAAATGGTAAAAAGTATAATTAAATGCTTTACAAAATTATGACTCATTTAAAGAGTAATAAGTTGAAATCACACCATCATGCATGGCAAGCACACATAAACATTTCCTGCATTTTGCTTATATAAAAAAACTATTGCTGTGTAGCATTAAGAGTCTAATATAAATGAGCTCCTTGCATATTCATTAACTATCATACATGCAAGTGGAAATGAGAAGCATTTAAAAACATTATCATCTACCATTTTCTATGAGAAACCTACAGAGATTTCCCTCCAAAGTAGATATAGAGGATAAAATGGTTCTTTGCCTCATGACCTCCAGTAAAAATCTCCCACCTACCAAATAACGATTGTCAATAAAACTTTGGCCCATCTCAGAACTCAGTTTTCTGGGGATTGTCTTCACATTGAACAAGATGGACAGAACTTTTTCTTTCTGACCTTGCCTCCTCCTTTTATCTTGTATGCATCTGACTTTGCAAGAAAGCGTAGAGGTTAATATGGATGATGTCAGTGTTTAGGGCCTCTTTTTGGGTGTATGAACACCTGAGTTAGCCACTCAAATCAGCTGTATTCTGACAGAATTGTCATTGCATAGACAAAGTCACTAAAACACTTTCTTTTCAATACCTCTGCTAAACAGAAATGAAACATAACTCTAAAGATATGTTCTGTCTCAGGTAATTCAAATTATAGGTCCACAAATGGGCTAACTGAGAAAGGCAGACAAACGAAAGGTGAGGGAAAAGAAAAGCAGACAGAAGCCAAGCTTTCTTTAATTTGGTGAGTTGTTACATATACACAATCAAACAAACAAGCAAAAGACAACTTTTTTTCCAGAAATGGCTGGAAATGGAAGCAATAGTATTTACCAGTGTATATGTTGTTACATCAATATATGTTTATCTTGTGCCAAAAAGAAAAACATGGCTAAGTGGCTCAACACCCTCTCATTATGTTTATGTAGTGCTGCTCTTTGTAAGTACTCTGCTAATTAGCTAATGATTCTGAATTATTTTTAAGTGTTATGAAAGAGCCAATTCCAGTATAGTTTAATTATTATATTATGGATCACTTAAAATACACACATATATCTACGTTTATTTTTTAAAAAATAACATAGTGGTTTAATTTTAAGGTTCTGATTTACAGTAGAAGAATGACAAAAAGCTGAAGTTCCTCGGAAAACCAAGGAACCCAGTTCTGTTTCAACAACGAACCTAATGATGCTTTTCTCAGTATGTTTTTTTAACCAGTTTTTTGTAACAAACATATTTGAACGAGAATTATATCCTTCTCTACCATGTCCTGTATAAGGCTGAAATCATTACTATATTTGAAACTTTATATTATAATAATGCTTATACTAAGAGCAAAAATACATCATTAGACTTATATGAAGAGTAATACATTTAATAACTAACACCATGTCTAACAAGGGATTATAGACAGCAGTTAGAAAGAGGGCATTCTAGTTCTAAATGCCATCTTGCTAGAAGTAGATTTTTTCACTCAGACCTTCTGATTATCATGGAATCATGAGTTATTTATTATTTTCACTATAATTCCCCCAACGTTCACTTCTCTTACACACTGATATCTTTGCTTTCAGAAAAATATCACTGCTATTAAACTTTTGAAAGTGTGAAACCATCTTTGACCACATAATTTAATATATGTTACTTACACTGAGGTATTTGAAAAAACAGAAGTTTTACACTTACTGGGATGATGTCAGAGTTGCCAAACCTAGGTAAGGGTAAAGGACTGTGTGTGGCTAGGCACAATGTCCAACAACGTATCAGTATGCAGGCTGGTGTTCAGCCCAAAGAAAATAGGAAATTTTGTGACTGTCATCAGCACACCAAACAGTTGTAATCAATAAACTCCCTGCCACCATTGGACTGACAATTTGTGTAGAAACCAGGATATGTAAATTCCCCAAATTTCATAAATCATATAACAATTTTGGTTGGAAAAGACCTTAAAGATAATCAAGTCCAAGGATAATCTAATTCTACCATTTACCTAACTCTACCAAGTCCAACGCTTAAACCATGTCCCCAAGCACCACATCTACACATCTTTAAAAAACACCAGGGATGGAGACTCAACCACCTATTCCAGTGTTTAATTCCCCTTCCGTTGGAGATTTTTTTTCTAATATCTAATCTAAACCTACTCTGGTGCAACTTAAGCCCATTATCTCTTGTCCTATTGTTTAACAAGGTCTCTTCTTGGGAAAAGAGACCAACCACCTCCTAGCTACAATGCCTTTTCAGGTAGTTGTAGAGAGTGATAAGGTCTTAGCCTCCTTTTCTCCAGGCTAAACAACACCAATTCCTTCGGACACTACTCACAGAGCTTGCACTCTAGACCCTTCACCAGCTTGGTTGCCCTTCTCTGGGCTCACTCCAGCACCTCACTTCCACCCTCCAAACCAAATTACAAAAAAAAGGTGATTATTAATATGAAATCAGATATCTTCTTATTATTATTGTTGTTGTTGTTGTTGCTGCTGCTGCTTCTAGCCAGAGTAAATGAAAATTTATTTTTCTCTATGGCTTTTCAATTTTTGACCTTTTTTCAAACATTTTCTACACAATAGCGTTGTCGGTCAGAGTTAAAATTAACAGGAATAATAATATAAACATTAATCCTGCATTTAGATTTTCATAAAGATTATCAGTCTACATTTCCTGCTGCTTGGAAAAAGCATCCTGCTTCTGAAAGGCACAAAAAATTAAAAACATGATAATAGTCAGTCATGGCTTGGGCCTAACTGACAAAAAAGAACCACATGCCTGCTCATTCACCCACCTGCTCTCCCTGCCTCCCTGATTGGGGGATATGAAGATAAAAACCAACTAGAAACTCATGGGTTGAGACAAAGACAAGGAGGGATCACTCACCAATTATGGTCACAGGCAAAATAGGTCCAACTTGGGGAAAAAAGATCCATTTAATTTATCACAAATCAAATGCAAACAAGACAAAGACAAAAACTAGAGCTTACATACATTACTCCACCCCTTCCTTCTTCCCAGGCCCAAATTACTTTGTTCCCAATTTCTCTATCTCCTTCCCCCCAGCATCACAGGGGGACAGGTGATGGAGCTTGGAGTCAGTGTATCACATGTTGTTTTCTGCCACTCCTTCCTCCTCTGGGAGAAGAATTCCTCATAGTCTTCCCCTGCTTCCCCACTGGGTCCCTCCAATGGGAGAGAGTCCTTCATGAACCCCTCCAACATGAGTCTTTCCCATGAGGTACACTCCTCAGGAGCAGACTGCTCCAGCGCTGGCTTCCCAAAGAGTCATGGGCTGTTTCGGGAACAGTTGCCTCCCCTGGCACAGGGTTCTCCATGGCTGCAGGTCCAAGTCCATGGGCTGCAGGTCCACATCTGCTCCACAGTGCTTCTTCAGAGGATGCTCTGCCATGCTTCTGGGTGGGTTGCAGTGGGAGAGACTGCCTTCTCACCATGGGCTGCAGTGGAAACTCTGCTCAGACACCTCCTTCCTCTCCTTCCTCACCAGACCTGGATATCTCTGCTCTGCCACTACTCTCCTCTCTGCTCTCCATCTTGCTCTCACCACCCCCTCTCTTCTGCTCTCAGATCTTCTATCCTTTTTTTCCTATTTTAATCATATAGGTGCATCCATTGTGTCTTAAATGGCTCAGACTTGGCCAGAATTTTTGTAGCCTGGAGAGCTTTCAGTAGCTTCTTACAGGGGCCACCCCTGGGGACCCTTCCCTGCTACTAAAACCAATGACAAATCAAACCAGCACATAGTCATAATCATGCCAATCAGAACTTTTATTTTACAACTCATTATTTAAGGAAGTACAGTCACAGTAATTGGTGATCACATAGTGTTGTTAGCATATCATCCACCTTGTTCTGAATACCCTGTAGCAGATTTTCTGCGTGTCATCTGCTGAGATAATTAAGCAGGGATTTTTCCTTCTTTCTACTAGAATTTTCAGCATATGTGTGAAATCAAACTGGCTGAAGCTGTAGGAAAAGGGTGAGATTTTCCTACTCTTTGGGCCAGTTTGATGTTAATCCCTACATTTGTTCATCAAATTTACAGAGAAAAAAAGTACAAAGCTAGCTTCTTTCATGCTGGAAGACCACTGGTACTTTAAGCAGTCTTTGGTCTCTCAGGATGAGCATTGCAGCAAGGTTGCTTCCACTGCCTTCCTGGTCCTTTCATAATTTCTGGTCTTCCTATCCCGATTCCCAGGAAATGCTCCTTTCCCAGTGTCAAAGAACTTACTCTAAGAGACTCAGAAGTGTTCTTTGAAACAACTAACTGCTCAGCAATCGTCTCTGAGTATGGAAAGCCAGATGTAAAATCTTCCTTAGAGAGGGTCACTCACTATATGAACAGTTCACTATTCTCCTCCCAGAAAAAAGTAGAACTGTATATATCACACCAACGGCTTCTTTACATTTTTTTTTTACAGTTTGAAGGCACACTTAAGCTCCATCCAGAAGCAAAAAACATGGACAATTACAAAAATGATGAAATGTACAAATGTTGGCTTTCAACAGCTAAATGGAAATATATGTTATATTTAAACAAAGCTTTGATGCAGGATTGCAATTTTTATTTAAGAAGAGCATCCAACATTAATATTCTCTACTCAGACAAATGTTACTGGTGAAGATGTTTTATTAGAGAATAAGTATGCCATTTCCTTTTTCCTGCTCACATGGCCAAATCACTCCTACCTAATAGAAGTCTTTTCTGAAAGTATGGAAGAATTGCTAAAATGCTATTTTTTCCTATGCAGTTTCTCCCTAATTAAGTAGAAGTGCTGCTCTGTAGAACAGCTATTTTAAAGCATAGTATGCGCTTACATGAAATTAACTAAATAACCCACTTTTGTGGGATTTTTAAGTTGCCAACAGCCAGTCAAAATTGTATAACTACAATAATTGTGCAGCTGCGATTTACATTTAAAAAATGCATGAGAAATACTTCTAATTAAGTACTTTTCCTTATTTTATTTTTTTTTTCATCAACACAATAGAGTTTGCTTAGTTGCTCAAAAATGATTTGACATTTAATTTAGATATCATTGTGAAGGATTTGGCACAACGAGATATGAGCCGAAACTAATAATTTACAGGTCAAAGACAAAGATTTTTTATACAGCAGCATTACTGGATTTTCTGTGTGCAGAAACATAACTGGTAATAGGATATATAGCAAGGATATATGTCATATGTTCTATGACAAATTCATATTTTAGTTTTCAAAACTTACAGGGATAGGAGCTTGTGTCATGAGCCACATATTCTGTTTGCTAAAATCCTGTACAACTTATCAATTGATGTCTCCTTCATCCTGTGGAAGTTTTGTAGGGGAAAAAAAAAAATTAAAAAAGCAAGCAATTTCTGACTTCTATTTATAGCTATTTGTTGCAAAGGGGCTCTAAAAAGATTCTGGACAGTTTTTTCTGTCTACTTGGATTGAAACTCTTGATACCAACTATGAATTAATAGAGCCACGAGACATAGGACAGATACTTCTAAAATTCAGCACAAGGCAGGTGTCTCAACTGTTCCAGTGTCCTGTTAGTTGTTCCTCAACAGTAGCCATTCTTTAGTAAACGTAACTCTGCAAGACCAGTAGAAAAATAGCAGAATACATTATAAACAGTTTTACTGATAAAAGAAATAATGTCTGCCTGCTTGACAGATGTAATGACAATATTACTTTTATCTGCATTCACGTCTGATTTTTCTTTTTAAATTCAAGAACCTGCTGAATCAGCCTTTGAGTAATTGAAGACAAATATTGAAAAAAACACTTTGACTTCACAATGTGTAGATTTATGAGTAAAAGCCTCACCAATATTGTGACAAGATTATTTTGGCAATTTTATAATTTTTACTCACTGTGAATGAGTGAATAGAAAGAAAGAATAAATCAGAAACACTAGAGACTCTTCCCATCATCACAAAACCTAATGCTCCATAAACTGTACCACTCTAAAATGAGTGGTGGAAAGATTAATGATGAACAATAAGCAAACAGACAAACACAGTGAGATAGCAGTACAGTAACAAATTGTTTTAAAAAGGCTAGTTGGAAACAGAATAAAATCTGAGTGCTGTGTATGGTTTCAATTTACAATCCTTGCCGGGCTTTGAAATGAACTCAAGACTTTTCTTTCTGGCCCATGCATTTCACTAAACAATATGAGTAAACCAGGTCAGATAGCTCATTCTTTCATGGAACAGTAAAAAAATTTAAGACGTTTTTGAAGAATTAACAACCATTGAAAAAATGAGTATCTGGCATTCCAGACAGTCAATGTTTCTGTGCTCTTCTGACTCTTTCTTCAAGGAGGTCGCTTTTCATAGTATGATTGGCATCAAGGGGAAACTAAATCCTGCCTTTTTGCTTGCATTGACTTTTGAGTGTATTTGCCATACAGAAAATGCAAAAGGAAGTAATGCGCACAGGGTTTTTTTGAAGGAGGAAATATGAACACATAAATTTAAATGAACCGGTTTGCCTGAGGACCTCCTTTAAAACTATTTGTAAGTTTTTGAAGGACTCCTACAATCGAATGCTCTTCACTGGGACTCTATGTAAATATATTCATTTATGCCATATTTTTAAAGACTCAAATACAACTCATTAGTATGGGCTGAGTTTAAACGTCTCATTTTAATTTATGTGTGACCATGGAATTTTGTCCATTATGATCTTGTGCAATTATTTACCATACTACTTTTTTTTTTTTTTTTTTGACATGTATGCCAATGACAAATGGAAGGAGCCTGCCTAGAACAATTGTTATAATAGCAAAAAAAAAAAGTAAATATAATCACTCAAGTATTATGGTACATTGGAACTACAGCAGAAAGTAATCCCTCTGTATGTACGTCCGTATATATTTTTGCATACGTTATTTTGCCCTGTGGACTTAAGTCTTATTTTGCTTTTTATAAAAATCAAATAATAATTCCAAATTAAATATTTATTTATATATATATATACTGCAGTATAACAAGTTATTAGATAAACTATGTCATAGAATTGTATAAATGCTATCAGTTCTCTTTAGCCTTTTTTCCATCTGTAGCCTGTTCCTACAATTCTCTTCAGAATAAGTCTTGCTCACTCAACTTCCCCCCAATTCTGGGATGAGAAGGACAAAGCTCATGGGGCGAGACAAAGGACAAGGAGGGTTCTTCACTGATTAAGGTCCCGGGCAAAACAGACTCAACTTGGGGAAAAAATAATTTAATTTCACACTAATCAGACACACACCCAGGACACAGACAACACAAAAAGCAGGACTTACATATGTTACCCCACCCCTCCCTTCTTCCCAGGCCCAAATCCCTTTGTTCCTGGTTTCTCTCCCTCCTTCCCCCCAGCGACACAGGGGGACAGGGGATGGGGTTTAGAGTCACTTCACAGGCTGCTGGTTCCTGCTGCTCCTTCCTCCTCAGGAAGAAGGATTCCTTACAGTCCTTCCCTGCTTCCCCACAGGGTCCCTCCCATGGGAGAGAGTTCTCCACGAACCTCTCCTTCATGAGTCCTTCCCACGAGGTCCGGAGCTGCTCCAGCCTCGGCTTCCCACAGAGTCACAGGCTGCTTCGGGAACACCCAACTCCCCTGGCACTGGCGTTTTCCAGAGCTGCGCAATCAGAGTCCACTGGCAGCAAATCCACTGGCCATAAAATCCAAGTTCACCCCTCCTGGCGCCCCCAGGGAATGTTCCACCACATTCTTCCATGAGTGCAGGGGCACAGCTGCCATCTTGCCATGGGTTGCAGGGAAACTTCTGCTTGGGCACCTTCTTCCCCTTCCTCCTTACCAACCGCCAGCACTGCTCTTCTCCTCCTGCACCACTCTTCTCCCCTAAGTGCTCCTTTGCTCAGGTGTTTTGTTGATTCTTTCACATGTTAATCACTGAGGCTCATCTATTGTCCCTCTAATGACTCTTCGGCTGAGTTTTGGAAGCTGGGGGAGCTTCTCAGCTTCATACCAGAGCCACTCCTGGTGCCCTTTCCCAGCTACCCATCTCCTGCACCATAAAACCACCTTCAGCCAGTGTTGCAGGACAGAATCTTTGCATAACCTATTCTAAAGAATGCATAGAAAATACATTTGTTTCAAGTTGTATTACCACCTCATTAATAAAATCCAGTAGCCATGTTGCACTGTAATCAACTTTGCTATGATATTATGCATTTTTTTGTTTCAATGCTGAAGCCGATTAATCCATCAGGATACTTAAATGTAGCTCACAGTTCAACACAGTTTTCCATTCCGATTAAAGTAGTTTCAAGACCTGAATGTGACCCGAATGGAAATCCATGGGAAAAAAGATGTAACTTAATAGGGTTTCTCTGTTACAGCTAATAAAGTTGTTATCAAGAAGTGTCATGCTACACATGTAACAGGTTTGTGGTTGGATTTTTTGTTTGGTTGGTTGGGTTCTTTTGTTATCGATTCCTGGGGTGTTTCAAAATCACTTTACTCAGAACTTAAAGGGCCTACTTTAGTACAGAAAGGAACATGAAGGGCTGAAAAGAACTCTGTAGAGACAAAATCAAAGCCAAGAGGTCTCCTGAATCCATAGAACCTGCTAAGCCCTATTGAAGTACAGCTGAGGATGTAAAAGGAATACTGTCAGGTGGGAAGAGACAAAGAAGCTGTCCTATACCATAAAGAGGATGTACTTAATTTCTAACCAGCATAATAGCTATTTATCCAGTATTAGCTCTTGTAGAGGAATAATGGGTATGAAGTTGTGGGAACACAGGGAGCATATGAAAATGTAAAAAAAATATTTATTTTTAAACAAAATTATTATACAAGGTAAAATCCACCTGCTGCTGCCAGATTGTATCATTCATCTTGTGTATCTGTGCCTCACCACAGTTTTTTAAATTCTGGAGAAATAAAGCATAGTGGAAACTCTTTGTTTCAGTGGCCTGACTGAAATCACCAGAACTGATACTACCTGTTTCTGCAGATGCTAGAAGTTGAAGAAAATCTTTATCCATACATTTCCAAAAGAGTGAAGCCTAAACTACATATATTTTCAGAATGTAGGCATGCACCATGGAATAGTCAGCACAAGATGGATGTTTCTGCACCACGTATTAGCTCCTAAAAGCAGGCAAAAAGGCAAGTTATCCAGCATCATGCATTGACACCTAGGGCCAAAGTGACACTTTGATTACACTCTGTGTTGCAGTTTGAAACAAGAAAAATCAGAGTGTATGCCAAAACCAGCAGTCTGATGTGTCCTGTAAGTGTGCTTCATTAAGGTATTGATGGAATCATAAAGAGATAATGAGTATGCAACCTCCATACCAGGATCAATGACTGTCCACATGCTGGCTTGTACGTTTTCAATGAAGAAAGATGAGTCCAGATGTAGAGCTGTAGGTTCTCTTTGCAATGACAATAAGATATTAATTCAGTTTTAGATGATAATAAATTATACTGCTACAAAACAAGGGTTTATCTGATTTTTTTAAAATTTATTTTTAATTTTTTTTAGATAAAAACTGAGGTCCCTTGAAATCTGCATGTTGCAAACACTTCAGTTAAAAAAAATAATAATATCTTTTCTCAATAAAGTTACTCCACCTATGAGTTGGGTAACATATTAATTTATGGACAAAAGTAATGACTCCATCTTTCCACTAACACAAAAACTCTCCATGAAACTCACCATTTGAAACATAAATAAGCATATACATTACACAAGCACAGATAATATCATAAGAGACAACATAAGACGTTGACAGCTGCATTTCTTCCTCTTTGCAATGGCAGTACAAAATAAATACACAATTATGATTAACATGTAAACAAATACCCCAGATTCATTATACTGATTTTCAATGGTAAATGTATTTATTTTCCTCTCTGAAGGTATCACTACAGGGCAGAATTTAAATATGTCTCAATTTCTTGAAATACTTTAGACTTTTTTTCACTTAATCTAAGGATTGGATTTTCTCAGCTTACAAGTAGAATTCTACTCATAACTGCCTTATGGGTTTCCCTTTTAATTCACAAGCAGTTTTATCCATAAAATATAAGAGATGGGGCTGTTGTGCAGCCCAATATTCATAGCAGTCATAAAGAAAATGGAAGGATAAGAAGGATTTCAGGCACTGTGACCAGAACATCCAACATGGGCTGGAGCGTATCAGGATCCCAAACCTTATCACGTTAATAACTGGACACTAGCTGTAACAACATATCTACATCTGAGAGACAGTGAGACTAATTTTAGTTTAAATTGAAGGAGTCTTTGTCCCTCAGTTCTGGGGGAATTGCTAATGACAACTACTTTAATGGGTACTGTAGATCTAGACTGATAACAAGAAAATATGTTTAATATTTTAGGAATGCCTAAATGACATTCAATAGCTTAAAAACAATTGGGAGGAGTGCAGTTGTTGTTATTATATTGAGCCTAGTAGAATCTTTGCTTAATTACGTATTTAGATACAAATGCTAGTTACTGAACAAAATAAATAAATTATTGTTCACAAAGACATTGCTTTTAAATGCTTGACTTCAGCACAATTGAAACTACTGATACATTATTTTAAATCAAACTCTTAATAGCATTTTTTTCTTTAAATAGAATGGTGAACTATTTAATATATCTACAGTCCCTATAAAGAGGAAACAAATGCTAAACCCTCCCTCAGAAGACATTATACACTCAAGTGAATAGATTTTTATTAACTGTTTGAACATTACTCAATTATTTTAAATTGTTTAAATGTATATTCAAAACTTTCTAAACACTTTGTTTTAAAGACCTATTTCTAGCTGTCAGAACTGATGAATTTATATCTTCTGCCTAAATGTACAGTTGCACTTTATCATTCAATAACATAACAAATTTTCTGTTAAATGGAAAATAAACTGCCATATGCAAGAATAATGTGCTATTGCAATATGACAGTGATGAGTGACACCAGCAGTTTTACTCTGCTTATAATCAGCTTCAAGACTTCATATTTTCCGTACTAATAATTCACCTTTCTTACCTGTTTCTATTTGAAATATTTGCTTGAAAATAGTATCAGTGAAACAGACATACTAGGACATGCATCTCAGGATTAATAAAAGTGTGATAATTGAAACAAAAGGTTCATGATGGTGTTTTAAAAACCAGAAAAACCTTTCAGAAGATTTAATTAATATTAAGAAATCGTAATACCTTGAATGCAAGTAATGGATAGATGGCTATAGCGAGATAAAAAGAAAATTTCTCCTTCACTTTGAGCTGCAGGTAGTGAAAAGATCCAGGTGCAGTGAATAAGAACACTGATTTACATTTGCTTGGATGAACAAATAGAAATTCTGATCAAGGCACTGACACTGTTATCTTCTATTTGAAAATGTCACTTTACATCTTTTGAGAAGCCTGGAAAAAGGCAAATAAAAATGATTGCATGTTCAGAGACAGTGATAAAGTGTAAAATCTTCGTAGATACACAATTAAACTAGAATATTCCATTTTGTTGGGCTAATTACTAAGAAACTCTATTGCTTTTTACCATCTTCCAAAGGCTGAGATTACCACGTACGTTATTATCTCTAGAGAAAAGATGTTAAATTTTTACAAGAAACTTAAAAACTCCTCTGGTCCTATAAAATTCTTAGGAAATTAATCCCCACAGCAACTGAGAGGAACACTTGCCACTGAGGCAAGGAAATAAGATATCAAGTAAAGACCTGAGAAACAAACAAAAAAAACAAAAGCAAAAACAAACACAAAAGCCCAAGAAGCTTTTGAAGATGATCATGGCTAAAAGACTTAAGTAAAGATAATTCATACTATGGTGCAATATCATAATTTCACCACAATTCTGTATTTTATTCAACAGGACTTAGAAAAACTGAACGCAAAGACTGGGGAGCCAATGTAAGAAGAAAGCTGATGAACGAAGATGGCTTTTCACATGTCTTCAGTGATTAGGTCCTTCCAACGTTTTTATTTGTGTGTGAACAAATGTCTTGTTGCAGACTAGGATGAACTAAATTAGAAACAAGAGAAAATACTTAATCCCTTATGAAAATTCTGTCCTAATCAATTAAACCAAATCAAGATGGTCTGCTTGAATCATGAAGCCCTTTCTTTGGATCTAACCAAAATAAAGGCAGTAGAACAGACAGAAAGTTACATAAAATCAAGCTGAAAGAAAAAAAAAAAAAGAAGAAAAAAAGACAATTAATTTTTGCCTTTAATAAAAGAAGATTTTAATCCTAATACAGGATTTACTGCCAAAAACTTGACTGATTCATTGCATGTTCACAGTGAAAGTATTTCGACTTGACTCTAGTCAAGATAGAGGTGCCTGGAAGCATCTGCACTCAAATGAAAAGCTACAGTTTGATAGGATAGATTGTACTGAACCTTTAGATAAAGTTTATACTACCATACATATACACACACACTGCATATATTACACTATTGAAATGCTCAATGATAAACAAGATGCAGATTTCATTTGCATATATTTCGGATATATTCAGTACAGACAAGTATCCCTCTGTTGCATTGTCTTACACTGCAAAACACCAAAATAGCATGAAAATAGCTAGCAACAAGAAAGCATCACCACTCAGATAATTTTGCACCTATATTTTTCAGCATGTTTTACTGAGTGTTTATGAGATGTGAGTATTCACCATACAGTATTGTTCTTCCTATCTTGTATACAATGTGTAGATTTTCTATTCAAATTCCATAACCTAGAAAAACATAATTTGCATGAAAGAAAGTGTTTATGCTGAAACACAGTAGCATTTTTTTCAGTTTGCATTCCCTGCAACCAAAACCCGGTATTATTAAAGATTCACATAGTTTAATGCCACACTTTCTGCTTATAGTCCAACATAAAAAATTGAAGAGCTACTAGAAAAAGGGGAGATTACATTTACGCTAAACCACGCCAGGCTGCAAGAAAATGAAAAAGGGGTATCAATACACATTCCTGCATGAAAAAGACATTAAGCCAACCTAAAGAGGTAAAGAATAATTGAGAGATATAGTAATGTGAAACAGCAATAAAAGTAAACCCTTGAAAACAGTCCTGCCTCTTAGGTTGAAATGTAATTGCAAGAGCAATAGCTAGAATCAAACAAAATTATTTTATCTAGCTTATGTAAGAAAGTGTTCTAAAAAATAACAGGAAAATCAAGATTAAGATCAAGATCAAGAATATTTTCTTCAAACTTAGAGCCAGACTTAAGTAGGCAGTAGTTTCATAGCATCAAATACCACTTACATGCAACTTTGTACCAAATACTTTTTGTCAGGGAGTTTACCATTGTTTCTAAAAGAAACAGGCAAGATGAGTATTCTGAGATTAAAGTAATTTGATTTTTACCAAAATAAAAATATTTTGTACATTGTCTTTGGACGGCCTCTTTTTATTCCATTTTCCTAATCAAGTATTCTCCACAGAGCTACAGGAATAATAGTGCAGTGCATTTATTGAGATTTCTCACTTCAAAAAGTTTTTAACACACAAATCTTGTTGATTTCTTTAAGACATGATTCATTACTTCCTTAGAATGGTACTGGTAGAAGAATAATATGCATACAATGAGATATAACTCATTAAAGAGTCTGTACATAATATCAGATCATTCTATGATACTCTCATGGACATAATTAAACACATGAAAAAATCTCACATGAATAGTGTGAGATGCCCAGGCCACCTCAGTGTGCTCAGCAAGACTAAACCTCTGCCTTGGCAACATAGTGAGATCAGTATGTGCTACAGTACTCGATCATTTAATCTCTCTTCATGTAGAGGAAGAAATTTTGCAGCTGTGCAGTTTGGGAAGTTGAATTACAAAAAAATCTGGCAACAAAATGCAAATTAAAAACATAAATTAAAATCAAAGGACAAACAACAACCAGAGCCCTTGTAAATTCAAATAGTCTAAATAATTGTACTTAAGAAAGAGTTTTGCTCCTTGTTGGTTAGTTTGGGTTTTTTCCCCTCCTTTAATTCCATAAGTATTAATAAACAGTCTCATACCAATCTCATACTGAGATTGACTTCTCCAGTTTAATAGCTGGATTTTGAACTCCTGTCTTGGAGTTAACATTATATATTTATACTGTTAAAATCTAACTCATTTTTTTCAGCTGGAGTAATGCAGCTCAAATAAGATATGGCTTGGGTATAAGAATTGTCCTGTGAAGTCTCTTAACCCAGTTTATCATGGGCAGAACCCTAATTCACTACATTTAAGTATATTTCAGTACTATATATTTTGAAGTATCTTTGTCTCAGGAGAGACATGTCTAAAGTGGCATGAAATTAGGATTTTTGCACAGTGATATCTGGAAAATGTCTGCTTTGTTTCCTCAGGACTGTGATCCTAGGACTGAAAATTTAAAGGTGCTCGCACCTAACTAATCAGAACAAAATAATTAGTAACAGAATATTTTTGCCAATTTAATTCTGTAATCTTTGAAAATGAAACTCTTTTTATATAATGTGAAAGTCATGGAAAAACCAACCGAATATTCTTATGTGAAAGACAGGACTTGAAACAGAAATAATAGCATCTAGTAACTTACATGTATTTAATTTCTCCAGTTCAAGTTTTATATTTATTGAACATCTGCTGTCCACAAATACAAAAATGACTCTTTTTCAATGTACCTTCATTATGTCTCTCTCTTAAACAAGGATTTGTTTGGAAAAATATGAAAAAGAAGCAGGATTTAAGAGAGAATACACTAAATGTTCTAAACCAAGATATCTGGATAATTAAGGAGAATGGAAATGTTACTGAAGGATTTTTGCAATATGAATAAGTGGAACTTTTCCAAGACATGTATCTCAGTTTTTTTTGATAGGAACAGTAATTTTTCAAGTTCTAGTCTAATTTATCTTGTGATAATTATACATTGCTCTGGTAAATAACAACCACTAAATTCTCCAAGATACTGACATTGCTATGTCCTCAGTAAAAGCTCACAATGCCTTCAAACACTTAGATTTTATGGATCTTGTTGAAAACTTAGTTACGTGTCCATACATAACCATGGTAACAATGAACATGTTCATCGAGCTAACAAACTCAGTTAGAAAACTGTCTTCAAGGGACAAAATTTTACTCTCATCTCACCAGCTCGATGTTTTATAGGAATAAGGCAGTTAGGAAAATGTTAATATCCAAATGAGAACATTGCTTGTGTATGTATCATAGATAAAAATATCAAATATGTAATTGTATAAGGCATTAAAAGATAATTGCAAATTGTCTGATGTTGTTCTTGTAGGAAGTAAAAACCACAAGAAAATGTACAATGTTACATTTAATATTTGGAGCTTCCATAAATTAACTTTAAAAGATTGTTGGTGTTTCTCCTCCTCAGTCCCCCGGTTTCTTTGTAGTAAACACAGTGAAATGAATGGCTCATCTATTCTTCACATTTCTTATTGGTTCATGAATGGTTGTGACACACTAGCAGTGAAAGACTATTTTACAAGGATACAATCAACACTTTATGTAAGTAGAAGGATACTAATAGAAGAGATGCTGCTTTGCTCAAGTAATTTTCCCACTGCTGTATTTACGGTAAAACATGATCACAACTGTTACAATGGACTTGTTAGTTAAGCAAGTACTTTCCCAGATAGTTTGTATGTACAATGTGGATTTCAGCATATTTTTTTGGCTTGCCTGGGGAACTTTACTTCCTTTTTTTTTATTTTCTTTTTTTTCCTTTTAAATAAGAAAAAAACCACACCAAAAAATCCTAAAAAAGACAAAAAAAGAAAAATAGTGAAAACGAAAATCCTGTTTTCATACATTTGTTCCTCGATAAAGAGCATTTTATGGTCAGAGTAATAATAAATTCAAGAAATGTTGAAAATGCCATAGTCAGGTCTATAAATCAGAAACCAAACCAAACCTAACCAAACCAACCCTCAAAAAAACAAAGAATAATTTTTACTTTACAGTATAGTAGTATTTTGTAGTATAATAGTACTTTACAGTATAAACATACTTTTTAAAAAGTATTTTTATTTAATGAAGAAATACTGACAATAAAACTAATAATAAAGTATTGAAAAAGCACTATTCAAGGAGATGAGATCTTACCCTTATACTATGAAGCTCAAGAAAGCATTTCAGTGCTCTGAACTTCCTTTTACCATTAAGGTATATAGAGCATCAGGGTGAAATAACTCAGGTGCTACGTTTAATTCTTAAAATTTCTTCACAGAATCCCAGATCTCAAAATCACAGAACATCCCTGGCTGTAAGAGACCTCCAAGATCATACAGTCCAGCCCTAGACCTAACAGCACAAGTTCGCCACTAGACCATGTCCCTAAGCACCAGGTCCACATACCGTTTAAATGCATCCAGAGATGGTGAGCCCACCACTTCCCTGGGCAATGTATTCCAATTCTTGACAACCCTTTTGGTGAAAAAACGCTTCCTAATATCTAACCTAAACCTGCCCTGGTGCAGCTTGCATCCATTCCCTTTAGTCCTATCACACGTCACCAGGGAGAAGAGGCAGTCCTCCTCATCACTCCAACCTCCTTTCAGGTAGTTGTAAAGAGCAATGAAGTCTCCCCTCAGCCTCCTTTTCTCCAGACTAAACAACCCCAGCTCCAACAGCCACTCCTCACAGGACTTGTGCTCTAGGCCCTTCACAAGCCTCGTTGCCCTTTTCTGGACATGCTCCAGTACTTCTAGGTCCTTCTTATAGTGAGGGGCCCAGAACTGAACACAATATTCAAGGTGTGGCCTCACCAGGGCTGAATACAGGGGGATGATCACCTCCCTATTCCTGCTGGCCACAGTGTTCAGTCCCTTTCAATGGAAATTTTGGACATGAAACTGGTCTTTGTAGTTCATAATCCTGCCATGAAAATAAAGTGTTAGATAACTGTGATGATCTCAAATCTGTCATAAACTACCCTATTTTTTTTATGAAATAGCATCAATAGAATGGGTCCTCCATAGCTAGATGGTATTCCTTCATTCTTTTGTGGAGGATAATAATGATCACTTGCTCACAAGAAATACCTCCCTAAGTTTGGGAGTTGTTGAGATTGTATCATCTTCCTGTTTATTTCCTACATGAGACTGCTTTTATTCTTATGCCCCTGTGTGACAGGTACATTTGGCATTTTAAGTGTTGAACTGGGATGAGATCCGAATAACACTGAATTGAATGCTAAACTGTTAAATTATGATGAAAATACGGAGGAAGGTTGTTTTTACCACTTTGTAAAAAATACCACCTGGAGTACTGTGTCCAGTTCTGGAACCCCCAACATAGGAAGAACATGGAACTCTTGGAGCAACTCCAGAGGAGGGCCATGAAGATGATCAGAGAGCTGGAGCACCTCTCCTATGAAAACAAGCTGAGAGAGTTGGGGTTGTCCACCCTGGAGAAGAGAAGGCTCCAGGGAGACCTTATAGTGGTCTTCCAGTACCTGAAAGGGGGCCTACAGGAAAGCTGGGGAGGGACTTTTTATCAGAGAGTGTAGTGAAAGGACAAGAGGTAATTATTTCAAACTGGAAGAGGGTAGATTTAGGTTAGACACCAGGAAGAAATTCTTTAGTGTGAGGGTGGTGAGACACTGGCACAGGTTGTCCAAGGAGGTTGTGAATGCCTCTGGAAAGTGTTGGATGGGGCTTGGAGTACACTGGTCTAGTGGGAGGTGTCCCTGCCCATGCATGGGGGTTGGAATTAGATGATCTTTAAGGTCCGTTCCAACCCAAACCATTCTATGATTCCTTGAAAAGGCCCATGCTCATTTTGAACACACTTCAAAGTAGTGTTAGAGAACCATCTTTTGACATCTCAACAGTTATTTCTTTTATCACCTTTGCCTAATGAAATTGCTTGAAAAATTTGCTCATGTTGATGGCTTTTTTTACCAAAAGCTACTAATACAAACAAAAGAAAGCAGACATGATAATACAACTCAGTGTCATGGCTCCGCCTACATGTAACTAGCGAATCACCTTGAGCAGGGCTACTCCAACGTAGATTTCAAACATAAACAATGAATTTCAGATATTCCACACCTGGGAGAAGGTATGAAAGCTTTACTGGTTGTAATCCTTGAACACAATATACAAAGTCCTTAGAGAAGGGGTGATACCAAGCAAATCCTATGATACAACATTATTCTCATTGCACACCAGAGAAACTCTACTTGGTTAAAGGGCTTCACTTCAGACCTCCAGTGTTCTCAATATGTGATGCACTCTTCTCCTTCCTCAATCTCAAATACAATTATCACCTGTAGTTACTAATTTTCCAATACCAAAACTCCTGTCAGATCCTCCCAAAATTTGCTTTGATCAGCATTACCTTCTGCATCCTAAGACACACACAAAATACCAGCAAAGAAGGAAAAGTTTATCTGTTTTTACATAGTATTACACAACATCGCTGATGTTCAGGATCTGAATACACTGAATACACTGATCATCATGACTGCTCCTTGCCATAAAAGTCACTGGGATGTATTCCCATCCCTGCAAGTATTGGGAAGGAGCCGGGAAAAGAATGAGAAAAGAATAAGCAATTTCATACGATACGCTGCAGGCTGTTGAAAGAGGTAAGGACAGTGGGGACAGAGCTGTGGTAGTACTGGCTCATTATTTCCTGCCTGAAGTGTTCCTCTCTCACACATCATCCATATAAAAGAGAGGAGTGGTTGTCAAAGGTTAATAAAGGATAAACAGCAATTCCTGTTTTGACGAAACCCAAGCACCTCTGATAACACTTTGTTCATGAAAATTTTTCACTGTTGTTGAGAATATTTCCATTTTGAGCTGGTTCAACACAAGAGAATAATTCTATTTAAGGGGCTATACTGAGTCCTGTTCAAATTTTTTTCTGAGTTAAAAAAACAACAACAACAACAAAAGAAGCACAGAATTATGCCATGAAAAGGAGAATCTACAGGGGGACCAATCCTCTCCTAAGTATGAAATATCTACAACCCTGATTTTTTTTTTTTTTAAAGGTAAGTCTCAAAATTATGTGTACTTTTATGCATTTACCGTAGACTGAAAGAATGTGGAATTTGTCCAGCCACCCAAAGTACACTGATGTTTTGCTTTGTTTAGTGGAGATTTATACACTTATGTTCAACTTTGTGGAATGGTATTTCCTCTATAAGTGCCAATGTGAAAATGATGACAGGTGATTAGAGAGGAAAATAAAAATTCCTATTAGTTTTAAGTAATTAAAAAAGTAAGTAGCTCTTTTATGGTGCTGTGTACGCAGACAGGAGAGGCTCCCACAGTCCACCAGCCAAGCACTGAGCAGGGAGAAGACTACATTTGTTCCTGTTCCCTGACATTAAGGGAGATTAAAAGAAGGCCATGAGGCATCTGTGAAAGCAGAAGGAGTTGGCAGGAGAGCAGCAGCAAATTGCCACGTATGTCTGCAAGGCTGAAGGGCAGGAAGTGTATCACTGTTTGTGGAGCACCGTGTACAGCACCAACAGCTGGGGACAAGTAGGACTGGGAAGGAAATGGTGGAGAGTGGGATATCCTCAGATGGTCAGAACCACTGTGAGAGTCTGCAAAAGGGAAGTTCATCAAGGGGGATGCAGGGATGAAAGGGAGAGAACAGGCAACCTAAGAAATGGAAAAGGAGGTGACAAAGATATATCTCCTAAAAATGAGAGTTCTAGTATGTAAACAGGCTTAGTGTTGCCTGTACAGTTTGTCTAAGCCCCAGCTATAGATGATTAAACAGTGTGACAGAACCAGGCAGTCACTAGTATTTTCTCCATATTGGATTTCAGTGCAGAGCTATCACTACCATGGTTTTAGCCCACCAGACTCAGAGAATGGATGAGTAGTTCATATTTTAAAACAAAATCAGATATTAAAATTACTCTATGACCAGGAACTTCATAATCTAATATTCCCTTATGCATGAGGTATGAAATTCTAATTTGTAGGTAGACACTGAGGTTCAGAGACTTTAATTCATGTACTCAAGGTGCTACAGGAAGTCTTTGGTAATACTGGAAAGCAAGGCATGTCACACTTCTAAGCTAGTGCCCTCACTACTAATCAAGCATTCAGAACAAATGCTGTGCAATTTCAGTTAAGCACTCACTAATCCATTCATGTATTTTCGTCTGTGCTGTGGAGACATATACAGTACTTTCTTCATTTAGATAATAATGTAATGTAAAGGCATGTGTAAACAAAAATCTTGAAGATAAATTTGTCAAGTAAATTTTGAGAGAAGAAAAGGAGAAAAAAAGCAAAAAATAGAGAGGTACTCTCATGCAATTGGCTTGCACTTAAGCTGACCTTATTGTTCATATGTGAGAAAAATTCAGTAACTAGGATTTTTCTGACAATACATTTTATAATTAAGACCTTCTTGGAAAAGTTTTCCCATCAAATGCCTGCTAATAAGTTCTTCACAAGAAACAAACAAATTTGGCACTAGCCAAAGATATCAGAGATGCTGTTTGTACTGCCAGTGACTTTAATTAGAAGAGGAATATTAAAATATGTATATCTAAATTAATTGAGGATGGTCTCCAGAATTCATTGTCATGTTCTCCTGTCACAGACATGAGCACAAAAGACCTGTATCATAAAAGGTTATGTTATTTCCTCCAGCTGCAAGGCTGTATGCATACAGTGCTACATACTTTTGCAGCTCATGGAACTACTGCAAAGGAAAGGTGGACTGGGGATACAAAGTGACATCAGCAGGCAGAATAAAATGACAGAAGGAAAAGGATCTTACTGTCACATCGAATCAGGATTATACTGTGGCATATGGTACTGCACATGAGACATTATACCCTCTTGGCATGGGCCCTGGATACTCAAGTGGAAAGGGAAAGCCTGTGTTTCGTTATTGGACTCTGCACTGTATGAGGAAAAGAGAACTGGGTTGGAAAATAACAACTAGCAGAAGTAGTAGTATTGAAATATACTTTTAAAACAACTTGTCAGAAAAATCTAAGTAGCAGTACTAAAAAAAAAAGAAATAAAAAACCCGCTACTTTTTTTTTTTTTTACTTCAACTGAGGAAGCTCGTCACTATTGGATTCTCCTAACCATCCCATTTCATCAAAGTTTGAAAAGAGGAAGGGGGAAAAAAAGTTATTCTTCCTCTGCTTTCCCCAGAGGAGTGTCCATGCCAACATAGCTTCTGCAGGCAGATTATCACCACACCTGAGACTCCTGAAATTAGGCACAGCTGGGTGACTGAAGCCAGCTTTCAAAAAGTATCTGGCAGTGAGTCTCTTTAGGATAAGGAGTGAAGGAGCAAGTAAGATGAGAAGCAGACTAAGCCAAAGTTTCACTGGAAAGCCTGGTTTCTCCTTCTGTCTTTTGCTTAGCTACAGCTATGCTTTCATGTTCACTTCAGTAGTTATGGACACAAATATACATTCCTTCAACAAATAACTCCAATCTCTTTACTGGTGCTAAATTTCTAGCAAGTTTATCTTATTTCCAATGACCTGCCCATTACTCTGTTTCAGCGTGTGTTTAATATAGGATATTCAAGATTTACATTAACCAAGTTAATGCATTAAAAATAACCAAAAAAACAAACCTGGGAAAAGAGTAAAAACATCTCAGCAATGTAAAATGTCAGAAGATAACAGAATAAAAAATAACACAATAATAGTATAATTAGGACTATGTGACGTGATGAGAATTCTGTGTTCCTACAGATTTGTGAGCTCAGGAGTAATGAGGATAATGGTGTGCTTTTCTCTACTGCAGTCACAAAGCATGGAAATTAAAGAAATCTCTACAGAGTCTGAAATGTGAAATCATAAATAATCATGAAAGTCCTCCTGGACTCTGGAATTAATTAATGACACATTCACTCTTTTCTGAGAGGGAAAAAAGCTGCGCCCAGCACCAGGCCAACTGTCTTGCTAAGGGTCTGTGACATGCTCTCACCCTCATTCTGCCTACAGAACAAGCAAAAGTGCTTCAATGTGCAAGGATCTAAGATTTCACATAGTAAGGCTCTCTAGTTTGTGTTTTCTGCCCCACATGTTTTCTTTTTTTCTGTATGGATTTTGTTGTATGGGTCATTTGGACTAAGGGGCCCAGCTTCAAAGGAAAGTAGAAACAAATGCATGGGCCCCAAAAGATAACACGCTATAAGTGTAAGAGTATGCTACTGAACTTTCTGTTGAATTCTCTGAGATGGGATAACACGTTAAAAAATAATTTCAAAAATAGGTTGAAAGCAGGGAAGAGGCACCTGTGGTTCAGTAGTTCAACAGATATGTAATGATTATTGAACCCTGAATATCAAGAATAAAGACATAGTAGGTCATGGACATAGACAATGTAATGACAAGTAGTGGAAGGAGTTAAAAGAAAAACCTTGACATCCAGAAGAGCTACCTACTTCAATATCATTCAAAGTAGTACCAGGACATTATTATGTACATACACAATGGAGAAAGCTGGTTGATAAGGTTGCTGATAAACTTGCTGTATGTGCCACAATAATTTAAAACTGACATCCACAACAGAATCCTTGGACTCATTCTGAAACAGTAGTTACCCTGAGAGACAGTTTGAATTAAATGGACCAAACCCATAACTACAAAGCAACCAACAACTGACGGACAAAACAAAGTTCTTTTGCCAGGAAAACTGCATGGCTCTGCCATAGGCTCTTTGCTGCATGTCCTGAAAAGTGCATTGGAGTAATTAAAACTTTTAAAAGAAGTTTAAAAATAATATAAAGTGTCATTATCACTAATTCAGTTCAACTGATCACCCTATGTGTGGGCTGTTGAGGGTTTTTTTAAATGTATCTCAGTCTGTTGCTTTTATTATGTTTATGGTTTTGATTAAGGGTTGGATTTCTTTAATTATTTTCTTTAGTTGACAGTTTTTAGTATGACAAAGCATGCCCCCACTGTGCATGGGTTTTCCTACAGTGTGGAAGGGACTGAAGTGTGTTTCAGTGTTGGAACTAGTGTGAGGGTTGTGGCTTTCATGCTAGAGCAGTCTATAAACTGCTGCACAGAACTAACTTCAGGCAGTGAAATTTGTCTTTTGAAGTTATTACAGGAATATAAGGAGCTTTGGCTGAGATGGGAACAATTTGTCTTTGCCTGAACATACAAAGAGAAATTCCTGAAGGTACATGTCTTCGTCTGTAGATGCCAAAATGTGTTAAAAATTCCATTCAAGCAGACTATTCCAGGCAATCTGAGAGAAAGCTAAAGGCAACCCCTGGCTCATAGTGCTCAACCTGTCCTACAATTTTATCTTATCTGTCCAGCAGACTGAAATTCTTGAAGTTATTTTATCAAAATATTAACATTTATTTTCATTATCCATTATTGTTATTATTAATACAGTTATTTCATAAGGTAACCTTTAGTAATCCAGACATATGTGTCTCACAGGCATGTAAATATAGTTGTCTATGAGCAAATATAGAATATTCTTCATATTTAGGCACTTGATTGACTACATGAATCAGTGCTAAAAACACAGTTAATCACTTTCTACTCTTCTGCAACTGACAGACCAAATATGACGATTAGCCATCATAATGTGTTAAACACGCTCTAAAGCTCCCACTGGAATGTATGATTCAGCTGCTTTGATACACACATTTTGCTGAAACAGCACAATTAGTTATCTTCAGAAAAGTGTACAATTGAAAGAGTAAAGTCTGCTTTTGATCACCAGTTTGAAAGCCTCATTAGCACAATTTTATTCAGAGCTGCAGCTGCTTCTCTTTGGTGATGGAAACTAATCAATCAAAATGCAAACTTACACTTCTGAAAGACTACAAAGCATCATCCAAGTATCAGTATATTTTTGGTGTGGCTTTAAAGTACACTAATAAAGAACAGAATATGTAATTCTCTTTATACTAAATACACTATTCACAGCAATGAGAGTTAATGAACAAGTAAAATACGAAAGTAAATATTTGGCAAGATTACAACACTTAAGAAAAGGAGTATAAATAAGCTACCAGGGCAAGTAACAGATGTTTATTGTGTACCTGACAGGATGGCTTTCTAAATTAGGTCAGTGACAAACTCTCTGAATTATATATTTTTTTTGTTTTCATTCAGGTCAGAAAGAACTACTAACTTCTCCCCTGTGACAGTCTGTAATTTATTAGCTGGAAGCTGCTCTATAGCTGTTGGGTTTTATCTCTTGACTGCCTAAGGCTACAAGTCTAATTGAGACTGCCAAGAAATAGAATTAACTAGAAGGAGCTGTGAAGAAATGTGTCTGTTTTTCCCTCAGTCTACGTACAAGAACGACCGAATATTCTAGCATGATCTTTGGCTGGACAAAGTTGCATTACATCACTTACAAAGAAGATGATAACCCTTTATTCAACCTTGATGAGGATTTATAGCAAGCAGCAATTTCTATTTCAGATAATTCCTTGCATTAAAATGTTAGATAATATAAATTATTTTAATGGAAAAGTGCGGATGTCAACTTCATCTCTATAATAATTTGTTATAATATAGATATGGGACATGAGTCGGTGTCTCTAAATGGCCATGTGGTGCACAGTGGAAACACACTCCTTGATAGAAAGGATAAGACTGGAAGTGGAGACCCATTATGCAGAACAGGAGAGGAAATTATTGTACATTTGGAATCATTAACAGAAGCACAATGTCCTAGCTCTAGCAGTGTTCAGCTAACTCTTCTGCAGCACTCAAAGCCCTCCCTTCCCCCATTTTACCAGTAGAAAGGCAAACATGGCCACAGAAACAACTGGGTTTGATACAGAACCCAAGCTGTATCTGCCTGTACATATAACAAATTTGAGGGAGAGTGCTATCTGTCCTGCAATGCAGGGCATGCCATCACCCAGCGGCCTGAAGCAAAAAAGAGCCCCATGGGGTCCAGGCTGATTCCAAGATGACTTGCTTGTAATGCCACTGCATTGCACCTACCCATTTCATCGGAGCATCTCAGCCCCTCTGACCTTACACAGCCAAATTTACAGCAATGAAGAACAGCCACAGGAAAGAAATTTTGCAATGCTAATAAAGCATCAAACATTCTAGATAATTAGGGTAAAACCATAGTTGTATGGAAATTTAAGATAATGTAGATGTCTCTTCATTTTCATGTACATTCAAAATAGGTACAGTAAGACTGAAGATAGCTGAGACTGCTGACATGTAATATTCCCTGCTCTAAAGAATCTTTAAAGATGCAAAATGAATTCAACATTTTTGAGCTGCTGACTGAGAAGTTGCAGTGATTTTAGCAAAATCTTTAACATTCTGCAGTCATTGAGCTAGATGGTAGTGTCAATGCACTGTGAAATAATGTAACATGACAAAGTTTTTTGTAGATCTGTTGGTCAAAATCATGGTGTGCCCTTACCTCTGTTCTCTGAAAACAAACTCTCTACTGATGAGATTTCCTTTATGTTAATATGTGTTATGGAACCAAAGCCACAAACTGGGAGTGATTTGTGGTATTCTTTTTTCAACTTCAGAGGCCATAATAAATCTCCTGAACCTAAAAACTGCAGCCTGCATGAAGCTACAAGCCACAGAAAAGAGCCTTTCAAAATGGAAACAGGCAATGAAATCCAATAATACTTTCTTGGAAGAACTTACGCATGTTAATAGTCCTTGTTCTGATATGTAGTTCAGCTAACCTCTGGGATAAGTAATGCTATGTGAATGAAGAAAAATTTGCAGCTTCTCAAACAGGGATTTTTATTAATATAACAGGTATATGAATAATGAGGTAAAGTCTTCCCTTTTATTTCTTTCTCCAATAATGTTTTCAAACAGTTTCAAACAGATATTTGGTTCTGTCATAGGCAATCTAATAAAAGAAGATGTATTTTTCTTCAGATAATATTAAAGTAGCTTGTGTAATTTTTTAAAAGCAATTTGCAACAGACACTTTATTGCTCCTGAATTTTCATAGATGCCATCTACTATAAAATAAAGTCCATGTAGCTCACAAACACAGGCTGCAGATGAACAGATTTCCCAGAAATCCCGATCTCACTCTGACATTCTGAAAGAACTGCCTTTTTTCTAATATGTACAAATCTTCACATTTAGCACAACATGTACACCCATGATAAGATGATGAGATAATTTAAATGAACAGCAAGAGGTCCAGCAGACTTTGACCCTTTTCACTGATATTCCTTTGAGGATAACATAAGTAACGATTAGGGGGAGATTTAATTAAAAAAAAATGAACTCTTCCTGGTTATGCATGATTAAGTTCACAGACCAATAAAGATTAACACTTAACATTTGCTTGTTTTAACAATGCTCAACGGGCCTGTAGAACTGTGTGAGGACAGCATTTTCTACTCCAAGAGCTAACAATATCACAGTGGGGGATCCAGGCTGACTCTGCAAATGGCTGGTATGTCAAGGAGATTTTTAAGTTAAAAGTTATTAAGGGCATTAAAAATGAAGCAAAGACTTCAGAAAATTCAGTTTTTCAGTTTCAAATGAGAAAAAAAATGCCCAAAACCAGTTGTGCTTTTCATGTCTTCCTTCCAAACACACCTCACCACCAAAGTTCCAGGATATATGACTGTGTCAACATAGTAAGGTTTCTTAATCTTTCTTATTTCTGTGCAATATTATACGTATGCTAGCAAGTCTGGATTAACAAATGAAAAACCCATTTTTTCATACATAGTCAAATTACCTGATTCTATCTGTATCCAGATAGAGAAAAATTAGATTGTCTCAATTGCTGGAAATTAACAGTTAATAGTTAACAGAAATATGACATGGTTCTGTTTTGTTGTTGGGTTTGGTTTTTTTGGGGGGAGGGTTGCCTGCTGAACTTAAGTGACAAAAAAGTGTTTTCCATTTTCCACTCTGAGGACAGCTTTTCCCTAGCAGCCCTTTTCCACTAACCTGTGAGCCTCCTGCCAGCTCCTGGTCAAAAAGAGTGACCTTGATTTGTGGAGTGGAGGGATGACAAGAACATGAAAACAACACCTATTTCTCAGTGACACCAGAAAGCTGTAAACTGGATGTTTATAGAGTAGCAACTGTTTTATAATAATTATCTGCTATACCTACATCCAGTTCCTGTTCCAGAAGTTTACAATGGAACCATGCACCCAGTGTTTATAACCAAACCAATCTACAGCGACACAGATTAAAGACCTTTTCTTCCCCTAAACTGGATTTCCCAAAGAAAGCAGCCCCGTAAGTAATTTGTTCTCTCCTCAAAGAAGGATTACAAAAAAGCAAGTTCAGTACGTGGAAGTGCTCAAGGCCAGGTTGTACAGGGCTTTGAGCAACCTGGTCTAGTGGGAGTTTTCCCTGCCCACTCATGGGGATTGGAACTAGGTGATCTTTATAGTCCCTTCCAACCCTACCCTTCTAGGATTCTTTGAAATAGTGTTTATTACCTCATGAAACACTACATTGACATAGAATTCTGAAGTTGCAGTAAAAAGCCCTTAAGTTGATGCAGCATTTGTGCCCTTGAGTTTCAGGGATATAAAATGTAAGCATCTTTTCTTCTGGAGTTTCTAGCATCTTAACATACTAATGACCTAATATAGTTGCAACAGTTAGATGTGATGAAGCCCTTGTAGAGACACCTGTCTGCCTCTTGTGAATGTTGCAGGACTTAAACATCAGATTTTGTTTGTTCAACTCCCATCAGAGAAAGAGAGTCCTCAAATATATTAGACTGTTAGTCTGTCAAATATCTTTTACTACTTATCAGACTATAGTACACTAAATGATAAGTATATATATATATAGCTTACAGATTTGAGAGAAACTCTGAGTTACTGTCCTCAGCCTAAATTGTTCAAGCTCCTAACTCATGCTGTCTCTAAATAGATTCAGAATGTTTGTTATACCATAAGAAAATATGAAGAGATTAGCAAACAACTGAAAAAGTCACAGTTGTTACTCTACTTCCACAGAAAATTTCAAAGTTTATGTACAGTAATAATTCATGAATACACTGCAGTATTTGACCATCTCTGAATGTCTCAGCTGCCTCAGGTGATGGAGGAGCTCAGGGAGGAAATTTTCCATGTAACCCATATAAATCCAGAATGACCAGATCTTTCATCGTGAACAGGCTTTTCTGTGAGTAGGTGACTGCATGGCATTCATCTTCAGAAAGTATTTTGCTTTCCAATGAACTGAAGCTGTACCTACAGGTAGCTCTCAAGTTACATGCTCAGAGAAGGATTTTCTGTACTTCAAAATCTTACCATCCGTTTTACACACTTTAAATTAAATACAAAATGTACACTAAATACTTCAGAGAAGTTCAGTTCTAGGTGAAGCCTCATCAGGATTATAAAGCTTCTTACTTGGGTGTTTTACAGTGTTTAAAGACTCTTTAGACACAGCACCAATGACAGCAGTATTTGTGTAGGAAAGGGCTTCTCCACAGCAATCTGTTCTCAGGATTAACTTCCATTGTATTCAGCCAGAGACAATCTTACCAATGTAACTGCCCTTGGCAACACAATCTATTGCCAAAGCATTCTCATTGTAATGAAGACACTCTTAATACCAAATCTAAGATCTGAGCTGCAGCTCAAACGTATTACCTTTTCAATGAATTCGGTGGAAAATTAGAATGACTGATCCCTCTCTCATTTTTCAGAATCTCTTAGGTACACCATTCCCAAAGGGAATTAGGTTTTTAACCATCTCAAATAGTTGTTTTGTTTGTTGGTTGTTGTTTTTTTTTTCCCCTTTAATCAGGTGTTCAATCATTTTGCTAATCAGTTCCCCTTTTTCAATGCACCTAAAATGTGGCAATCCAAATTAGATATAGTGATACAGTGGATGCTTGCTATAAAAAAATAGAGATGCATACGATAAATAAAGCTATTTAGATGCTGAGTTTTAGAATTAAACAGGTTTGTCAAGTATTTTTATCTGGAGAAAAACAAAACAAACAAACAAAAAAATGGCAAAAAAAATCTAACATTCAGTGCAACTTACTGAAAAACTGTGAAAATTATACTGTAATTATACTAAAATACAGAATTTTTCAAATCTTTTCATATAGCTTGATTTTAAACAAAGAAAACAAGCTAATATAGCAAGAAAAATAACTCATTTAATAGAATCACAAGATAATTTATGTTGTAAAAGACCTTTATGATGACTGAGCCCAATTGTTAACCCAGCACTGCCAAGTTCACCACTAAACCATGTCCCTAAGCATCACAACTACGTGTCTTAAATACCTCCAGGGATGGTGACTCCACCACTTCCTTGGGCAGCCTGTTCCAGTGCCTGACAACCCTTTTGGTGAATACATTTTTCCTAATGTCTAATCTAAACCTACCCTGGTACAACTTGAGGCCATTTCCACTTGTCCCATTGCTTCTTACCTTTCTTTGCACTACAGCACTTTGGCAGAGAATTAATTTTAACAGACTGAACAGCTCTGTCCACATAACCTCAGTGGAAGAATGCTAAGTTAAGTGGACTAGACCAATTTACACATGCTGATTACCTTGCACCAATCATACTGATCAGGCATGAATTTGAACTCTTGAGTCTTCCTAATAATAGAAAAAGAAGCCTATAACTGTTTTTATCTAACAACCACTAAAGGTATCACATGGTCATCAGTTGTCTGTTTGCTTGCCTATCTGGTGAAACGAAGAGTGATCCTATAGTTATACATCAGAAATTCATAGTATTTCTGAGCTGCTGTGGCTTTTTCTGTTGTTCATGATGACCATGAGAGTAATCTGGGGAAGTAGTTAGCTTCTTGCCTAACTGGATTACAGTCAGACATGTGTTTGACAGTGAAAGTGTTTTCCGTAGTAATTTTGACATATCCATATTTTCAAACAAGCAAACCAGCCCTGAACATGCTACTAGCACGGACACTCCACTGTCTCCTTTCTTGACTCCTTGATGTTATAATGATTAAAAGGTGTATGTAGCTAAAGGAAGCCAAGGGAGAACAAAAAACTAGTTGAATCTCTCTTTTTCTGCAGATTTATTTATGCTTAACATACTGGTTCACCTTCCAGTTTGTGGTTTTGATCCTCTCTGCTGTCTAGGGCTTCTGCTTCAAAAGATTTTTTTCAAGACAATGTAGAATAAAAGCCAGCTGGGGTCAAAAACAAAAAGATCAAACTCAGAACTGGAAACGTTATCAGGAAGGAAAGAATTTGCATCACTCCAGGCAGGAGTCTGTAGGCGCACTTGTCCATACACTCCTGTCTGTAGACACTGCAGTAACTGCTCTTCAGTGTCCTCTTGACTTCCAGAACTTTGCCCTGTCTTCCAGCAATATTCCACTGTCTGCATGTAAGAAGCAGCTGGGATTCAGAGTCCTGAGTAAGAATAATCTATTAGCCACATCAATTTCAACTCTGGATGCCATCCAGAAATCTGTATTTCATTACTCCCCTCCTCTCTGTCCCACCAGAATGGTGTGAATTTGAGTGACCGAGACTTTTATTTTCCTATCAAAATTCTGCAAACCCTTTTTAGTCTGAACCTCATCTATCTTTAAATCCTTTAAATCTACTAATCCTGATTGTCTCCTTGTCTTTATACTGAAAGCAGAATATAAAAATCCAGTGTATCTATTTTCAAAGCTTTTCCTTTACAACCAGTTCCTTAAGATTTTCAGTGGTAAAACAGCAGCACCTCATTCAGTCATATCAGCACAGAAATCCTCAGAGGTTGAAAAATAATCTTGTTGCGCTTTCTAGTTTGTAAGAGCAGTTACTAGGGTTGTAGCAGGCTTTCCAGTCTCCCTGTGTTACCAGTTATACCCACAAGGAGAATATATACATGTATTTAACAGAGGATAGGGATGCATTTCACATTCATTTACTTTTAAGTTTCTACAGTGATTAAGTGAAGAGGTTAACTAATCTTATAGTTTAACCCATAGGGAGATTTTTCCTGGATCTTTCCTTGCAGGAAATAAAGAGGTATGGGTTTGCCTAAGTACAGACCCATGCATGTCAGCTGGGTACAAATATCTTGGTCAGAACTAGAGTTACCTGCCAAGTTTAAAACACAGCAAACTTCACAGCTGGATGCAGACTTTTTGTATTGAAATATATTTTAAAAAAAAAAGTAAAAAAAAAAGTGCAAGAATTGTGTAAAATGTCTATGCAGACATCACTAATTATGCAATATAAAGTTGTATGGGGTCCATACCAGCCTTAAATTGTTTCAAGAATATCAAAAGAGCTGCTAAATTTGATATGCCACAAAGTGAAAGTCCCAAAGCTCTGCAAATCCTTCTAACAATAATAATGCAGCTACAAAACCCTAGCAGAAAACCCAAACAAAGGCAAGCCATTGCTGTGTCAGAGATCTGAAGGCGTGCAGGGTGGAGCAGGGCTTTCATGGGTAGGGAGCACTCAGAGGATCCCAAGCAGGAGACTGAGCCTCACCCACTGAGCTTTGTCCTGATACAGCAGCTGAGCGGACCTGCCTGGGGTATCTTGCAGAGGAAGATCACAAGGACCTGGGCTACAAATGTTTTTTCAATAAATTAACAAATTAAGTATGTATATTAAGTATATTAAGATTCTGATTAGCTGCTGAAAAAAATCAAGTACTATAGGCAAGCTTAAAAAGTAACTTTAAAAGAATATTTAACAAGCATTAGCATTCTAATTTTTACATATTATGTTAGAGAATAATCGAACTATTAGTTATATGTAATGCTCTTACACAGAGATTGTTGCATACTGAAGTTCACCAGCTTTTTTTTTCATTAAGACACATATGCTCATTGATTAAATGAGGGGAAAAAGTATAAAGAATAAACAAAGATTTGATAGAGAATTACATTTATTAGAATTATATTTAAAGTTTCATCAGAGTTCTGGCTTTCTCATAAGAGACTCCATAACAACAGCAAAGTAAAGTTTTGCTGACTTGGCAGGATATTCAAGTACCAGAATACCAACACTAAATACAAGGATGGGACTATTTTCTTTACCCTCTGGTTTGGGATGTACAATGGCTGCTATAATTTTAATTTACTCCCAATTTATCAGTTATGATTGCAAAATATGATCCAGAGGCCCTTTTAGTCTCTTGCTACTGTGTCTTTACAATGAAAGTTAAAACTGTATTTTAAAATGTACAGAAAGTTAAAACAATAGATACTAACACTTCACCTTTTTTTAAGGATTATTTTTTTTGGATCAGACCACTGTTACCAAAATGTATTATCCAAGAGAACTGAATATTTTTTGATTGAGCCCAAACAAATTCTGAAAGCACAGTGGATTCATTCCACGTCTGAAATAACTTCAAAACCACAAAAACCCTCCCCATAAACTAAAACAGTTAACTAGACACATATCTCCAGAGTATATCTTTTTGCAGATTAATTTGAGAACTGTTCCTCTGATGAGAGAAGATGGTCTGTTCATGTATGTACAGATTTTACATACTTGACAAGATAATTTTCACTTTTGGCTGCTCTTCCACTGGGAATATTGAAGCTCACAAGCAAAAAATACTGTGGAGGAAAAAAAAAAAAAAGCCCTGTGGGAAAAATGAATGAAGTTTCACTGCCTGCAATATTTAACAATTGCAGATGGCACAACACTAAAAACTACAATCAAAACAACCCTCTCTGAAGAATATTTTGATCCTAAGTTCCTTTAAATCAGTGTCTACTGACAGAAAAAAAAAATATTCACTGGCTCAAGCCAGTATTCAGCAGGTGATTATATATAGAAGCTAACATATTAAAAGCTACATATTATGTAGATTCCATAGAGAATTGTATCTACTCAGTATCTCATACAAAATTATACCTTTATCTTTCCATCAGCTTCAAAGGTGACTCTAGGAAATTAACAACCAGAACGCTTGTTAAAACTAATGGAAGATGTGGTTGCATTGATGTTTGTGGAAAGATTAGGAAACAACTTCTAAGACTATGGTAATGGCTAAACTTTCTAAGACGGTTATGGCCACACCTGCCCTATGATATCCTCAGGAGGAGTTGAGGATTTTGCTCTGGTAAAGGCTACTCAGCTATTAAAGAGAGTAAAGCAACAGACTGGCCAAGACTTCACAACTTCTCATATAAAAGTCCTGAGCATACCATGTATATTGTGCCAAGAGGCTTGTTGTTCCTGCTCAGCAAACCCAGGTAGAGAAGCATCCATCTAGAAGAAAAGTCATAATTAGCACAAAATGCAAAAGGCCATCTGCTTAGCAACCATGAGAACACATTATCACTCCTTCTGTACACTTCCTCCCAGAAGAGTTGAGAGATCAGCTTAGTGTATCTGTTCTGGTATCTAAAGCCATCTGTAGTAGTTGCCTTCCTGTGGCAGCTATCTTCTCTCTCCTAACCTTCTTCTGCATTCTCCTATAATAATCAAATGACCCATAGAAAGCCCAGTGAATGCACGGGGCAACCTTTTTATTACAGGTGGAGCAGAGTATGACATTTCTGTTCCTAAGGTATAAGGAGGACACTGAATAGCACAACTTTCAAAATAAAAAATTCAATATTTTGAAAATGCAACTGTCCTTTCAAAATCTTTACATAGAATAATACCCAGTCTTATCCTCACTGACATAAAAGTTCAAACAATGAACTAATAAAGCTAATTTTGTAGCCTTGAAATATTTCTATTATATATTCAAGCAACAGAGGTTTATATAATAAAATCTGACCTCTTGCACAGTACAAGCCAGGAGAATTTATTGTATTTCTTCCCACTTGAAATAAAAATTATCATCTGCTCATGCTAAAAAAAATGAAGTCCTCATTTAAATGGCATCTAAAAATAAATAATATATCTCTAATTGCTATTTTTTCCAGTAAAAAAATTCATACATATTAAAGGAATTAGATGTTTTGATAAAGCTTAGATTTAAATTATTCTCCATGCTGCCTCCCTTATGTTAAATATTATCTGCCAATTAAGAGAACTATTAAAAAATCTTTACTTGGTAAATTCAATTTTGTATATTCTATACTTCTAAGCTACACCTTTCCTGAACTGGAGGTTAAGAGAATATGTGGAAACTATACTAAGCTAGTTGCAAAAGAAGTTTACTTATTTACCAGTCAGATAACATAATTTTTAATTACATGTGCCAGTAAAGATGTAATGACACAGCCATTCATTTATGGGGTATAACTAGAAAATCTGAAAGCATTTTAATTTAAAAGCAAAAAGGCAAAAGTGTTCTAAGTAAGTGTTCTAACTAAAAAAATTAATTAATAAATAAAAATATTATAATAAATTATTGGACCCAAATACATTAAGATCTCAAAAAACACAGTGACACTTTGCCCCTTCAATGCCCCCATTTTTAGACTCAAAAGTGCTTTGCTGTATTAGATTAAAACTATAACCTTTAGCTTTTTTCAAATAGAAAGTTAGTCATTAGACAGGACAGGGCTGCAACAAGTGGTTTTCATCCCTGCGTTTCCCTGTCTCAATCCAAGGAAACGCAACTCTCCCCAACTCTTGGGGGGTGGATGTTCTCCCCCTGCGACCTTGGGCTCTGCTGGTGACTGCCCTGGCTGTGGCTTGGTTGCTTCCTCTGCTCAATCTGCAGAGACACCAGTAGTTCCCCTGATATTTTAGACAGAAGTGAAAATTCACACCCATCCGCTGTAATTTACTTGATAAATAAACAGCCTGAGCTAATATTCCACACTGGTTTTTAAGCCTGTCTTTTTAAAAATCCTGTGCTACAGCGATTAGAACAATCTTTCATCTTATCTATTGTTCTGTGGGGTTTTTTTTAGAATACTAGCATATGGTGTAGTTCAATCGAAGTGTATTACTTTTAACTGTCAGGATTTTAAACTATGGAAACATTTATTCAAGAAATGAAGTCTTATAACCTTAGCATCTTTATTTATACCAATGCAGTTTTCTGGTACAAAGACATTAATCATAAAGTCAAATGGGGCATGCTATTAAGGAATTGCTGGGTTTAATTATATTATATTATAATCTTATATATTACACATAATATTTATTATATTATATTATTGTACATCATAATATTATTTTATTTTATTATATTATGTTTTCATTTTGAGGAGTTTCATGACTCATTAAATCAGCCAACAATGCACACATGACAAAATGTCAAGTAAGAGGAACTTATTTTAAACAGATAAAGGTTTGTTAACAACAGCAACAGTAGAAAAATCACTGTGTTAGCTTCTCATCAAAAGTTTATTTTGTCATTATGTTGACTATTACATCTTTTTCTATGCACTACATAATCACTTTTCCATGTCAACATAGGATGCTGTATTTCTGATCATTTGCCTATTTACAATCCATGCTGTACTAAAATGTAATAGAATTTTAACTTATGAGGAAACAAGCTTTTTTTGCAGTTTGATATAATAAAGTTTATCAATACAAACTGCTTAGATTAATGTAACACTTGGATGTTGGCAGTGCAATTATCTTTTCTAATCAACTGTCATTCTTGTTTTGTTTGCGTGAAGTAGTAAAACTTCTAATTATTTCAATTTCCATGCAGATTTTGGGAAGAAAAAAAAGGCAAGAGCAAAGATACATAGCAAAACACACAAATAAAACTATTGCATTAAATAGTAGTGAATATTTCTCTTCTCACAAATTTTAGCAATATTTAGCATAGCAAATATTGGTACTAATATACAAACATCAGAACTTAGTTTTCTACCTTAATCATGTATACGATTTAAATATAGAAGGGGAAGAAAATAAACTACCTACTGAGTATGCAGGTAAATACATTTCTAAAATAATGTTAGTGATAATATCCAGCTCTCCAGTAATTTGAGGGTCCTTTCAATAGTTTCTGAGGGTTACACTAATAGTTCCTTGGATATTATAATTAATTCCTCATTTAATTCACGTAATTCATTACTTTCTATAGAAATGAGAATTTAGCAAGCATACCATGATGTAGAAACACAAGACAGATCACTTCTGGTAGGGATTTATGCAGAGGAATAAGTGTAACATGGGCTTGGGGAAAACTTTGCAGGATAATAAATAAGACCACAGAGATATTCAGCAAAGACTAAAATAATTGTTATATGTAAGGATGTGTTTATTGTTATTAATGCAGCCTTGAAGGAGTGGATGTTAAATAGAATCACACTCATGTAAATTAGCTGAGGAAAAACATTCAGTATGCAGGTGATAACTTGGAATAAAGGGGGCTGTATTTCCAGACCAATGCCATGCCTAGGATTCAAAAAGGGGGATAAATTACACTATGAGACATAAACTAAATGCATTTTCAAGTGTTTCCAATGAAAACATCTTAAAGGAAGGTAAAATGAAGTGTTTTACAAATAAATATCATGTGTGGCAGACAACAGATGTTTGAGCGGATTTATTTATAATAGGTCAATTTATGTTTAAGTTGTAAATCGAGGGTTTTGTGCAGATAATGGCCTTATTTAAACCTTTTTTTCTTTTTTTCTTTTTTTTCTAATAGAAAAATTTAGATTTATCTGAATGAGATTTTTCAATTTGCTGGTACATATATGAGATACAGCCAAATAGCCGCTTTAATTCATCTGCATGGTTTAGTCTAACTTTTGGCAGATTAGTAACATCAATCACAACCTTAAAGACTGTAGATATTTTCCCCAATATATTTAAATTGTAATAAAATAAATATCAATGAGTAATTTATATGTTGAACAAAAATAACAGAAGCAGTCATTACATCTGCACTACAACAAGTAATGCAGACAGATGGGAGAAGAGCTGTCAAATAAAACAGCTGGTGCTGGAGACCTGACATACACACACACACATATTTCAGGGTTTTGTTTTTTGCATGAGGATGACTGCCCTTTTCAAAAAAAAACAAACAAAATGCTTCAGGTCAGCCCTGTTCTGATCCAACAGACTGAATGACCATTTACAGCTTTTACAGCTGCAATGCATTAACATGTGCAGTGTAATGAGACAACTGAGGTTTATTGGTTGAAAGACTGAAACTCCATGTTGCTCAAGTATTTTTTGTAATCTTTGTCTCATCAGTGTAGTATTTAACATCAGGTAGATAATATCAGAATTCTTTTTTGACTTGTTTGTACTGAGATGTTTTTGACATTTTTTGTCACAATTCTGTTTAATAGCTGAGACTTCAAGGTTACTGCTTGATCAGTAAGTATATTTAACAACCCCAGCATAAAAACAAGAACAGCATTATACTGAGAAACAGGGCTGATCACAGTGTCTCTGCTTTTTCAGACTTACATAGACCTTGAAAGGTTATGAAAACTTTTAGGGTACTGTAGTCTAAATATGGAGAACCATCACGGCATTTGTGTTTACAAGACACTTCTAGATCAGTGCATACTTAGTGAATTATGAATGTGTGAACTTCTATTTTCAGTTAGAAAAAGAAGCAAACAATGACTGTGGTACACTTCTGACTAGCTTTATATTTCACCAGAATAAATTATTTTTGTTTGTTATGTTTTATGGGTATTATTTCCAGTGACATCGGTTTATTTCCAAACAAATGACCAAGCGAGTTTATTAAAAAAAAAAAAAAAAAAGAAAAAAAAAAAAAGGAGAATAATTTTCTTTTATATTATTTTTAGTATTTTGCATTATATATATATTCATTATAGCTTTTTTGTGTTTACTAGATAAGACAGGCACGAAGCAAAATAATAATACTGATCTAAAACCCAGCACATAATAATTTAAACCACTTCCCCTCCCTCCTTTCCAAAGAGACTTTTTAAATGTAGTATCTAAATCTTCCCTCCATCTAATCTAAAAGTCTTAGGTTAATCCAGCAGGCACTTATGTTGAAGCTGATAGTATATTCTACACTGGGTTTACAAGTCTCTAAGAGTCTGTTTTGTTGGAAAGGAAGAAAAAGCAAGAACTATCAAATGTGATATTTTGGAATGGCATTGATGGCTTACCCAGTGAGTGCTGCACTAGAGGCATGAATGTTACAATTCATGCGTAATATCTGTTCCCCCAAACCAAATTGTTTTCTGAATACATAAATAAAACTACTGGACTGATGCAGACAAGTTTAACAGAAGTCACATATAAAAAACTCTGACATCTGAAAGATCACAGAATACAATACTCTGATGACAAAGAGATTTTTTCCCCTTCTCTCCAATCTGTTCCCCAGCAGCCACATGTCTGGCTTTCAAGTTTCTACTCAGAGTGGCAGTGACTGTCCACAGTTCCCATGACACCTGCATCATACCCTTGGATGAAGATTGCTCCAAGATTTTAGCAGTCTAAATCATTTTGCTCTAAATTCATTGCATCATTTCTGCCTGACAATGAATGGACAGGGTGAGTCCACGCTCTTTGGCACTTGATTCAAAATCGTAACAGTAATGAACATATTAAACAGGAAATACATGTTTTAAATAAACTATTACAAAACAGTGAAATTTCTCCAAAAGCTACAGAAATAAGGTATTTGAGACACAGCTTCCTCTTGCAATGTATTTTTAAACTTCAGGTTTTAAAATTGAATTGTGTTGGCTAAATCACTCAGTATTCCTCTTCTCATTAGCTGTGTATATTATCACTAAATATCACTAAACCAGCATTATTTCAAATAACTTAATTAAAATAAATTAATTATAGTAGTTTTTCATTTCAGGAATAATGTGGACTGTATTTTATTTTTTAATCCTGACTACATATAATACATAATTTATGTCGAAATGCAAATGTTACTTGATCTTATCTCATTACAAACTGTGTTGTCACAGAAGTGACTGCTTCTAAATTGTTCCAAATTGGATCTATTCAGCAAGTGATCAATTCTGACATATCAAGATTCACAATACGTTAACAGCATACTCAAAAATTATTCTTCCTGCAATTGCTAAAGGTTATTGCAGCCAGCAACAACTTTTAGTATTAATTGTTTGGTTAATACTACATTGCACATTTATAATCCAAAAGACTATAAATGCATTACCAACATGGAAAATCCAATGGAATTTCCATGGCATCAGCCCATGAGATGACATTGACATTTCCATTTCAACAATTTTTTAGAAGTATTATATAGTTATACGTATTTTAACTTCAACTATTCAACTATAAATCTGTTCCTCATAAGTTTTAAAAACTATATACTCAGTTTTACAAAAATGAAATTAAAATTCAAGTGTATGTATTAAGACTTCAAGTAGAGTAGAAAGAAACTATCTTTCAAACTTTATGAACCTGGATGAGCTTTTTCCCCAACTGAATTAAATAAAGCACTCAGCCAAGAGCAGATGTGTAATGCTGCAAGGGCAGTGGGGGCAGGGGAGCTGAGAAGTAACATTATTTAGTTGGTTTTCTCGTTCATAGTCTAAAGAATAAAGTCTTTCATTGCCTGCAGGACTCAATACTCCTTCAGAATTTTCAAGGCTAATTATTTACCAAACGATTTAATAAGTTATTCAGACATTAGGTTGTACAATAAATGTAATACGCAGGGATGGAAGAAACTAAACATTCTATAACACAGAGAAATTTCTAAGTAATGTGACAGTTTCTATGTGAGTTCATGAAAATGTGTTTTTTATATGTACATTTAGGAATATGTATCCAGAGAAATACAGCACTCCTCATAAAAAAAATAATAAAAAATAAAATCTGCGTATATTGCAAAATTTATTCTTGAGACAGTAGTTTACTAAAGCATTTTATAGAAATTGTTCTAGGAAAAAAAATATTAAACAGCATTCTTGCCTAAAGTATGAACCACTGAAATTTGACTTTGAAGGTAACAGAGCCTCCATTCAGGGGTACAATAGTTCATCCACCAGCAGGTGTTATTTGTTTGACAGGATGCTTACACTCCAAATATGACTGCTGAAGAGAGTGAGAGAATACACAGCACTTTAGTGCATCTAATAACTGGAAATGAAATGAAATTCATAAGAGTTCATGCCCTGTTTAAAAGATGCATTTTTAAAGGAGACTTAGAAACAACTAATAGAAAAGACAACAACCATCTACTGTATGCCACCCACTGAATATTGATTTTTAAATCAAATTTTATACTCTAAAAGACAAGTTATATAGCCTAGATGAAGCTTGAGCTGGCAGGGCATTTTGGTGTAGCCTGGTGTGGGTGTGGGTGCAGGTGAGTGAAGGAAGTGGGGAGATCCTAGCAAAGGCTCACGCTGAAACCCCGTGCCATAGGGTGTCAAATTCTAGTGGGTTTTCCAGGAAGAATTAATCTCTCCAGTTCAGTGTTTCTGGTAAAAGCCAGAAAGAGAGAGATTTACAATTCTGGAAAACAATGGAAGTGGGTTTGGGTTTGGTTTTCTTGAGGGGGGAAAAACCTCCAAAAAATCACCAGATAAAACATGGAAGACTTCAAATCCCACTCTGCCCGGCACACCGTACATGACTCAACCTGAATCTGCCAGAGCAGAAGTTCATGCTGTTCCCCACATAGTTAATTGCTGAATTTTGATGAAGTGTTTTTATGAGACCTTTTTTGGGGTATTTTTGTCAAAGTTTTTAAGAACTGTTTATATTAGTAAGCTTACTGGGTGACTAAAAGGGAGAGACGTATAATTTGCTGGCTAAGTTACTGCACTAAAGAAGATCTGATATAGGTAATTACCCTATTTTATTTTATTTTTTTTAAGATATATATTACCATTTAAAAAGGAATGAGACATATCCATTCCAGAACAAAAAATCCCTTGTCCTTACTGAAGGAAACTTAAGTCCAAGTCCCTGATTTTAATTTCTAACTTGTCTTTTAGTTAAACAATTTTTTTCAGGAAATCTTGTCCTGCCCCTGGGCTTTTCTAGCACAGCTATTTTCCAGGGAGTGCTAAACAGAAAATAAACAGTTTCAGCTTTCCCCAGGTTTCAGTTTTCTAATCCTTTCCTGATGTTTCTAAGTTTTCAATATGTCTTAAAGTACAGCCCCACTCCTGGACTTTGTTAATTCTTTTTTCTTCACTTTTTACTTTTATAAGAATGTAAAGGCAGCAGACAGTAATACTTTCATTATCTGTCCATATTCTTGTGCTCCTAAGTAAGCCTTTCTGGCTCCTATTAAACTTTCCTCTCCCAACTGGGGGATTAAACACTCAATCCAATGAATTTTGCTTCTTCTCTGACAAAGCATTATGTTGCAAACTTATTGTTATTTAAAAAAAAATTTGCTGAGAGTAAAATCAATAAAAAACAGCCATGGAAAAGGTTCTAAAATAGGTGGGTTTAAATAAATTTGTACATACCATCTTTATTTTTGGGAGGTGTAAAGCCCATGATAAAACATAACTGCAGGGTTGGCAAAACACTGAAATTACAAACTGTTTATGGTAACTATTTATAGAAAATGCATTTTGTCATCAGTCCTTGTAAACAGCTACCATGCTGATTCATTAGTCTTTTTGTCTAATTTCATATCAGGAAAAAACATTTCAGTAATTATATGTTCTCTGAGGTGTTTTCCAGAGTAGAATCATAGAATCATAGAACGGTTTGCACTGGAAGGGACCTAGAAGACGGTCTAGTTCCAACCCCCCTGCATAAGCAGGGACACCTCCCACTAGACCAGGTTGCTTTAAGTGCTGTACAACCTGGCCTTGAACAATTCCAGGAAAGGGGCATCCACAAACTCCCTGGGGAACCTGTTCCAGTGCCTCACCACCCTTACACTAAATAATTTCTTCCTAACATCTAACTGAAATCTCCCCTCTTCCAGTTTAAAACCATTATCCCTTGTGCTACCACTACACACCCTCATAAAAAGTCCCTCCCCAGCTTTCCTGTAGGTCCCCTTCAGGTACTGGAAGGCTGGTATAAGGTCTTCTTGGAGCCTTCTTTCTCCAGGCAGAACAGCCTCAACTCTCTCAGCCTGTCTTCATAGTACAGGTACCCTCTGATCATCTCTGTGGCCCTCCTCTGCTCCTCCCCCTTCTGGGACCTACAGCTTTATGTCCTTCCTTAGTTTCTCCTGACAGATGTTTCACTGTCCCCACTGAACTAGCTCTGATCCAGTGCAAACTGAACAGTCAGTCCTTGTTGGCAGCTCTCCATTCTGACATTGCAGCTCCAAGAGTGACCCACAGATAATGAGTTCTGCAGCTGTCTTAGCCATGATGGTGTCAGGTTATTTGCCTGTATCCCAATACACTGGGATATGGGTAGCTATGTTCAAGCAGTATTTCAGCCAGCAATGGTTAGCTTGTGTCTTGCCATAAGCAATTCTAAGTTTGCACTGTGCTGACCATTCATTTCCAGACCTTCCTCACCTCTGCGGCTGCCATTTTGCCTAACCATGGGTTACCTAGGTAGCTCCTATCTAATAGGAGCCCTAACTATGGACTCCTATTGCAGTTTATCATGCCAAATCTAAACTCTTCCCCACTTTTCTCCTTTAATTTTCACTCTCCTCAACTGCGTCTTATTATAAGCAATGTCAAACTGTGTCAGAACAATGTCACATCTAGCTCAGCAGCCTGGTTGCATCTACATCAGTAGCAGCCACAGATGTGAGCCAGAGCCTTGACACTTTCTGCAAACCATTCTCCCAGAGTTTATCACCCTTTGTCACCTTTTACATTATGCCACAAACATGCTAAGTCCCCTCCATTTGCTAAAGAAAAAGGCATTCAGATTTCCTCTACAGTAACTATTTTGTCCTCTCTCTTCAGTTTCTGTGGGCATAGAATAATACAGTGTCAGCCCCTAACTGGGTTTCATTACATTTTCCAGAAACTACTAAAATTATTAGTATCTTCTGTATATACTAATATTACATGGCCCATTTTCCTTCTTTCATTTACTAAATTTCATAAGCCAGCTTTCTTCTGCTATTCCATAGTACTTTCAACTTTCTTTTTACCTCACCTGAATCACTGTTCCAGTCTATCATATATATAAATACATAACCTCAAATCCTGTGGCAATTTTCTCCATTGTTAACAAAGTCCTCTTGGCCTTGTACATTTTATGTTTAAATTATTTTTTCCTGAAACCTTTCCATAGAAAAAAAATGTACCTTCTATTGTTACATGGCAACACATCCCAGCATTGTATTCTTTCTGAAAATTTACCACATGCAACTTCAGGCATTTGCAGTTTATATATCTTGTACTGGTAAACCACATCTCTCTTCACAGTCATTTTGAGAAAAAAAGACCAAGACAAAACAAACAAAAAACAATCCCACAGTTTTCAGGCCCTGATCTGTTTCAGGTTACTATTGTTTTTTTTTAAAAAGGGATTCCTGTTTGTGTCTTATTTCTCTCAGCTCTTAATGTCAGAGAGTCCCAAACGGACTGTCAAAGCTAAGACCTCAGTTTGGTTTTTTGATACATGTTTTACTGGATGCCCATCTATAAGCTTAAGTTCAGTTGCCTAAACCAAACATTTTCCTGCTTTTTCTCCTTGCTGTCTTCTTCTTGTCACTAAAAATCTCTCTTGGGATCAATCAATTCACACTTTTAATTTGGATATCATCTTCAAATCATATTTCTTACTTGAGTCATCACATCTAGACTTTCTTTGTCTTAACAAGTTTGTTCTTTACAACAAAGACAATTTTGAATCTTCATCATTTTAATCTTTCTTTGCATAAACCATTTTTCCATCTCAAATGCAAAGATATTTAAGGTGTTTGTGCAAAATTCATAATTCAGTCTTCTAATTTGATGATATGAATTCCCTCTTTTTACTTGCCTGCTGAAGCCATTTCTGTAACATCACAAATGAAAGTGGAGACAAAAGGTTTCACAGTATATCAACAGTCTTATAATTTCTTATCATATTTCCTTCAGTATGAAGGATTAACCTCACAGTTCCCATTTACAATGTGCTTCCTTCTCTGTGTCCCCAAGGACAATTAAATATTTATAGCTAACAAAAGCTTATTGTTTTCTTCCAATCTATTATGTATTAATCATAATGCTAATATGGATTATTTTTCACCTTGATGGCAAGCTATCTAGAGAAAGAAGATCTTTTTTTTTGTTATACAAACACCTGTTAAGTGGTGTTTGGAGATGATCTTCTGCTGTGTGAATAGAAATATAAAATTATAGAATTATAGAATTGAAATATATTCAGCTTTGATGGATCATTTTTGGGTCCATACTTTGTATAACAGGAAAGATTCATACCAAAATGTCATTCCAAGACAAGGGGAGCCATTAGCTCTCTTTCTCAGTGAATGTTCTGTGGCACATGGTTAAGTGGCTTAGTTCACTAAATTAATATCGCCCACTCCTATACATTAAATTCTCAATTGCTATATAAAAATAATTTCATTTTTAGTAACACAAAATAAAATCCATAGATATTATGTGAGTTGTACTATTATGTTATGGAAATTACTTAAGGGTACTTATTACCTACTTATATAGCCATTAAAAGAACTTAATTAATTTTCTAACATAAATGCCGTTATTTTTACTTTCTAGGGTTCTTCTCATTTGCAGCAAATTAAGTCATTCCAGTATTCTGATGATAAAATGAAAAATTAAATAGAAGTTCTCTCAGGTTTTTGTTTGTTTGTTTGTCACTTTTTTCCCCTGATAATTGTAAGGCAATTTTGAACACTAAAGCAAAGGGTAAAATAGGTGGAAAACACTTATTTGAACTGTTTAATGAAATCAGAGGAAACAGTCCAGAAGGATAAAACAGTACCACCGAGTGAAGAAAATTGTTATCAGCTCTGTTTCCTTCCTGTGATTGGAAGGGTACAGTAAACAGTGTGTTATCAACAGGCTGAAATCATGGGAAGGTTTCAAACTACTACCATCACCTTTCACCAAATTTACCCCCTTGGGGATTGACATCAAAGAGCTGTCTTATGCAGGTCAATTATTGACATTCTGACAGGAATTTTATTTCTGGCAACTAGCTTTATACTGGACTTAGTGTCAAGGCACTTAATACATCCTATAAGGAAATACCCATAAGATTGCCAGCCTGGCCATCAGTATGATGGAGGAACTGTATGGCTGGTGTCACATAGTTGCATGAGGCAAATGAGGAACAAGTACATGAAACACAGCCAAGTTTCACAGCAATAGAGCAGGAAAAGAAATTTTAACTAAAGAGCTCAGGTACAATTCTTGAAGGGCATCTTGATGTATGTTTCTATTTTCTGAATCTTGTTAAAAAAAATTACCTGCTAAGAGCTGCGGAAAAAGGCACCTATGCAAATAAGATAAATCTTTTTGTTCTGTGGGAGATATCATTCATGAATCAAATAATATTTTCCTCCTACAATTTCATGAGTACTCAGTATAATGTACAAAAGCTGGCTCTGGGGACAGAGAGTGGAGGCAGGAGGTATATCGAATTTGACATACAAGTCTCCAAGCTTTCAGAAAAACTGAAAAATAAAACTATATGTAAGTTTGAAATTAAGAAAATTATTCCTTTGTTTAGAACGTTTTTCACTATACATATAAATAAACTTTGATCCCCATCACAATTTCTTTTCACAGCTGGTTTTTTGACTTCTAATCCTCATTTAGGCTCCAGAACAGAATACATATTTCAGGACTTTTATTTAATATTCAGTTCCCTTCCCTAATCTCTGTCAGAAAAAAAAAAAAAAAAAGGCACAACAACCTTTGAAAACTAGGTTTAGAAAGGATATAAAGGAATATTTTTATTGGTCATTAAAAGCCCTCTGTAATTTTTTAAGCACCAGAAGACCAACAAGAATAATGTGGAAAGTCATACCCCCTTCCATGAACTTGTGAATTCACACACAACATTAATTTTGCAATCTTTTCTACTTCAGTTCTTAGAAACATTTGCCAACTGTAATAGTCTATATTTAAGACAACATATAACTGAAATTGTTTTCTTCGTAAGTACTTAATTCATATAAACGGCATCTTTCTGTCTCAAGACGGATTAATGTGGGTAGACTAGTGAGAGATAAAAAAATAGTCTCAACAACATTTATCAATATTCATAAAGAAACTCTAATAATTGTCATTTTGTAAAAGCTTATTATGGTATTGCAAGGAAAATAACTTTACAATTTCAGATTTCAAAATAAAAAATAGGCTTAATTATAAACATGCTTTGTTAGTGGCAAGTAGATATGCATCAGAAATAAAATAGTAACAATTTATATGAGATTATTTGAGTCACAGACTACTAAATCTCACTTTTTCTTATATATAGTATACTAATGAATACATACAAGTATTGTATGCATGTACATATACATGTACATACAAGTATTGTAAATATTGTATTTAATGAGTTATTATAATAATCACTTTTGATAAGACACATGAACTTCAGCTTTGTTCTTCGTTTCAGTTAATAAGTTCTTTTCCATCAGCAATTACCAACCTAGAGTAATAATACAAACACATCATGTTACTTTACATGAAATGTATTAAATACGTAACTTGTCAACCTCTTCTAAAGAGAGATTCCGAAGAAGTGAATATTTTTATTAGTTATTTCAATGGATTTTTTTTCTCTTTCAATAGCTAAAAAATATGCTTTTATTTCCATTATGCAGTTCTTAATATGCCTTTTGTTTGAACCACAAACCAGGATTTCAAGAAAAATTGCCCGTTCTTTCAGATTCAACATCCGATTGATTTAAAAAAATTGTATCATGTAGAGAAAAAAAAAATATTAAAATGTATGTTCTTTCATCTTAATTTTCAAGTTTTGTTTAGGTTGTTTGTTTGTTTTTAATTGTAGCTGTTGAATAAGCATAATGCCTACAGCATTTTTGCTTTGCACCTGCAAAGGAAGTATGGGACCTGAAACTCATTAAGCATTAAGGGACGGTGCTTTACATCATGACATGAGACATGCTAGCCCCTATGTGACCAAAAAGGGCATACTGCATGAAGAAGTTCAAAATTAAAGGACTCTTAGGTTCTGACATGGATGTGATAACTTCAGAGAAGGTTGTAAGTATGGAAGAACAGTAATGGAAGCTTTTTTTATAGACCAAAACCAGTGTAGTACAATTTTTCTATCTTAGTGAGCTATTGTATAATAATGATCTTCAGATGTAATTGAGCTGGGAGAATTTAAACTTATGAACTGAAGGTAACAGACCACAGATCACACTATGAGTTCTCAAAGACAGCAATTAGGCTTTGGGAATTACTTTTCTTGAAATAGATAATAATAATAATAACCCTTGCATTGCACAAGCAGGGATCACACAAGAAATGCTAAAAGCTTTGTAAAAAAAAAAAGATTATTTTCAGCCAAAAAAAAATTTAAAAATGAATTGATAAATGGTTATCATGTAACAGAGCTATTAGTTATTTGGTCATGTAACCTATGAGAAGGAGACAAGTTGAGAAGCATTCATAAAGCCATCCGCTAAACTCAATTGTTTCTAATATGCAGCTACTCAGAAATACTTTAAACATTCAAAGAAAGTAGTGTTTTAAAACAGTAATCCAATGTAAACAGTCTGAATGAGAGTAATTTTGATGAACCATCATTTCAGGCTGCCAGTATTATGCGCCTCTGTATGTCATAAAAATGAATCATAAAATGGGGCTAGCTTCCTTTTCTCAGTTTTTCCTCTCTTTATACCTTTTCATTGCTATTATCTCCTGGATTTCTTGGCTCCAACTCTCTGCAGGCCACTGCTTCACCAAGATGAGAGTTATATCATTTTTTTACTAATTCTACTCAAAATAACTGTACAGATAATAAGAAAATAAGAAAACTTGGATTGAACTGATTGAACTGAATTATAGGAGTAGCATTTGGTAACTTATCGGACAAATGAAGATGTTTCTCCCGAGTGCCTTTAGCATGATGTAGAAAAAGTGGTGAATCCTAAAAAAACCCAAAGAACAAAACTTCCAGCTACCATCCATTCACTTCTACCTACTTCTATAAATAACCACATAAAAATACAAATAATTATATTTTATATTTATTTTAATAAGTAAAATTATTTATATTAATAGATTTGTTGCAGAAAAATTGCCAAAATTAAGGACCTCTGGAGGAGAAAGCTTTTTTGTCTGTGCTTTTCATTCAACAAAAGGCATTTCCAGCATAATTACTTTAAAGATTTAAAGAAGGTAATAAATGGTTTTGGAGGTGGGCAGGTATCAGGGTTCAGAAGCACATTCTCAAACACGTGTTAACTCTGTATATTGATTTGGCAGTATCCAGGTGTCTACTGGCAAAGCATAGGCAGTGTCTTATAGAGGCAGTTAAGGTTTCAGGTCATGGCTGCATCCTTGTAAGGGATGGCAGTACCTTGACCAATGTTGCCAAAATCATAGACTCACAGAAGGGTTTGGGTCAGAAGGGTTTGAAAGGACCTTAAATATCATCCAGTTCCTGCCCTGCTTCCATGTGCAGGGACACCTTCCACTAGAACAGTTTGCTCAAAGCCCTCTCCAACCTGGCCTTGAACAATTCTAGGGATGGGGCATCCACAACCTCCCTGGGCAACCTGTTCCAGTGTCTCAGCACCCTCACACTAAAGAATCTCCTCCTAATGTCGAGCCTGAACCTCTCTGTGTAAAATGTTTTCCCCTTGTCCTCTCACTACACTCTCTGAGAAGTCCCTCCCCAGCTTACCTGTGGGCCCCCTTTTCGTACTGGAAGGCTGCCATAAGGTGTCCCCAGAGCCTTCTCTTCTCCAGGTTAAACAATTCCAACTCTCTCAGCCTGTCCTCGTAAGGGACATGCTCCAGCTCCCTGATCATCTTCATTAGACATCCTCTGGTTACATGTAGTTACCAGAATGCTTTTTACTGTACTGATTTGTGCTTGTTGTCTGCTACATTACAAGTGAGAGGCCTTGCAAAAACAGGGCTCAGAGTAAAGACTTCGGAAGTGGTTTCTTGCCAGTATTCACATCCCTTGGGAGGACAGGTGGCCATGTGGGCCATGTTCATACATAATGAAACACTCTTGATGGGCCTTGCAGGGCTAAGCCATTACCATGGTGATCAGCAAACAGTCAACATAGGTCATGCCAGTGTAATATCCCTCTTACAGGGAAGGCTTCAAAGCCAAGATTCATTTAAACTGTAACTCCACAATGGCATTAAGTAACTTGTCCAACTTGAAAGCACGAACAAGATCGATGCATTAAAAAATAATTTTGAGTCCTCTACATTTATAGTGAGTAAACAACAACAAGGTAACCCATTTTATGTAATTTTGCTAATGAATGTTCTCTAGATGTGTGTTTAAAAAAAATCCCCAAAATGCAACTAGTAAATTCACTTATATATATAAAAATCTAGGTCTTTCCTCATCTTTCTCACCTATTTTCGAGTCCTCTTTTTATAACCGTACTTCCAATGCCTCACTATGCTATACATTCAAATGAGCTTTATAGGAGCAGTTTTACAGAAGCAGCTGATAGTATATTCCAGATTCTTTGGTTGTTGTATAATACAGAAATTTCCTCCAATGCAAACAAGTGTTTGAGAAAGCCATGCTGCCACCTTTCTTCCAAGATTTTTTATGCAATCCCCATTCTTTGCCAAATTTCAGTGCTTGACCTCTCATATCATGGCTGACAAGCTTGCCAAAATTTTTTCAACATGTTTTATTGCAGGATTAGCTGAGTTGATCCCTATCTTGGTCTCATTATATTGAATTTGTCTACTTCAGCATGAACAACCATTTTGCAATGCCACTTATTGTATCTCTACATCCAATTTCTTTAATTGGCTAAAATGGACAGAAATTGACCTTTTTGGCCTCGAGAGAACATTTAGCACTCCAACTGACTTAGTCTGCTTTCTTATTGAAAAGTTGATGGTACAAAACTAAACAAAGTTCCCTTCAGGAAGACTTGCATGTACAACTGTGGCAAAGCACTTGTGCCCCTCTCCCTGTGCTGCCTGTGCTGGGGATTGTTCTATTATCTGTTGAGCTCTCTGGAGGTGGCAAAATAACCCCTAATAGTCCCACTTTTGTGAGGTCAGACTGGGTGACACCTGGTTTTCGTGGGCAATTTGGGAATTGCCAGAGGGGAGCCCTCTGACAATGAACAGGGTCCTCAGCCAATGGGGTGTCTTGACCCAGGTAGAATAATGAATGAATGACCACAGGTCAGATCTGACTTAGTCTATAGAAGCAGAGTTCCCTGCTGGAAAGCCAGTTGGGTTTTCCCTTGGAGTAGTGGGTCTGCAAGAAAGCCTACCCTCTTAGGTCAGGACAGCACCTAAGGAAACTTATTGAGACTGCATGACCTCATCTTTGATGAGTGATATATTTCTTCTTGATATATCTTTGAGTGACCCTTGTCCTTATTGGACAAGTGATTCCAGGCACCTGAGGGTGAAGCTTTTCTTTTTGTCTGAGGGAGTCTGCACATGTGGGATGATGATGTTTACTATTAACCATGTAAAGATTATTTATGTTAATCAATATTCCTGACCGACATCTGAATCTGTGGTATTATTTTTGATTTATCAGAGGGCTAAACAGTATTGCTTGGAATAAATACTCATTCTTAGTCAGCTTCTGTGTGTTTTTAGGTGTCTCTATCACACTAAGTACTAAGAATACCAGATAAATCTGAAATTAAAACATAGACAGAGTAAATATGTAGGACTTAACACATTACACCTATCAAATTGTTTTTAGAAAATATTTACTAATTCCTTCACATATATTGGAAAATCAACATGTAGCCTCTCTAGATTTTCTCAGATACTGCGCTTGTTCTTGTTTTCATATTTCTGTCTGTATCACCATTTTTCATTGATAAGGAAGTAAAATATCCTTTTCAAGGTCACAAGCAGCACTAAAAAATCATTAATACTTAATAGTTTTCTTCTCTCTTTCAAATATGCAGGTTGTCCTATTATAAATTTTTAATAGAAACTTCAGTTGAAAATCTCAGGTTTCTTTTTAATCTCATTTCATTTCTAATTGCTTGGTTTCTCACTTCAGTTATTTGATATACAATGACTAACTATGTTGCCTGTTAAAAACCATGACCAAACCTCATCCAGGATGGCTGGACCCTTTTCTCTTCCTTTTTCTTCCAGACTTACACATAATAAGACAGAACTTGATGCTTTCCAGCATTTTTCTGTAACTGAACCTTTTCATTTGCTCTGATAAATTATCTTGGTAATGAATTGTCACTCCTTCAATTTACAAAACAGTAAAACAGCAAGTGGGTTTTTTTTGTTGGTGACTGTGGGTGAAATGTCACTCTAGGATAGTCCAAAGGCTTCATTAAAAGCTTCTGATAGAGTTTCAGTAAGAAACAGATAGTAGGATAGGCCTTTGCTTTTAGCAAGCATTTAATTTGCCAAACCAGTAAACTCTCTCCCATGAAATAATAATTCCCTGTGAACTCCTCAAATAAAAATCTGTGTGCTTTTCAGCCAGCTTTCAAAGCACATTATCACTCAATATGTGCTGTGGGTTTTCCAAAGCTCTGATGTCACCCAAGGTATGTCTAGGTATCCTCTGCTCTGCCTTTGCTTTACAAGCACCAAGCACTCTTAGTTTACAGCAAAACATAAAAGAAAAAGGTTAGAAACTAGTCACATGTTTGGCACTTCTTGTTCTTGCCTGCATTTCACCACTTCCTCTAGAATTAGAAAAGTTTCACAAGAGTTTAACAATCCCTCCATTAAAACCAGCCCCCTATAGTAGCACAATTATGTCTTCCAGAATTTCTTGCAACTGGAAGATGTTTCCAATATTCTTATAATTCAATGTCCATTTAAGTAGGTGTTATTTACATCCTCAGGATATACTGCTAGAGATGCAAATACAGAGAAAATCTCCTTCTCACTAAAAAACTTTTGCATGATAAATTGACGAACGTTTACAGAGTTCAGCCAAAGCTCAACAATATTAACATTCATTAACAAAGCTGTGCTGAAAAATAGTAACTGCTTCACCTTTCCAAGCCTTGGTAGAATTTTCATGAGGTATCATATACCTATAAAATATATCCATGCACATATCCCTCATATATATGGAATATATCCCTGAATTAATTACAAAGTTGGAATCTTTCAGCAATTGCTCATTTAAAGACAAAGATTTACTTAATGGTTACTGTCACATTAATGCATTTTACAAACCACCAACAAAGGAGCCAAACTGGCATCCAGAGAAAGAAAACATGTTCTTTTAATCATTATTAATGAAAGGTCAAATTAAGTGCATGTCCAAGTTCTCGTTCTGAAAAATATGTGATATGTTTCTCTATTTACATTATAGCGGGTGCCCTACAGTATATTTATTTAAAAGATGTATTCCATCTTTGTTTAAAAAAACAAGTGTTTCTTAAAAAAGGCATTATATGATATTTTATTATTTAAAGGGTTCTAGTTCAGAGAACATGAATGGTACTAAATCCATAAGTGCTTCCCTATCAGCTTTAAGCAGAATGTTTATAGTAAATAAATAATTTTTTCTTGCCTTATTTGCAGTCTCACAGGGAGAGGACTATGGCAGGCCTAACTATATTTACAATGAACTCAGAAGAAAGTGGTGCAGAGGTGAAATTTTCATTGAAACAATTACTCATATCTCTATATGCTAATTTATATAAAGATTCTGAACTGTAGAATGCAGAGTTCCTAAAATATGTATCAACTGTATTTGAGTGTTAATGAGCTTTCTGAATACTTGTCATGAGAAGTCTTTCACTTAGAAATTTGATAAATCTCAGTGACAGAAAGCAATAGACCCATTCAGACAACGAACCTTCAAATTTCATTCAAGGCATGACATTTTCCTCCATGGTGTATCTGAATTATCCATTAACCAAGGTAAGTGGAAACAATCTGACACCAAATGTCATCTGCAACATGCATAAAGGTCATTTGCTTGTTAATGTTATTCTCAGCACTTGATACTACTTGCTATACATGCCACAACACTTTTTTCTTTTTTTAAAAATAAAGGTACTGTATGAAATGATACAGAACAATAGAACATCATTTGAGGACAGCTGCAAGTGAGTGTTGAATACTAGAAAAGAGAATGACAGTAATCATCCTTCATGTTCAGAACTTAAAATTTAAGACACAATTTTGACATTAAAATCCCCTGCAACTTGAAGTTCAAAATTTGTTAACATTTTCTTCATGTTTATGTTAGAGTATTAAGGGATATCTAATATTGCATGGCAGCACATATATTTATAACAGTTCAGTTCTAACAATTATTTCTCATTGACATGACTAATACATTACAAACTTTAGCATCTCTCTTCAAATCAAGTGAGCCCTTCAGCATAGCTGATATTGCAAAATCTGCTCAAGTAATTTCCTTTTTAGCACCATAAATGACTTAGTGTTTGGCTCTCTTGCATGCTTATGCTGCCTATGAAAGTGAGGGACATTTACAGCTATCACTGAAATAAAGTGATGTTAAAAAGTTTAAATTTAACCTTAAGAAAAGTGAAAACCAATTAATCTATTTCTATATTCTCACTGAGATTAAAAATACCTAAAAAATACAGAGGATCTGTAAATGTCTGGTTGAGTTCAAAGAAACATTAAAAGAGTTCTAATGTCCTTAGCTGTACATCTATGACCAAAATAATAAATGAGATTAGGTTACCAAGAGAGTAAGTTGTTAATATATTTTTGAAATTTGTAGTTATTGTCAATTGCATAAAAATGATTGAAAAATTATCTACTTATTTTAAAACAAAATAATAGTTTATAAGTTTTGCTTCTTTTTCTACTCAAATCCTCAAATGCAATAGGCACCTAATGTTAAACTCAAATTAAGAAGCTGACTCACAATAAATAGAGACAAAAGTGAAAATTAGGCTTCTCTGTGTCTTTGGCGATCTGAATCATGGTAAACAACAGCAAAGCAAACTAAGTGGGGTTCATAATGTCAATCAGAGACAGCTATTTCAGAGGAATTAAAAAAAAAAAAAAAAGAAGAAGAAGAAGGAAACCACTGTGAATTGTGATAAATATTGTTCTTTTTTTCCACCAAATTCAGTATTCTTATTGTAAGGGACTCCATTGTGAACACTCATGCACAAGCTCAAGTCAAAATACGTGGTTTTCATGAGTGATTTATATCTTTGGGAGGAAGCACACCAACAAATTTCAGAGCAGACCTGCAGGCTCAGGCAATATAGTAAATTTTCTCTGTACTAATATGTGTTGGTAATATACAGCTTCAATCTTGTTTGAAAAGACAAATTACTTGTCCCCACCATGCTCCCCTATGTTTAGTCCTGCAAATCAGTCATTGATACATGTCCCCTCTTCTATTTTGGTTTAATTTTATCTTCTATTAAAAATGTACTTTGTCCAAAAGTGTTCTGTCAAGGTACATAGGTATCCTAGATTTCTGCCATATTGCTAAGGTTGTGCCTTTCAAATACGAGTTTCGTTAGCACAGTATTAAAAGAATTTGAAGTGTCCAGTGAGATACTCAGATGGTGCAACACATTATTTGTATTTTTCAACAAAGCTGCTAAGGCATACCTCTCATATTACTGAGTGTATCTGAAACATACCATGCTTTCCTGAGATATTAGCTATTCTTGCCACTCTCTAATTCTTTTGAAATACTTGTGAACACAGTGAATCTGAAAATGAATAAACTAAATATCATAAATAAGTGATAATCTATATTACAGTTTTTACTTAGCCATAACTTACAGTAAGAGTAGCCAACTGTGTTAATACATACGCATACATGTACATTCAGAGATGTGAAGGGGAAGGGATAAAGGGAGGGAAGAATCATTTAATTTTCACTAAAATACAGCATTGACTGGAATAAAAAGAAGCAATTAACAACAGTTCACAGTAGTGCATGTGACCGGAAGTGAACACCACAGCAAATTGCAAGTGCAGGGCATAATTACATTCAGCAGACTGTAATTTCCCATCCTGGGATCTGTCCAGAAGTGTCCAGCCAAGCAGCTCAGTCAGACTGAGAGGTGGCTCCAAAGAGCAAGTGCGCTGGGTGACTGTGTTGAACACTGGCTTTGATACAGGTGGCTACTTACTCATGAGCTCAGAGATAGCCCCATAAAGCAACTGAAATCTGTCACAAGAATGGTGCCGCAAAAGAGACCATCAGCTTCTACTATGCAATGATAAAACCCCATCTCTTTATTTTTTCAGGCACATACTTCCTCTCTGCACATCAGCTAACTAAACGGTAACTGTCACAATTAAAAATCACTTCAGTTAATAGACATTGCATCTGTTTGATAATTTTAATCAAGTTAGAAAGAGTTGCCACTGACATAAGTTTCTCTTTTTCTGACTGGTCTCATCAAAACACTGAAATCTATTACGTTGACAACCAAGTTTAACCTGATATTTTTTGAATGCAACTGTCAGACATTTACTTTTTATTATGACATTTACATCTTATTTGCACTGTGTATGGCTATCTAATGTCTGTGAAGAACTCTTCAACGAAAAAAGGAACTTAAAAAGTTCAGACACAACCTAAAGTCAGAACTCCTGTGCTCTTCTGCATCCTTTTACACTTGCTTGCACCTGACCTCAACATAATTTATGTGGAATTTCCTGTGCTTCAGTTTGTGTCCGTTGCCTCTTGTCCTGTCACTGAGCACCACTGAGAAGCATCTGGCTCTCTTGTTTTTACTCCTTAATCAGTTATTTATGCACATGGGTAAATCACTCTGATCCTCCTCTTCTCAAGGCTGAGCAATCCCAACTATCTCAGCCTTTCCTCCTATGTCAGTGGCTCTAGATACTTTTTGTGGCCCTTCATGGGGCTTGCTCCAGTAAGTCATGTCTCCTTTGTATGGGTGAGCCAAACACCGGCTTGTTTTCTAAGAAAAAAGGGAAGGCTAAAGGTTTATAGTCACTGAAGTGCAATTTAGGAGGAATGAGAAAGGTAAAGGAACAGAAGTGTTTATTATAAAGCAACAATACTGATGTATTCTAAAGTATGCAGGAATATCATAGAATCATAGAATCCTAGGGGTTGGAAGGGACCTCGAAAGATCATCTAGTCCAACCCCCCTGCCAGAGCAGGGTCACCTAGAGTACATCACACAGGAAGGCATCCAGGCGGGTCTTGAATGTCTCCAGTGAAGAAGACTCCACAACCTCTCTGGGCAGCCTGTTCCAGTGCTCTGTCACTCTCACAGTAAAAAAATTTTTTCTGATATTCACCTTAAACCTCCTATGCTCCAATTTGTATCCATTACTCCTTGTCCTATCACTGGTCATCACTGAAAAAAGCTTAACTCCATCTTCTTGACACTCACCCTTTACGTATTTGTAAACACTGATGAGGTCACCCCTCAGTCTCCTTTTCTCCAAACTAAAGAGACCCAGCTCCCTCAGCCTTTCCTCATAAGGGAGATGTTCCACTCCCTTAATCATCTTTGTGGCTCTGCGCTGGACTCTTTCCAGCAGTTCCCTGTCCTTCCTGAACTGAGGGGCCCAGAAGTGGACACAATACTCCAGATGCGGCCTCACCAATGCAGAATAGAGGGGGAGGAGAACCTCTCTTGACTGACTAACCACACCCTTTCTAATGCACCCAATGCTATAATTATAGTCATGCCTCTTTTTCATCATGTTTGTTCAAAAAACATTGGCAGAGTTCATTACCATAAGACCTCGAAATGCCTATAAAAATTACCATAAGTGCCTATAAGAAATTAGATGGATAATTGAATCAACTACGGGAGGCTTTTGTTTCCATTCCAGGATGGATCTAGCAAAGAGTATTTTGGAAAACAGTATGTATAAAGGTAGGTGCTGCCCTACATGAACCTCTTCAACCTACTTATGGGAATATATTTATAAGAAGATGCAGTGTCACAGAACTGAAGTAACACTCATACCCTTCCAAATCATCTTCAGTAACACAAAGCATAAAGAAAAACAGTTCCACTGAAGAATTTCAGGGAGTTAAGTGAGAAAGATTAAGAGAAAAAGTGGGGGGAAGGAAGGAAAAATACACGAGGGAAAAAGAAATTAAGAATTTGGAAACTCATACTAGGATTTTTGCTGCTAAACACATCTCTAACACTTACGGAAAATTTATTTGCTGCAGTAGAAGTTTTTCACATAGCAAATTCAAGCAGGACGACTAGGCAATGTTTCGGGATAGGATGGAAACAGTTTAAATATACATCAGAAAGCTCTAAGTAGATTTTACCCCTGCTGTGTTTTGTGACTAACTGAGAGCTGTTGCTAGTATTTATCAAGTCATCATTCCAATTATAGACCCTTACTGGAGACTGTATGCCTTCTGTGGGAGCAGGAACAGAGTTATGTTGCTCTGTGTAAAAAAAGACTCAATTTTCTGTAGGAGGTTCCAGAGTATCATCAAAAAGGGCTCACAATTTCCATCTAAAAACCCCAATGTTAGGCATGTATTGCACAAATCCATATAAATATAATGTTGTTACTATATAATTTATTGGATTCACTGTTACCTTTCCTGAAAATCCTGTACAGTTGCATTTGGTATTGCTGATTTGATCATATTTCCAGTCATCTGGTATTTCAGCTTTCTCAAAAACATTAACATGACCATAAACTTCTAGTCATAATGATAAATCAACTGTTAGGAAAAATACTTAAATTATTATTATTTAAGGCAGCATTAGTATAATGGATATACTTTGTAACTCATTGCACTTCTACTTAAAGTAACTTTCTTTGAGTAATTAATGAAAGTCGGGAATTTGTAGCATAGGAGCTTAATAATATGACATATATTGTATATTGAATAGAATAATAGTATCCCTCAAATCCTATTTTCTTGTCTTGTATATTGGAGAATGTCATTTAAACCCAAACTATTTCTGTAAAGTTATCTGAGAAAGAGAACCATCTTGACAACATTCAGAACCTTCAAAGGCTCTTATATTCTGAAAAAGTACCTGTTGCTCAGTACTTTTCAGTTCAGTCAGAAGATGCTCATCTTACCCATTTAAAAAGTTAAAAAACCAAAGAGAACACATATAATATATTTTCTATTTCCTTTCTATGGCGCAAGATCCTTAAGAAATCTTACTAATCTCAAATCAGGAATTATATATGCAGAGGCAACAGCCTGAAAATCTGGACAACGTATGTTGGATTGCAAGCACCTTTAGGCTGCTGCATGTGAATGGGCACAGTGCATTTGAAAGGATGCTGCAGAAGAACATACCAGGGAAACTGATGAGGATATATGTGGGATTCTGCCATTTGTGTGTTATTGTATTACAAGTTAGGAGCATCTAAACTAATTATTTTGTCTCAGGGAGCCCAGCATATAATATCCATTTTGTTTTCAAATACTATTACATGGAGAAACCAAATAAGAGACCTCAAAACCTTTTCTTCCTGACAATACTTTTTACTTTATTAGGAAAAAGGAAAATGTGCATACTGCTTAATTTGTTCCAATACATAAGAGTTCAAAAGAATTCAACAAATGACTGTCAGTTCCTATGACCCTGTAAAACAGTATTTTTCTTATAACCATTAAACTCTTGAACATCTATGCCTGTACTTGAACTCAGTTTTTGCAATTTGATTTATCCCACTAAGAGATATACACTGTTTAGGTTTTCAGGAGGTAGATATACAGGAGGCAACAGCTGCAAATATGAAATAGGAGTTTGGTGGTTCACCATAGAAACTAATGATAACTAGACAAAATCAAAATTTTTGTGCTCATACGATCGTCACTGGGTAACTTTTAAGTTTTTTTTTAAATCTCACACTGTTTGCCAACTATCTTTATTCTATTGAATTATATTGTTTTATTCTACTGAGAAAAAAACCCAAGTTTTTATACATCACCTGATCATTTAAAAAGATGATAAATTCAAATAAACAGCACATAGTGGTTATCTCACTATCTAAACTCCTTTAAGAGTGACAAAGGTAAACAGCAGGGTTCACAACATAGATGGTTTGAAATCTTCCTAGATACTTGATTTTCTCCTCCTAGTAAATCTTCAAAGCTACTGTTCCATCACTACCTGTATGGATGAGAAATCCCATCATATGCAACTAACTGCAGCAAAGGAAGATAGTGAAGAAGGAGATGAATTTGAGCGCTGTTCCTAACAGTACCTTTAATTTTTGAAAGCTACTAAGCTTCCAACAAGTCTTGATGTTTCAATACAGATTATAATTTTTTAGCTGGGTAACACTGAGATACAGTGTTACAGTCTGAAAGGATGATCAGTGAGAGTGCACAGTAGTGCCACTATGCCTTGGTCATTTTTTATGAATATTAAAAAAAAAAAAAAAAGCAAAAAAGCAAAAAAGCAAGCAAGTTGGTTGTGGTCCTGCCCATTTCTGGGTCTGGGTTAGGAGCAACAAAGGAAGGAGAGTAAGATGAAATACTGAGTATTTCTGAGAAAGGTGATGTATCTTATATCCAGCACATCTGATAGGAACACTGTCATTTCGTATTTATGTTGCAGAACTTGTAAGAAACCTCGACATACAATAAAAAAGTAAAGGACAATCTAAAGAGATATACTGTCTGACAAGGAAAGTACAGTTGTGTCCTTTTTTAAAAGAGAAACCATGGTACAAAGAAGGTAAATGTCAGAATGAAAAACAGTAGTAAAAAGCAGAGAGCACGCAAGTAGTTCAGACATGAGTCTGTTCTTTATCTTATAAACAAGAGTTGAGTTGTTATCTCTTCTAAATGACTGATGATGTCTGCTTACCCTGAATGGATATTATTTCACTTACTGCAGCCACATAAACTTTATACAGTCTCCCCAACCTAAGGTCAGAGACAAGTAGACACGTTTAAGTGTCAATCAGTCACAAAACATTATTCATGATCTTTTTGCTACTTTCCACTGATGATGGCAGGAGCCTAGATGACTAGCTCAGACTAATTACCCAGTGTTTTTCTAGCCTACTGGCTAGAAAAAGGTGAGACAAAAATACACACTACCACCATACACATTATGTGTGCCTGTATTTTGTGGAGTTTATTTCTCCTGAAAGGCTTCAATTTAACTTCAGCCTTTGGGAGCATACAGAAACATAGAATCATAGAACGGTTAAGGTTGGAAGGGAACTTAAAGATCACCAGGTTTCAACCTCCCTGCTATGAGTAGGGACACCTCACGCTAGACCAGGCTGCACAAGGCCTCATCCAGCTTGGCCTTGAACACCTCTGGGGAGGCAGCATCAACAACCTCTCTGAGCAACCTATTCCCACGCCTAACTGCACTAATGCTGAAGAATTGCTTGTATTTTAAATTGATCGCTATTTTATCTGTACACTTTAACTTCTGTGTCTCTAAAACTAATGAAAATTTTAAGAAAAGCTTAGGATAAATGCTGACAGATTGAAGACATTAAAACCATGTAAACAAATAGCACTTTCACCTCCTTCTTGAACATATTTAAAACCCCAGGAGTCAGACTTGTTGAGACGTAGTTTATATCTCAGAGAATTATAAAGTGTTTTCATTGGCTTCAGCATTCTCTGCAATAGCATTTAGTTGAAGACATTCTTGACAACAGCATCTTTTTGAAGGCTCTATGCTATAACTGTAAAATCAGTGCTGTTCTTGATTTTCAGCAATGTAAAGTAGAACAGAATCAGTCACTATCAATATTGACAAATATACCAGATACTCTGAATGGCTTGTACTGATCATAAATACCCAATTTACAACTAGCATGCTTTCAGCAAGTGTCTTAACTTTTGAGGGCTAAAACTGACCTGGCAAGTTTTTTAGGTGGACAGACCAAACACTTAGGACCATATGTATTATGTTCATATCCAAAAGACGATACTGAAATATCATTATCAGAAGAAAAATTACTTAGACTTTTGATTAATTATTTCCACCATCAAAAAATCCTAAAGCACATAAAACATGTGAAGAAATAAATTATTATTTGAATTATTAAATTATTTGATTGCTAAAAGATTAAGACAATATAGACAATCAAAAATGAAAAAGAAGTACAGATAATGGAAGAAATGAGGAATCTCAAGTAGTGCATTTGATCTTATGTAATATCTTCCTCAAAAATTTCTTTTCAAATTTTTATGCCTGAATATTGTTTTGCAAACATACATTCTTACCATTCTCTTCAACATAACAAACAGTGTTTGAATGAGAAATAAGTAGATGATCTGAGACTTTTCACTCAGAAAAGAGAGGGCTGAAGGCTGATGGCAGAGAGGGATATAATAGAAAACGTGAGTGTCCAGAAGAGCTGGGAAAGTGCATTCACTAGCTCTTCTTATACAAGAATTGAAGAGCATCAAACAAAACTGACAGAACAAAGTCTCAAAATAAAAATGCTGCTTTTTACACAATACTTGGTTAAAATAGAGGATTTCCCGCCAGCAAGATATTTTGGGGCTTAAAGGGTACATAGGACTTGATAAAGAAGTGAAATAGAGATCAGAAAAAGGTATTCCAGAGTCAGTAGTGGAACAATTTCCTGAACTTCACATAAGATGAAACTGGAAGATATTATCAGGAAATATCATGGTCATGTTTACCCTGTTCTTTCTCCTTATGCAACTAGCACAGTCCACATGTGGATGTATGGGTTAATTCCAAGCAGAATTAATATCTTTAAGAAGAGCTTCTGAAAAGTTCTGTAATTATATCCCAGAATCCTCTATCTGAAAAACCTTTTCCCAAGACTAAAAAAGAAAAGAAAGCTTATTTCCATGAGCTACAGGCCATGATAAAAGGAGTCTTACATTTTAAAATATATAAGCAACCAAGTATAAACATTCTGCATGAAAGTGTGTCCTATTTAAATTTCTCAGTATCTCCCTTTGACACAGAATTCCATAGTTACTTCATTTGTCTAAGAGAAAACATACACTGTAACTGCTTTCTTATTACTTCAATGAAAAATTAATGTCTTTGACTACAAATCTATATTTTGTTTTGGGAACTTAGAGTGTTAGAACCGTTCGTTAGAATGAAATTATTTGCATATATAGGGAGAAAGTTAAGACAGAATATGAAGAAAAGCCAATTAGTCATCCTGGTTTAGATATATTTAATCTAATACCACTTGTATATACTATTTATAGCTCTAGAAATAGTACTTCTGGTCAATATTGTAATTTTTAATATTAAATCACACATTATTTAGATGCTACTGCAAGACAAGATTTAAAAAAAAAAATATTTATTCAAAGAGTTCAAAATATTTGAAGATGCTTAAACATGCTAAAAGATAGCAATCAGGATTTCTGTCTAATTAGAAAGTGAAAGAAGTACATATTAAACATTTAAAAATTTACATTCCCTGAAGCACAATTATGTAAGAGTGATAAACAAGCCAGGCAAAATTTATAAAAATAAAACTAAAACTTCAATGAAGTTTTTGGCATTACCACGGTTTAGCATCAAATATAGATATATATTCTTTTTTTAATATAACATATTGGGTCTGTAAGACATGTTATAACTAGTCTGGAAGCTACTTATTTCATACAGATGTTCAGTATTAAAATACATCCATTTTTAACCTACAAATTACTTATTTAAAAATAAGTCAGGCTAGCTCCCTTGTATTTCTCTTTTTGACTACACTATATACTACAACTGTCACAAACAGAACACATATCTATGTTGTTGTTACAATAAGTCTAAATTCATGTTTTGGTTCTGATTTAACTAAAATAATAGAGTGATGGCAACCAGTAAAATAAGGAATGTAAAAAAAGATGAATATACAATGCACATAGTAAATGCAGTTAAAAGTTATACTGCACACCTATCCAATCAAGTGGTTGTGGTTTTATAAAAGCTCACATAAAGATCATTAATACTCTTCCTGAATAAAATTATCTAAGAGCCATTTTTTACTTTATGATCTGTCCTGAAAATACTAATGTATCACTATGATACAAATCTTCTGGTTGAGCTAAAAAACTAAAGATCACTAACAGCTCAAATTGAGGCCAGCTATTGGGAGCAGACTGTGATAATAGAGACTTCTAGTCAGTTGGAGAACAGATTTATTTCCCCAGAGAGGATCAAGCTATGCTGAAAGTAAATGATAAATGAAAATATCAGTCAGTTTCAGTGCCAACTAACAATAAAACAGTCTCACATCAATAGAAACCTCTAAAGATTTTTTTACACAAGCATAATTTTTTTTGTAATGGATGTTTAACAGACTATGGAGTCTCTGATGGACATAAATGCCTCATGAAGGAACCTGGTAATAGTAGTGAGGATATCAGTATAAAAAAGGGAATTTATGAGATTTTTTTTCCCTTCTTATAGCTAAACTTTATCTAAAATCACAATCAGGGCCTGGCTAGAGATCTTGCGCTTTGAAACATCATCTAATAGAAAGAAGTAAATTCAGTGCTTACAAGGAGGCAGCCACCAATAAGGCATGAGGTTTGGCTTGCTAAGACATGGCCCTACTATCTGAAATTAACTTTTATTCCTTAGAGTATGCTACTAATACTCATCTGAGAGGCAGTATGTTTCAGTTCTTTTTAGACAGAAAACACCCTACTGACTTCCATCTCTTGCATTGAGGAAAGAACCATCATTTCTCAGATACTATAAAATAGTAATAGGGAGGAAGGTGCTGTCAAAGGGACTTTTAATGCCATCCTATTTTTTCTCGGAGCAAATTACTCTTCTTTGAAAATACAGGGAAGATTACACACAGATTGGTGCTCCCTCCTTTTCCTCTCTGTTGGCCACCCTCGTTACTATAACATCTGTACCTCAAACAAAGCAAACAGAAAAGAGACTGCTTGGAAGACTTACTGCATAGTGTTCTAATAAAAATACTAGTCCAAATTAAAAATTATTTCTTAAAAATACCCAAGCCAAAATAAAACAAGCACACACATACATAGAAAACTCAAAAAAAACCCTCAACAAACTTTATTGAAATTTCAGTGATGATGATTACTTCTAGAAATAACAATTTCAGCAACAGTTTAATATTCCTAATTAGCTGCAATCCATTACATTAGAAAAGTTTTTGCCAATCTAAGATTTATTTTAAATACCAAATACAGAAGAAATATCCTTTCTACCTTCAAGCAGCTGCTTCTGTTTAATATTTTCAGAGTTAATTATATTTTATTATATTTTTTGTGTTGAGAACAGAAATAAAAATATTATTCCTATAAGAAACAGAGGAAAATGGTGAAGAAAAAAAGTATTTAAGCTAATATCATGCCACTTATTCCTCTGTCACTCTGTTTTGTTCCAGTTTCCATGGAACTGGAAACTACTGCAGACCAACAAAAGATGCACTGTTTTGAAAGAAGAGGACTGTTATTCTGATGTTAATTTACTGCAAAGCCTCTTTCAGAATTGGTTATTTTTTAATCACCTCCTTCTGTGTTTATAAAACTTGTTTATTTACTTATTTATTGCAAAGCAAATTTTAAATAATCACTCCCTTTTTCAAGGCAATGGATAGTGCTACTCCACTTCAATTACATTCTGCTCTTGATTCCATTAAAATTTACTTAAGTGAAATCAGAAGAGAATACAGTGAACCAGTTTTATTTTTTTAATTTTACTTTGCTGGTAGGTGATTCTAAGCAAGCCAGCAGTGCTGTTTGGAAAGGAATTACTAGAATCAACTAGACATTTATAGTTAAGTTACATGTTAAATATGAAAGTCATTGAAAGCTAAAAACAGTTGCTAAGAGCCCAAAGTACCATGACTAGCACCAGAGACGACCAGGAAATATGTAGTCTTCAGTTTGTGTCAAAATTAGAGGAAAAATTTGGTTCACTGGAAGTGTGTTTCAGGCCCGAGCAACCCTATAATTTATTCTTACTTCCTTGTGTCTGTGTGTGCACCTATATATGCACACATGGATCTATGAATCTTGTGCTTTTTTTTGCACGTCGTAAGGTATCTAGTTCCTTGATAAGCAAGAGTCAGAGAGCAAAAGACTATCTTAAGAAAAGTCAGAGTTCACAGATAGCTTGGTCCTGATCAAAGAGTCATCCTTTTCTTGCCCCAAAGTAGCACTAATTGCAGAGAGAGAGGCATTTTTTTAACACTAAGCCTTGACCTCCTCGGGAAGCAGAATGACAGTGCCATTTGACCAATCTTTTATCAGCCATGTGAGGGGAAGTGAATGTAGTTCTAGAAATGGTCTGAGGGCGATCAAGGGGCTAATGAAAGTTTTCCATGAACGATGATGGCTCAGAAAGGAACTGTAGCCTGCACTACTATCCAGGCAATACCTACTGAGTAAATAAAGTTATAACTAACTAACATATAGCTGTTCATATTTCATATCTTCCCTTTTCTGTACATGAGTTCTGAAATTAAGAGCAGCATTAATTCAAAATGCTTTATTTTTTTAACAATTTAGTTTAACTTAGAAAAAAAAAATCATAAATAATTCAGGGTGAATGTGACATTACTTTGATACCCACATGATGTTTGGGGCATAATAAAGTCATGAACCTGGCTGGACTTACAGAAACTGAAGACAGTATCTGGAGAGTTTTCTGATCAGAACAATTTGTGACTGAAAAGATGAGCTCACAAAAAAAGTGTTACATGTCTCTGTTTGGAAAAAAACAACTGAATGATGCTTTGGAGAAAGATTCCCGCATTTTACTGAGTACACAGCTAATGGTTAGTCCTAGCACTAGTCCTAGTCATATCCAACCTGCCTTCATAAAAGCACGCAGTTGAGTAGAAAAATCTAGATTAGCTAGAAATGAGCTCTTACCTGCCAACACCACTCCTTGAGGTTTACTTGTTGCAGCAACAGCATAAGTTTCGACACTCATAGGCAACTGTGTATTGTGCAGTTTCACTGCCAGTTTGACATGCTGCCGAGTCAAGAAGCACTGGCATCTTCAGACAGAGAAAGAATTACCAAGTAGGTGCTGCTGGATAGCTTGCACAGCTCGCCTCCAAGCAGCAGGGCTGTGGGCAGCCTGCAGTCCAGCAGGGAAAGAGACTGGGAGCAGCATGGGAATATTTCAGCTGACCTTTCTGGAAAATTTTGATATCTGTCTCAGATCTCACAGCAAAGTTAAGCATTTCAGTAGCACTGATGAGATAGTAGCAGAAATGCCATGCAACTGTGAACTTAAAGGTGCTAAATTTGGGCAGAACACTGACAACAGAGTACAAATGTTCTGCCTGACTTTCACATTTTTGGTTAGGCAGGACAGTCTACCACTAACAGCTATCTTGTTAGTTGGTGGGGTTTTGTTTGTTTGGTTAATTGCTTTTTTTTAAGTAATGCTACTTTTCTGCATGTTAATACTGATTTTCACCCTATAAATTGCCATTTGAAAACGTCTAAAAACTGAGTAAAAGGATTACCAATTGAACCAGTTTAATAACATTAAAATATACATATATATATATATATATGCCCACACTGGTCTCGTAAGAACTGTCTTAAACTTCACTTTAACCTGCAAAATTATTTTGTGAAATAACACCCTGCAGAGGCTCCAGAGAATATGAAGTGAACTCTAGGATTCTGATTACAGCAATGATGAGCTTCAAATGCAAATAACAAAGACTGATCATCTCTTGAGGCTGTTTTCAAGTTAGTGCACAAATTCATACCTATTATCAGCTGCTGAACTCTGTGGCTGCAAAATATAGCTGGGCTGAAGTGATCTTGCAGCCATATAAGGTAATATCACAACTATTTTCTTCCTTTCTGTCTGAAGAAAAGAAATTCAACCTAGGCAACATTTCAATAAACATTTTGATTTGACATTCAAGAGTTATTTTTCCATTTCCCTAACAGTGGCAGGCAAAATATTGAAAAAAAAGTTAGAAACAGGACATAGCCACTTTAATTTTAAAGTAAGTTATTGATCTAGGGGAGTGAAGTATCACAATATTGTGAACCAAGTTCTTTTATTTATCTCCATGTCAGAGTAGAGGAGAAGGTTTCTCCACCCCTTCTTGGTTAATGTACTTTTGAAATTCCATCTAATAGTGAGGCTGTAGCACAGCCTCCCAGGCTATTCAAGTGACATCTCTGCTGAGATTGCCAATGAGGGTACTAATTACTGCTGACTGTGATAGCATGGTGGAGACATTTGTCAGACAGGAATCAAAATGAGACAAGCCTGCTCATAACCAGAAACAGAAATTCAGTGTCTTTTTCCTTCTCTCCTTATGAATCGCTACATATAACTGAGAGATTAGGAGAGATTTTGAGTTTGTGTTTAAATTCATCAGCAGTGAAATTAAGGACATTTTTTTAAAGATCTCCAAACCTGCAACTGTCTAGACACATTCAGAAACCTGCTTCCTATTACTACTCTTCTAATGCAGTACTTCAGCAGCTGCTCAGAACACGTTATTTGTTTCTTTTCTTGGTTACAAAAACCTGTTTTTCAAGAATGACTGCCAGATAGGCATCACTTCACTGACTCTAACAGCATCACAAAAGCCATCACTTGATGGAACCACTGTATAAGTAATAGAATTATGTTACTCAGAAAAAAACTTTGTGAACAGTGTGATTTTTCAAGCAGCATATCATAATAATTAGTCACCAGTAGTATTACTAAGATTTTTTGAGCCTTATTTGCTGCAGTATGTGCCATCTCTAGCATATGACCTCCACCCAGATTTCCTCACTTCCACATGGTTTAAGTTCTCAATTATATATTTTTAATTTACTTCTGCATTTTAATTCCATTAACCACTAAGACTTCACTCATGATTCTGAAAAAAAATCTAATTAATTTTAGATAATTTTTCCTGCTGTGTTCGGCAGAAATCAGCGAGCAATGCTTAAAAGCCCGATTAATAATGAAAGCATTCAATTTCTTACAGATGACATACAAAAACATGTTAGAAGAATTCTAAGTGCTTGCTTAGTTGTCGAGCTGCTACAGACTCACATCTACTATTTTTGCAGCTTGTAATCTAACCCCTATAACAATGCCTGAATGAAGTACCAGACATGTGGAATCAAATTCCAAAGGCCAGTGAAGGTTATTTTAAAACAGTGTCAGATGTGGATGCAAAAATCCCACCTTACTTTTACCAGACAAAATAAAAAATAGTTCTCCTTTTATGTAGCTAAAGTGTCAGGCTTTTTTTTCAGTGCAGCAAGGGAAACATGGAGGAGTACTTACGGACTGTGACAGGTTATTTGTATAAAAAAGCCTCACTAAACATTAATTCAATCTTTTAAAAACCTATTCTGGTATTACTTTTCAGTATTATTTAACATATTTGTGCATAATATGCACAGGCATTTCTCAAATGTCTGTCTAGGGAGATGGCATAATCTTAGGGAGGGAGACAAAAAGGTTCATATATTTGACAGTGTTTGTTTTGCTATAATGTCATTTCTAGATTAAAAGCAACTAAGCAAGTAATGCAAAATCATGCAGTGCATTATCTTGTAATAGTTTCAAAGGCAATTTGATCTTCTCACTTATTATATTACTTGGAATGAGGACAAAGATTATACAGCTTTTTAAACAGGAGAAGGCTGCATATTGCAGTTGAAGTATTTCATGATGACAGGCAAAGGCAAAGTTGACAGGTAAAGGCAAAACTCCTCAATTGATTTCATATAAATTCTTAAGCGATTGCGAAAACTACCTTGTAGGGAAAAAAAAATCATTATTTATTAAATAAGTAAATGATGCCTAGCTCTGCTTTTAGCTGGTGTTTTCATTGGATCAATCTATACAAACCTTGGGCAGTAAACTTACATGGAATCTAATTTCAGTGAGATTCAGATAGGTTACATTCTTCACTAGCTGAATTCAGAAACACATACTGTAAAAAAAAATAATTAACTAAAATATCAATCAGCTTTGAACTTCTTCCAGAATCTAACTACTTATTATTTCAACTAAGGAAACCTTGTAAAATACCTGTTATAGAGTCTGTTGGTACATAAAACATTAATTAAAAGCCTTACATAACTTTTTATTTTTAACAAATTTGAACAAAAATTCAGAGTGATATCTCTGATAATCATTGCAGTATCTCAATATACAACCTTAAAAAACATTTAATAGTTTAAAGAATGCAAAACAGTCTTCACTATATCTGTTCTAGTATTTTACCCTTCCTAAGTATTCATATCTGTAATTACTTTGTACAGCAGTTTGCCCTCTCTCTCTCTCTGCTATTGCTTTTATAAAGTAAAAAGGAAAGCATACTCATCCCACTTATATTGTTTTCTTTAATTGAATGTTGACAACTGTTACACATCTGAAGAGCTCCTTTGTACCATGGACTGTTGAAACCTACAATGGATTTTAGAAGCTATGATTACAGCAGCCATTTACAATGGTAGATACAACTATATTCACTTAAATACACCGCTGCCTTCTGACTAGCTCACCATGGTCTTCAGTGTCAACACCATCTTGTGAAAACTGGTACAGATTCCCACGGTAGGGAAAATTATAATCATATTTACAGTAGGCCTTTAGAAAAAAAAAAATATAAAAAATCACTGTCTTCTCTGTATGTGTTTTTCTCATCTCTTTTAATGGAACTTTCTTATTTCTTCCATCTTCATAAGTTCATTTTCTCCCATACTCACTGAATCTTTCAAGGTGTATTGTAAAAGTCTTCCCAAAATCCTGTTTGATGGGAGAAGGAAAGGTATGTTTGTCTCAAAACAAGTATTTTTTTAACCACTCTGGTACTACTGTCTAGGTTTGAATTCCCAGCAACCTTTTCCCCTGCCCCCAGCAAAACTGTCATCTTACTTAGGAAGAGTCTGTGCATCACTATAAGCATGAAAATCTGCCTCATCTTATAGAAAAGCTGTGTAATAATATTATTTTCCAATAATATATTGTAAGCAAGATTTTAAATTCTATTGTTCTCCTCTCCTCTCAAAAAATTGGCAAAGATTCTGGAGAAGGAAGAGAGGACTTGTTTGAACTGGGAATATTTTCTGTTGACTGGTAATCAGTGAGCTTCCTTCAGATTTAGTGAATGGGTGTGTGTATGTCTTTATAACTAAACACATACCTTTAATAAAAAGTATAACAGGTAAAACTAATTGTAAAACAGTTGTGCGGCAATGCTTTATATTTAAATATGTAAAAAATCATCAAATGCCCCTTAGCTGTAGATGAACACACTTTTCAGACTCTTTCAAATATTTTAATATAACAGTCCACCATTGCAGTGTGAATTATTTTTTTCTTTCTTTCAGTCTTCAAAATCCCATACAGACTATAATAAATCTGGAAAATGCAAATACACTCAATGCAAACCTACTCAATTTTGATTCTATGACAGACCTATTCCAGCACTGGCCTAGCTTCTCTTTTAATGGCTGAAATTGCAGAAAACCTTTTTTAAAATTTATTTTAACATGTCAATAATGCCGAAAGGCCTCTAAAAAATCAAATAATCACAGAATAAATACCCTTTTCTTATGCATGGCGAATATCCTGAAAATTTACTGGTATTTCTGTTAATTTAACTAGATGTTGTAAACTGCCAGAAACAGACAGGAATTAAGAACCCCCTGCAATTCAGTTCTTGAGCCAGAATTGCATTGTGTGCTCTACACATTTCATTTAGTCCTCCATAATGAACATGAATAGGAACTATAAGGACCTTCTACATGTGTAGCTATTCATTCTGTAACAATTTACTTATTAAAAAAGTCTCCTTTCTGCTTACAAAATCCTTTTAAGACCCCAGGAGTAGATTCATCATTTTTCTGTTGACTCGGCATAGTATTTTTAATCAAGTTAATGCAAGTTTTCTGTCCTTTGTTACTATGAAGCACTCAGTTTAATAAGGAAACTAGGTCAGCGGGCATATTTTTTTAGAAAAGTTACTTTGCATACATTCAAAAATGGAAAAATATTTTCAAGTAATGGAAATCTTTTAATTCATCATTTATATTCTTTGAGTTTGTTTGATCTTTGCTGAATTTTTCAGAATTGTTGTATTAAAGACAAGCCAGGGGAAAAAAATAATATAAAACACACCAAAACGCCCCCCAAAACCCCAACAAACAAACAAGTAACACTGAGAACTACAAGAAATTACCATATTTTTAATGGATTTTTTAAGTAATAACAGGCCCTGAACATGTACAAGTAAGAAATATTCAGCACTTTATGCTTTCTGTCCACTCCACAGCAGGCCTATACAACTGTCTATCTTTCTGAGTGGAGTTTATAAATCACTGTTTGCTCAGATTTACGTGCATAACACATCTACTATGACTGATCACAAGGATGTTCATGAACGACATAGGCAAGAAGATAGAGCAGAACAGTAAAGAATTTAGCTTTGGAAAATATTAAACTTACTCTGCCAACTAGCATTTATAGAATATCAGCAATAAGGCACTGCAGAGCACATGCAAAAAATATTTTTAAAAGTCATCAACTTTTCAAAAGGCAAAATAGCTCAAATATCTCTCTCCTTCAGTCTTTTGAATCTCTTTGTCAGAACAGTAGCTGCATAGAACTATTTCCTATTCAGTGTAGAGCTTTTTATTAATGCACACGGGTAGGGAAAAATAAATTATTTTCCTGTTATGGTGACATAATTTCCAGTAAATCCACCATCCACATATTGTAAGTGTCTTTAGTTCCTTAATCTCTTCACTTGCCCTCTGATTCATCCTAAGAAACTCTCAATCCTCAAATGTGACCAAAAAGTCTAGATATTGTAAGCTGTACAAAAATGACAAACAGTTCACCTAGCCTTATTTTTCTTTTTTCCTGAAGATGTCGAGGTAGCTTCTCAGAAAACTGAATTTGCTTAAAAAAATCTAGAGGGTTGTTTTTTTGTTTTTGTTTTGTTTTGTTTTGTTTTTTTTAAAGCATATGAGACTCACACAAAGGAAAGAGCCTATTTCTATTTAAGTTAGCTTATCACAATGCATTTTTTCCCTTTGCCAAGTTATTCATGAGCGACTTCTTGAATTCTGAATGCTTGCTCAAAAATTCCAAAACAAACAATGGAATTATTTTGAAGGAGCAAAACTCCTGAAAAATCAAAACAGGATTTCAGCAAAGCTCTACCACTTCATGGAGGGGTGACTGCTTAGCCAGAGATTGCAGCTCCTCTGTTTTTTGGGTGGGAGTGAGTGGTCTCTTTGGCCATGCAACCTCCATCTGCAGTGGGCTATTTTTCCACTGCCTTCCTACCTTGTCTTGTCCACTGCTGCTGTCAGGACTTTTGCACAGGGGAGGATATGCCAACGGATGGGTTGCAGGACGGGAGAAGCAACAGTGGCAGTGTTTGTGGGGAGGCAGGGTGACCCCTTCAGAGGTCTCTGTTGCCACTACTGCCACAGAACACCTTGAAAGCAAAGCCAAGACCCAAAGCGCATTGCTGATCTGTGTTTTATAAGGGCAGTCTTGGCAAAGTAAGAGAGGCCCATTTTGATCACTGAAATCACAAATTGTGTCAAATTCAGTTGGAGTGGCATGTTAGGACAGGTCCAGCATGGGTTGTTATAATGCAGCTGTTGCTTGGGCTCTAGCGCTGGGCACAAAGCTGTGGAAGAAGCTGGAGGTGTTCACAGCGAGTAATGCTTGCTTCCTCTGCTCTGCATGGAAGAGACGAGTATTTCTGGTAGAGCTGTACGACAACAAAATAAAAATCACACTTCTCCTCAGGTTTATCCACCTGGGCATTAATGCCAGTTGATGCTGACATAAAAAATAGCCTGCCGGGAGAAACAGTTAAGAAGTGAACAGAGGTAGCAGTTTTAAACAAATTTACCATCTCTATACTGAAACATTGTAACCCACCTACTTACTAATGGAACATTTACTCTGTTTACTGCAGCTCTCAAACCAAAACCTTTGTTTGCAGAGAGGACTCAATTTTCTTAATTTTTAGTTTGTGTTGTATTCAGAATAGTGAAATACAAAAGGAAAGCTTTCAGTTGTCTTGTAACCACAATAATCACTTTCAAAGAAAGCACAGAATGGAAAAGGGTACACTCTCTATTAGATATGAAGCACAGTTTATTCTAGATGTCAAAATGATTCAAAACTGTAATATTTTAATAAAAGCCCCTATATGTACTTTGTGCAATGCAGCTACCTTAAAGAAACGCATGCTGTGATTCCATCCAAAGAAGAACTACATACCATGAAAAACAATAATACTAATGTTGTTGTAGATGTGATGGCTTAGACAAAACAAGGTAAAAGCAATACATTTTATTAGACCAGCTGGTGTATTAAGCCCCTGAGATCTGAGGACAGCCTGCTGCACAAAAAAGTTTGTGCTTTTTTTTTTTTGAGCTGTACACATCAGACTAAAAAACAAAGAACATTTCTCCTACAGATTTGTTCTTGCCTGCCTCAAAATGCTGTCATTAATTTTTTTGGCTTGTATTGCAACAAGAAAATACTATGTAGAGTCAGCTTACCATTTTCAAAGATTATAAACATAACAACTGTGAAACTTTAAAGTAGAATTCATAGAATTTAGATACCTATATTATAAATCTACGTGTGAGTTTTTTACCTAAAGCTCCTTTGATAGAGAGACACTGTATAACACAACTCATCCAACTTTTCACACACTGCTATTAGCAGGGGGCAAGTCATGCCTTAGAATTGCTATAAAGAGCAACTAGGTCACAACAGATCATATATTCACCATCAAGAAACCTCCCACAACTTGAGAATCATTATGCTGTGGGACTGTTGACTTCATAAAGGGCTTATTAAGGACTTAGAAAGTTTCTTGTCGTGTCCTGTGAAATATCATCTTACTTAACATGGGAAGGGTGAAGAGAGAACAAATTACTTAGAAAAGGAGAAAACTCACAGCAATCTTTCTATTCTAGTTTCTCCCTCTCCACTTTGTTTTAAGAAAATGGAGGAAATCCACTGATGTGTATCTCTCTTTTATCTTGTTTCTATGAAGTTATATCTCATATTTTTAAATTAATGCAGTTCTGGATGTGAATATAATACTACAAAGTTAAAAGGAAAATTGTATTAAAGAAATGAAAAATGTCATTGATGGTTCCATTTTCTTTCTCATACTGAAAAAAATTACTATGTACTATCAACTTCCCACAGGAAAAAAGGAAGGGGGAAAAATAAAAAAAAAAGTTGGTGAAACTGTTTTCCTGTCTTAAGCTTTTACAGAGATAAGTAGAAGATCAGAACTTAAATTATGATATATTTTTTAATTATGTATGCCTATTCCTTTTCACATATCTTTCATTTTTAAATTTTTCAGATAAAGTACACTAGAATAGAAAAACTTGTGTCATTGACAGCTTTATTTTACCCCTGCACTTTTTCCAGTAAGCCACTAGGTGTCTTATCCATACCGATTCCAGTAAAAATAGGATAAAACTATTCACCAAGTGAGTAAATTAAGAAGAATTACAGTGTCAGCCAGATTCAAAATTAAAACATGTATTTTAGAGTCATGTAGAAATAGATAGGAAAGTTTTCCCTTTTATTACAGCAAAAAATATTTCATATGCTCTTCATTCAGTTTTGCATGGTTACCATGCAGCTATCATGACTGTTACTAAAACAACATGAGGGTAATTAAAAAAGCATATTTTAAAATTAATTGATTAATTAATTGAAATAAATTGCATGAGAAAATAAACAATAAAACACCAAGGTGATTTGCAGGGCTGTATTTTTTAAATATAATTTCACTTAAAAAAAATGAATACAAGTTCTGATATTTTTTACCAAAAGAGTCAAGTTATTAAATATTGGCTCCATTAAGTAAATGGGCAAACTGTCAGTGATCTCAAATACATCAGTGTTTCACTCTTGATTTACATCTATAAAAGAATCCCAAGTAAAACTTCTTTCTTGAATGAGATATGCAGTGTTTCCATTGTTTAAATACTATGATACATTAGGGGATTAATTAATACTGTGAGACAACAATGTAAAAAAAGCCTGAACCCTTCTTTTTTGGGGTGTGGTGAAGGGCATAGAACAGTATTTCTGAGGTCATCTCAAGACAGGAATACTCTTTAAGATATAGGGAAATACATCTCAGATGCTTTCTATATTATTTTGAATGCTCTTAATACTGTACACAAGTAGGTAAATGATGCAGAAAAAAAGTATTTCTTTTTTTTTAAACAGCATATTTTTTTTTTCTTTTTTTTCCCCTGTAATAATGACCCTGGTAATTTCAAATACATTTCAAATTATTTCTCGCTGAACCTACCAGTATTGTTTCACTTAGTACCTCTGATTTAAGAAATTGACTGAGGCAATTGAAATATATTGAAAACAATGTAAAATTTATCTCAATTTTAAAGCTAAATATTTGGTTATTGTAATTGTGTACAGACTGTTTTTATGGATGTATACAGATTATTTTTAGGGATAGAAGCAACACAAAGTTCATACGCTACTGTACTTGCACATTTTATCCTCCAGTTTATTATAACTAGTCCTCGAAGGCTCCACTGTACACATAAATTATCTAAAGCTTTCGAAGAAAAGCTAGGGAAATTATAAATGTTTGATTAGGACAATATTGTTGGATTTAACATACTCTAGGGAAACGTAAAAGTAAAATGAAGTCTTCTGATTCCATAGCAATAATGAGAAACATTAATGTTGAATGTCATTTAACTACATTTTAAAAGGTTGCTTAACAAGCAGCTTGGGTGCCTTAAGAAGAGATTTATTTCATTTTTGTAACATCTTATTGGAATAAGTGTAAGTCTTTCATGTCTACGGTAGTCACTAACACTCATGGTTTGTGATAAACATTTTTGTCTACAGTTTACTTTTTCTTTGTACAATGGAGCTCACCTTAGCAACTTCACCCACTGAACTGAAACAATGGGAAGCAGCACCATGGTAACATCATCCACTCAAAATGTTTACATTTGAATATTCTGATATGACTCATTAGGAAAGGGAAATTGATTCACAAAAAGACATTTAATCACACCAAGAAACAGCATTTTCCTAAATTCTTCTTGATGTAAAAACTAAATCTGTTTGGTGTTTGTATTTGTACATAAGTTTTTAACCTTATTCACAAAGCCATATTTGAAAAATATCTGCTGAAAAAAATTCTAATAAGAGTAAAAGTCATCAGGTTCCTAATAACAATACTTCGCATAGAAATAAGCAAAAATGTAATAATTTTAATAAAATAATACACAGCAACACACAGCATTTGAATCCAGTTTAAGTGGAATTCTTCAGGGACAAATATTTCTTCTACAAATAAAAGCATGTTAAAAAGTCCCCTTAACTTTCACTGATACCATTTTGTCAACAGGGAGTACAGAACTCCACCAGAAGTCATGACTGCACCATCAATTACATTGTTTCACAGCATCTGCCCAAGTAGCTATCCCAAGACATACATATTTTTTTCCATTTTTAACATTGTATGAGATAAGCAGAGGTATCACTGGGAATGACGAACAGTGGGAAAGGATGGTTAAAATAAGTTTGTTAATACTGAAACTTACTTTAATGTACTAAACACAAAACTTTGTATTATGTGTCAGGGTTTTATAACTCATGCTATTTTTACATTTTTCACACAAAAAAAGCCACAAGAGACTGATGACTTCTCTTCTGAAAATATACTATTAGGTAGAGATGAAGATCTGAGATATTACAAGGGAAGCACAAAAAAACAGTATAAAAAGCATTCGTAAAATAAGTCTGCAATAGTGGCCATGTCCTGGAGGAATTTTTGATAAATAACAGAAAAAGACAGCAACTAAGAAGGAGAGGTTGTTATAGAAGGTATATTACGCATGAATTAAGACCTCATCCAGAACAACAAGAATATAAACATATCACCCATAAGAAACAAGTTATTAATCAGATCTAATTTTAGGCAGAGGAAACTAAATCTTCTACAGCCCATAGGCACTGTCTTATAAGTCCTGACATCCCAACTCTGTCTACTTCTATGACTTACTGTCTATAGAGGAGCTTTCTCTCTCTAGTGACCACAGATGGTAATAATCTACAACTATTAAAGCTAGCCTTTGTGAACCCCGTATTTGGTAGAAATGTCAGAAGACCACCAGCTGGGAATCTATCTCCCTTAAACTTATGCATCCATTCTTTTGCTAAGTTGCTGCAGTTGGTTTCCTAATTCATAATTTCAACCTATAACGCACACTACATTACATCATTTGCATTTATTTTGAAGTAAAATATATGAAGTTTTGCTTACTGCTGTCTTCAGATAAGGCTGGTTTAGAATAACCCACTAAACCCATTTACAATTAATACATTAAACAAACATTTATAGAGAATGTTTTAATCAAATATCTACATAACATTCTGATTATTATTACTCAAATGCACACAGGAGATTAATTTAAAACCTTATTTTCAGCCATACAAAAATGACTACACTATAAAAGAGGATAGCTCTTTTGTAATAAAAAAAACTTGTCCAACCCACTCTTCAGCCATGAATTTGTTAAACCGAAAGGATTTATGTATTATAAAAATGCTAGGTTGGTATTTTGAACATAGTGCTTTCATAATGAGTCTATTATTTGCTTTATATTGTATTAGTCTCTGCACAGAATAATGGTAAATAGAATTTATATCTGAGTATGTTCTGAAGTAGAATTAAATTCATGATGAACAAAAAGAATAAGCATGAGATCTGCTAATTGCTAGGATCAACTGAAGCAAGAAGAGGCTGGGTGCATTCATAATGGTTCATCCCTGTCACTGTCATTAACAGTAGAAACCAAGCAGAGTCTGTTCTCAAGCTCTAAATGCTTCAAAAAAACCCCAACATCTCTTTTCTTCAATACTTTTCTCACTTAGCACTTGTTGAAAAGAAAGCGGTACATCCTTATTCAAGCACCTTTCTGCATTCCAATGTATTGAGGGAGAAAGAACATCCCTTTCAGAACTGGAAAGAACTAATGCCAATATGTTGTGGGGTGCACCTTTTGTCTTACACAGTTATAATACAAAGCTAAAACCTTCAAAGTCGCTGTTTCTTAATTTGGATTCCTTCACTCCTAGTATGGTGAGTGACTGTGTATATATAATAGCCAAATGTAGTCAGATGTGAGGCTAGGTATATAATTTAAATATAATCATTTTTTCATACTATTTATTTTCACAGGAGATTTTTCACAGGAGATTTTTCACCACTAAAATGACATATGTACGTACAGTCATTAAAGACTAATGAATACTAATTCTGTCAGAAAACAAAAGGGACAAAGATTATTCAACCAATTCCAATCTTTAAGCAATGCTAACCAAGTCACCTACTCTATAACTGTGAAACAGACAAATTGGATTCCTTTTTTTTTTTTTTTGCCTAAAAAATCTAAAGGTTTAAAAAGTCATGGGTAGCAGATGAAACAGAGTAGATTGGCCCTTTCAAGATTATTAGAGAAATATGATAAACCAAGCTGACAAAAATTTAATAATAAAAATAAACTTGCATGAATTTATATTAATTTTAGTATTGCTAAAGCTTGATTGTGAACATGAGATTAAGTATCTAAATCTAAAGCTATGCTCATTTCAGCAGGAGTTATTTTCAAGGGGACTTTAAGGGGACAAATCAACAAATAAAGACAAAAAGAGTTATCTCTGAGGAGTAAGAACGTACTAACTAGCAATGGTTCCACCTGTGAGATACGGGAGCTTATAATCTTAAACAGAATAAAAAATATTTTTGTATTTAAAACTAAAAAGTCACAGAGGCATTGAATAAGTAATATCCCAGATGCCAGTCTGATGGGATCTGTTTGCTTTATGATGTTCATCATGGAAAACAATTTGATATTGCAGTGGTACACAAATGTCTTGGTAATATAAGTACTATGCTGTTAAAATATTATTATTTCCCAAAGCTGAACATATACCCTATTAAGGATGTCACAGAAAGCAGGAATGCCTTAATTAAAATTCCACACAGAAAAGAAAAAATAGCTAATCTGACCAATCTGAAGCTATAAATGTCTACGAATGGTTTTGTACATTGCAGGACTTTTTTAGAACATGTAATTACACACACAGAACCACAGATTACACTGTCTATGTGAATATTTTCATAGAATTTTTACAAGCTTGAATAATCAGTGCATAGTTGTATTTTGCAAAGCAGATAATTTCTAATTCAGCACTCAGAAGAGCAAGAATATTGATTCAAATCACTTAGATGATAATATATTTTCAGTGTGAGATACAGATCTTCTAAAGCACATTAGAATCAAAGCAAAAAGAATTATCCTAATAAAAACCTAAAAGATACATCCGTATTATAAGAAACCATATTCTGGAACAGAAGCAAAGTATATATTTATTCATTAAAAGGAATAGGTACATAATGCTATGAAAGAGCAACTTTTTTACCATTCTTTAGAAGGAGGGAAAATAACCTTTTTCTACAGCTAAGGGATTTTCAACTTTTATAGTTGGATAAGGTGGATACCACCTATAAAGCCCATCTGGTGTTTATAAATGTGTGAATTTCCTTATTTATTTATTTTTTTAATTAAAAAAATAATTCTAAATCAGAATCTAATTCATTCCATTTTTTACTATGAGCTATTTAAGTTGCGAAGCATTGAGATTATCACAAGCATACACAACATCAATACTGAAAATAATCTCTAATAGCAATAATGGTTTCCCTGCAGATGACAGGAAGGCTGCGAAAGTGCAGTGTGTGGAAAAATAAAGGGGATCTTGAAGTTTATGATCTCCCACAGTTGCACAGAGGAGAAGTGAGGAAGGAAGGCTGCTGCCACATCTCACCAGTGTCATAGCTGTCTCACCCTGCCTGCCTTAAGTAATCCAGGAGCTGCAACTTAATTTACAGTATTGCAGTTGGTTCTATTTTTGGGCCTGTTCTTCCAACAAGCTCTTTTGAAGAGGTTCTACCTTCTACTCTAATTCATATGTGGACTATTCCATAATACTAGAAAGAGAGCTTTTCATTACTAGTTACAAAAGGCAAATAAAACTTTTTCTGTAGAATCACAGAAGCACAGAATGTGTGGGGTTGGAAGGGACCTTTAAAGGTCGTCTAGTCCAGCGCCCCCTACAGTGTACAGGCATCTATTTTGCTAGATCAGGTTGCTTAGAGCCCTATCAAGCCTGACCTTGAAAGTCTCCAGGGATGGGGCCTCCACCACCTCTCTGGGCAACCTGTTCCAGTGCTTGAGCACCCTCATTATAAAGAACTTCCTAATATCCAATCTAAATCTACCCTTATCTAGTTTAAGGCCATTACACCTTATCCCTCCCCAGCCTTCCTGTAGGTCCCTTCAGGTACTGGAAGGCTGCTATAAACTCTTCCTGGACCTTCTCCTCTCCAAGCTGAACAACCCCAGCTCTCTCAGCCTGTCTTTGTAGGAGAGGTGCTCCAGCCCTCTGATCATTTTTGTGGCCCTTCTCAGGACTCATTCCAAGAGGTCCATGTCCCTTTTGAGGTGAAGGCTCCAGAATTGTACTCCAGATGGCCACACTTCTTTCGATGTGGCCCAAGACGCAATTGGCCCCCTGGGCTGCGAGTGCACACTGTCTGCTCACATCCAACATTTTGTCCACCAGTACCCCAAGTCCCCTTCTGAAGGGTTGCTCTCTACCTTGTACAGGTCCCAGAACAGACCACTGAGGGACATCACTTGTCACCCATCTCCATCTGGACATTCAGCCTTGACAACTAGCCTCTGGATGAGACCATCCAGACAATTTCTTTTCCACCCAACAGTCCATCTGTCAAATCCGTATCTTTCCAACTTAGAGAGAAGGACGTTGTGGAAGACAGTCAAAGGCCTTGCAGAAGTTCAAATAGATCACACAGAATCAAAGAATCTTAAGGGTTGGAAGTGACCTTGAAATGACATCCGTAGGTCTTTCCTCATCCTTCTTGCATTTTAGTTTGATCAGGAGGTCTTGAGTCAGCCATGTGTGTCTCTTCACTTCCTTCCTTGATTTCTTGCATCTGGGGATTGAGATCTCTTGCGCTCTATAGAAAACATGATTAAAGATCTGCAAGCTCTGTTCTGCTCCCTTGTCCCTGAGGACTGTTTCTCAGGGGGTCCTGCTAATTAACTTCTTGAAGAGCTGAAAGTCTGCCTTCCTAAAAATCAGGGTCGTGAATACACTCTTTGTCTAACATATCTCTTAGGACTGTGAACTCCACCTGTGTGCGATTGCTGCATCCCAATCTGCTTCCAGTCTTGACAGCCCTGATCAGCTCAACTGCATTGGTGATTAACAGATCCAGTATCACGTGCCCTTGGGTATGGCAGTCTATTTCCTGGCTTAAGAAGTTATCCTCAAGGCACTCCAGGAGTCTCCTAGATTGCCTACCGCTTGCCTTGTGACTTTTTCCAGCAAATGTTGTGGTGGTTCAAATCCCCCAGCAGGACAACAGCTTGTGAGTGCGATGCATCCTGAAGCTGGAGTAAGAAGGTTTCATCAGTAGGCTCCCCTTGATAAGACAGTCTGTAGTAGACACCAACCACAAGGTTCCCCTTGTTGCTTTGGTCTCTAATTTTTATCCAGAAGCTTTTTACTTGCTCTTGGCTATTGTTTATGGACACCTCCTCACACTCAATCCATTATCATATCTTTTATCCTACCCTTTCTTCTCCAATAAGATTTGTATTATTCTTCCTTTTTTATTAAGAGAACAACACACTCCTATCAAAAACTCTGAATGTCAGTGTACTTTCAATATACTTGCAGGGTACATTCCACATATGTAGTTTTGTGCATATCTAACTTAGTATTAGGTCTGCCATTATAGTTTAAGTAGATCTATGGTGTCCATGACTTTAAAATTGGAGATTCAAACTTGTCAGCATTTGAAATAAAAAATACATACATTATGTGCATCAAATAGCACAGGAAGTCCATAAAACAGTCCATACTCTTCTATCCCACAAACTCAGCAAAGGATCATTCTCAGGACAACAGCTTTTTCTTTTGATTTAATTTATGGAACACCTACATTATCATTTGCAAAAAAGCCTGTTTACAAAAAAGACCATAGAGACATTTCTTTGAATGACTGCCTAGGCCCACATGTATTTCCAAATCTGAAGAAAAGTTTCAATGAAAACTTTTCAGAGATTTGCTACCTACTGAAATAATACTTACTTTTTATTTTATTTATCTTGTTTTGGAGAGCCAAATCAAGAACAAATTTTATGTAACTGGAGCTTATCCCTATGATTGTGTAACTCTACTCTCTGGATTTCTCCTCGCTTCTGCTAGACAGAAGGAAGTACAAGAATGTTGCTTTAATTCAGTTGCACTCTCTGCTTAACACACTGAATCCTGAATCTTGTTATGTTCATAAACAGATACCTATGATTCCTTAGGAAAATAATTAACAGTTTGATTTCTTACTAGGTAATGGCAATAATGCACAAAGATAGATCTTCATCTTCTATAGAATACTATAAATGCATACATTTATAACGTCTGGCTCATGGATTTATTGCGGCAGGGGTGGGGTTTATTCAAGTTTCTAGACAAAAGTTAGCATATTCCAGGAAAGAAATTTAGAAAGGGCAAATTTCAATCCTACTTAAAATACATAAATGGAAGCATAACACACAGAAAATGGAAAAAAATAAGTTAATTAATTTTTAATGATGGAGGCATGACTGTGGGACACCTGCCATTACCACACAAGGCAATGCTAAAGAATACAGAAAATTATTTTTTATAAGTCCTATTTTTTTAAACACATTATGAGTTTATGAACATATTGTAACTTCCCATATGTTCTGGAAAGTCTGAGACAAAATGGGAATTCTTACTTATATTTTTAAAATTCTTTTATTCTAACTAAAAAGTATATTTGACAGACAAATTTAAAGTGTCTTAGAAGAAATTTTCTCACTCCTTGTAGATCTGGGATTTATAGATGGAATTTTTCTTAGCAATGATTCACACAAACATCATCATTTAGTAATACTGCTTAAAGACATGTTGGAGACTGTATGTCAGAAAGTTACATAATTCCTTTGTTTCAATTAATTATGTTTTTATTAATACAGGAATTCTATCAACTATCAATATAAGTTTAGACTTTTAATTTGACATTTGCAATACTTATTTCTCAGTTCCTAAATTGAAGTTTAGTGCCTTTTTCAAAGTCAACAAACAGTCCCTTCCAACCCCTATTAATTCTATACATTCGTCACTCCAAGTTTTTCAGTTTACAGAGAAAGCATAAGACAGGCACCTAAAGCACGAATCACTTCCTATGAAGAACTGACAAAAAGTTTTACCACAACATCAGTATAAATGTAATATAAAATTAGTAGTACTATGAGTAAATATTTGTTCTGTTTAATCACATAATATTAAAAAGATGTTACAAAGACCTACAGTACTACCCAGGCAGTTTACTAATTTGGAGGTTGTCTTTACGTCTGTCAGGGTTTGCAGAGGTGGAAACTGAATAATTTGCTCCATATGCATTCATTCATTTTTAGCACATCGAAATCAGCCAAGTTTCTTTCTATATCTATGCACTTAAACATTAAATACTGAACTCCTACCTACACCACCAGTGATTAATCACATTTTTTTAACTACTACTGCAGATGGCAACATGCATCTGGCTCCAATGTTTTGGTTTTTTTTCTTTCTCCTTTCTGTCAGTCTGACTGAAATACTGCTGCACAGTGAAGACCCAACCATAGAGACAAGAGGGATCACCTGAGAACTGAGGGAATATGTACTCTTCAAATCCATCTATCATATATTGCAAAGATAATTGACAACCTCTTTCTGGTCGAAATTAAATTCTGGAAGACTCTGTCTCTGCTGTCTTCATATGAGAGTCAATCAGAGTATATGGATGTTTGCTGTGAAGTTAATCACTAGACAGTAATTGCCTCTCCATATTGACCATATAAATCAATTCCATACAAAATATAAATTATTATGTGATCCTGGATATAGACCTTATATAAATATGATTGATTACTTGAATTCTCTCAAACCAACATAAACAATCTGATTGTCAGACTAATCTATTGGAAGAAAATTACAACCATAATTCACTATAATTTCTGATAATGTGAAGAAAAAATGGGACATATCAAAAGAGAAAACAAGTTTTCACCCCAAAAGGAAACTTACACTTCAACTTAATGCACAAGATAAGTGTTCTTACTAATTGTTGGTGTGCAATATATTTATATATTAGATACTAAAAAGGAATAAGAGAAGGACACATAACCCTTCTTAAAGATTTGTTTCTTCAGTTATTTGGCATTTCAAAGGTTCAAGAAGTTGTGTATGCAAACATCTTTGTCAACCAGATGAATGCAGTTCACCTTGTTTGCCTGAAATATCCCGTTTCTGCTTTCTTTTAGGGAACATGCTGTGGAACTGTACTGCACTACATAGTGATGTACTCCTGTCTTCCAATTCTAAAGGCTAATTTTCTACCTTAGGTTTACATTAGCTACATTCTTTACATGTTTGTAGAACAGAGGTTAGAGGTTTGGTGAGGAGTTGTTCTGCTGCAGTGGACATTACTCATCTATGACAGATTTTATATATTGAAATGGTGGGTTTCAAATACATCTTTTCAATTGCTGCTTGCTAAATGATAGAGTTTATTTATGTTACATAATCAATCTGTGGAACTTGATACTTCAAAATGTTTTGAATAAATTAATTTTAAAAATATCAGACTAGTGGCAAATAGGTTAATTGGTAATCATGGCACATGACAGTTGAGATCAGGAAGTTCTTGAACTACAAGCTACAGAAACCTGGGAGAGAACACCAGAGGAAGCAGGCTTCTGTGCTTCAGCCATGCATTACCCATCACATATGAATCACCCATTTGCAGTGGTGTCACTGTGCTAGAGCTACTGCTTTGTGCTGTAGCACTAGCCGTTTTTATGTTCCAAGGAACTTTACCACATGAAGAAGTAAAATAGACTTCATGCTCTCTTTTCTGTTGGAGGTAGTGCTTGCTGAAGGTACTGGTTCCTTGTCCACGTTTTCCATTCAAAACAGAGACCTACCCACAAGCTTTTGCCTTAGATAAAAACTCAGACTTGTTCAAAATGTTACATATATTGCTCTGGAGAATTCAGGATAGCGTTGGTGTATCAGCTGTTCATATCTAGGCACACAACAAATTTTTGTGCAAAAGTGTTTTATGTAAGAATAATAAATCCAATACACACAAATCATAATATTGAATGCTTTTTTCTAAATATAAGAGATAGCAAAAGGCTGTAATTACCTGTAACTGTTAATTCCGTAGTTCTTCTGACAACAAAGAATCCATATTTTAACTCACAAGTGTAATTTCCAATGTCATCCTCTCTAACTTCCCGAATGACAAGAGTGTCCTTTTTAAAAACAATACTTGATCTCCACGTCTTTGATTTGCATTCCTGTTTAAAGATAATATAACACTTCAGAGACTACGTTTTTACATTTCAGTTGGAACACTGTTGATAAGGCTTCTCAAAGTCAAGACAGCTAGGCAAGAGCTCAGGCTAGTTAGGAGCTTTATGTACACTAAATATTTAAAAATCCAGTTCAGTTAAGTTGATTAAAAAGAAAAAAAGGCTACAGAATTTTATCAGCTGACTTAATATTTGCCCTCTGACAAGAAAAAGGAGTTGATTCCTGTGGTGGTTTTCTTTCAACGTTAATTTGTGCTCCTATTTAATTTACTTTTTTTGCCATTACAGTTTTATTTGTGACCCATGACTGTTATATTACCAGTAGTTATACATATCAGGGGATAATCTATATTAAATAATTTTAATTTTTAGTAAAGTTATAATTTATAAAATCAGAGAAACAGAAGAAGATGAGAATGAGAAGTGAGGTTAAGTTCTACAGTTCTTTATAAAAACATCCTAAAACCAAAGCTCTCAGAACCCTTAGCAAAAGGTGAGGTTTATATCTATGAAAATTCTATAGTATTTCAGTTTTTACTACCTAAACATTACTTGTCATGCTACAATAGAGAGTATACATTTTTAATGCATTTTCTTAACCCCCTGACAAGATCAAGTTACTTTCACCTAATTAACCTAGGTAGCATTTGAAATCGCTTTTAATATTTTTAGTATTTCTAGGTTTTCTATTTTTTTTTGTATTGCAAAACAGTATAGCCATTAGAAAAAAGGGGTAGGTTCTTTTCATAAGAAAAATGTCTTTTGATGAACTGTCACAAAATATTTTACTTGATTATCTTAGCATACTACTTGTTTATACAGTAAGGTCTTTTAAAAAATTCCAAGTGTAAGAAGTTGTTTGAGCTCATTCACACAAATACTGTCAATGACTCTTAAGAAGCCAATCTTTTCAGCCACATTTGATCAATTTTCAGGTATATATTACATTGCAAACACAAATTCAAAATTAAGTAATAATTGGTTACGTATGTCCCATCTTAGACATGCTGTTAGTTGAGTTGACCAGAAACCTTCTAGGCTGTAAGTTTAATTTACTTATTAGATAAGATAGTCTTGTGTGTACCATATTTAAATGCACTTATGTAATCAAGAAAATTATCAGAGTTAAAAAAAAATAATAATTAAATGCATACCAGCACATAGTTAAACTCAGACTTCCTATATCCACAAACATGTCTGTGCAGATAAAATACAGAGAATACAAATTTCAGATTTACTGAAGTGTTTGGGGATTTCAAATGGTATGCATTACAGTACTGAAGTACTGAATACTTCCTACAGATAGTAAGAAACCCACATCTCAAGTTGCTTTCTGTGAAAGCTCTAGTGAGCTGCTGTGGGAAACTGCCCACAGGCAGCATTATTTTTAAGAGTTTGGCCCTCAGTTAATGACATAGATATCAGTACACAATATAGATATAAAGTTATTAAAACAATGAAATCACTGATATTTGTATGTAAAATCTAATATGTAAAGATCAAACCTTTGCTGAATATTATGGTACAAAATTAAGCCATTCATTCAGGTAACAGCATGCATAGCTATCCTATTTATATTTTTCCAGATTGATTTTATGTCTGAGTTTTTAGAAACAAATGGTAACACCCATGACTGGATATTAAGAAAACAATAGCTCTAAAGTTTACTACAGGGAGTGTTTTAATCTCTCACTTATTCCATTCTATTCTGTCCTTGATTCTGTTGTCTTTTCTTCACGAATCTTAAAACAATCTAACCTTGATATCATATATAGAACGTGAAAATCATCAGAACATTGCATAATATGTTTTTGAAGATGAAAATATTTTGCATTCCTTACCTTATACCACAGAATTTCAGGCTCCCTAAATGGAAATAAAAAATCCTCAATTTCAGGGCATGAGATTTCCTTGCTTTTGCTAAGTTCGGCTTTTTCAAAATATTTCATCTTTGAATTGTAGCAGAGTCCCGTGTCATTTTCACCCACTGTCAGCGAAATGGACACTTTCATACAGTAAGTTGAGTTTCTGCAATGTAATAAAAAAGGAAATAGAAGTCTAATATATATATAAAAAAATAATTTCAATGTACATTACATAGCTTTTTTAAGTAATTACTTTCATCCTAAGCCAAAGATCAGACATGCTGGGTTTTTGTACTGTATAGCGTTTTTTATGATAATTTTACTTTTCTCAGCAATTAACTACAATATTTAAAAGGTGTTGGCCTTAGTCTGTGAATAAAGATCTATCTTCCTCTTCTGTCAAACTCCCTCTAACTTCACTGTCCTTACTGTGTGTTTAAGGACAACTTCCTCAAAAGCAAATATGTAATATAAGCTCCATATATTTACCAGTGAAACTAGACAACCAACTGGCTGACAGATACCATTGAGACAGCTCTCGTGGTGAACAGACCATGTTGTAGTACCAAAGGCAAATGCCACATTTGAATCTGGGCACCATACTGAGAGCCAACTACTCATCACATCTAACTGTTTTGAAGCGGAAGTGGTAACCTTTTTTGCAGCCTTTAATAAATGAGTCTTGTGACCCTTCCAACTACAGTATGAAGGATGGACCACTATCTGGTTACCTTAGTCTTCATCACCTATACTCCCAAGCCAAAATTTTGCTTCTGCATTACCTACAGTCTTTATTAGCTTGGGCTCTCTCTGGAAACTTCTTACTTTCTCTGTTTCTGGGTGTTGATATGCCAGGCAGCCACAGACTAGGGAAGATTGTCTTCCTCCCCACAGTTCACTATGTACTTTAATTAGGCTCAAAGACAAAATTACTTGAAATTATTTATCTTTTTTTTTTTCTTTCTTTCTTTCATTTGAGTTTCCAGGTGGGCAGCAAATGAGTGTGTAAAGTTGAGTAGTCCCCAGGAACACACTGTGACAATGCAAGATTTCTATCCTACTGTTTTGTAAATGCATTTGACCCTGATCTGCTGAAAGAGGATCCTGCAGAGAGCACTGAGGAAACATTTATTCTCTTATTTCCATTCTCAAACTCTATGCACTGATTGCTGATTTACATCAGTCGTGTGTATCAGACATAGCAGAATCTCAAAGATGGCTGCATTTTCATGTTCTTTTTAGATTTCTTAATATCTTTTTCCTCTTACTGTTCAAGAAGAGGGGACATAAATACTTATGAACAAAGAATAAAAGGAACTTAATTCAAAGAACATTAGAGTTCAGTTTTCTAGAGAATATGTAAAACCTGAAAAGGAAGATATCAAACTACTTATCCAATCAGTTAATATTCTTTAAAATGTAAATTCTGAAATGAAATTATCCTTATTATTGTGCAGCTAATCCATGGACTTGCAAGAAAAACAAACACAAAATTACCTCCTTATAATGAAAACATAATTCATTAGCCCACTCAAGAATCTGGCTGTATAAAGCAAATAAAGTTGTATAAATTTTATGCAAAGCAAAAAATGTATCCACTGAATATAGATCACTTTTCCTGCTTTTAAGCTGTTTTTACCTGTACATGCAATTTAAAATCATTCAGTACTTTAAATAACTTATTTTCATTACTGTATATTTTATTATTCCTCCATTAAGGTGCTACTTAGAATATTTCTTAATTATTTTTATTATTTATTTGAGAACATCATAAAAATTAACCTGTCAGTTTTTCCAAATTGGTAATATTATCTTTCTGTGTTTTTGAGATACCTACCTCTTGGAAACAGGGAAAAGGCCTAAATGATTCATTAAGTTCTGAGTGACAAGAGTACATTAGATGACATCCATTATTGGATGACCAAGAGCTACACACAGGGAGCAACTAGCTATTAAACTTGCACAATTAAATATTGTCTTTTATTCCTTTCCATTTGTTTAAACATTATGTTTTGTTCATGTTACTGAATCTTGTCATTTTAAAATTTATAGAAGGAACTTGAAGGGGAAAAAAAAAAACACACCAAAAAAGAATTTAACTGTCATCCCATTTTCTGAAGAGGCAAGCTAAGAAAATTGTCATATATGTTCTTTTTTCTTCCCTCAGTTTTCAGAGTGATTTGGGCAAAAACCTGATTTATATTTTTGTCTACTAAGAGCTCAGTTCTGCAACAGTGGCAATGTCAATTGCCAAAGCTGGAATTCCTTCTGAGGCACATCCAAGTTTCCATCGCAACAGCAGATCCTTTACCAGATGCAGCTTAGGCTTCCTGCTCTGTAAAGGAGAGAGGTATTTTGGAAATATTTTAGATTGTTTAAATCCACTGTTTGAAGAAAAAGTTGTTATTTGATGACTCAAAGTTGCGTGTCTCTGTGATTTGAGTTGCATGGATTTAAACCTCCTTCAGAGAGAAGCACAAAGTGACAAAGTTTTAAGGTGATTATGTGCCAAAATGTCAGACATTTTGGGTGGATACTTTGCTAGCTGAGTTCCCTAACAGAATTTTCCCTAAAAACCCCAAAATATAATCAAAATAATTTGAAACTCCAGATGCCACTGGTGACACAAGCTCTTATTGTAACCCTAAATACTGAGTACGCTGTAAATTTGACTCAGCTTGTACTCTACACAAGAAACCAAGGCTGTTGGGTTTAACAAAACTCAAAAAGACTAACACAAAAAGCAGAGCAACACAAACAGTATGAGCAAAGAAAACTAAGTTAATGGGCTCACAGAACAGAAAAAAAATTACACAATCCCTAAGTGAGAATGAAGAAGAAGAGATGAGTTTGCTGATTATAGCTGGAGCGTGATAGGTACAGAAGATGTTGAGACCGTCAGCTAGCAAAGAGCATAGCAGGTAGCAGAGTCCTGCAGCAAGCATGCATATACTACAGAAGGTGAAAAATGCTCATGTGCTAGAACTAAGAAAATTTTCCATATGTCTTTTACGGGAGGCACCAGATCAAACAAACAAATAAACAAGCCCATGTTTTGAGTTGAAGGAACTCAATGTTACTTTCATTATTAAAAGCAAATACTCCTGACAGTTTTTCTCCTTTTATTCTATTTGGACCATATCAGTGGTCCAAACTGTGAATACTTGTCAGTAGGCAGCTACACTTCAAAACAGTACCAGTCTAAAACATCAAACCTCAGGTAAAATTGTGTATAACATTGTTATAACACGTAACACATAAAAAATAAAAGCCAGTGTAAATTCTATACAAAACCAAACTAAAGAAAATAGGGAGGTGACAATATTGCTAAAAGTCTCATAGTCAGCATAATGTTGAATATTTAATAGTTGTTAATACACTACAGACTCAACCAAGTTGCTTATTTCTGTGTCTTGGAACAGAAGAAAGAACAATTAATCTGAAATATCTTCATTTCCTTTTTGATACAGATAATGAAGACAATCATCCTAGAATATTAACAATATTAAGTAATCGGTTTTGTTCCATTATTTACCACTCACAAGTGATACCATGTTGCTGAATGTAGCTGCTATATTTAATGCAGTAACAGATACATTTCATCTGCATTTAGTTAAATTCAAATGCTACAATATTATTAATACCTTTGCCATACATAAATAAACATATCATAATTCTAATTATATCTGACTTGGTACATTTTTGTACGACCATTACATTTAAAAGTGTCTAAAACGGCAACCTGACCATCTACTGATTTACAGATTTATATTTCAGCAGTGAAGAGCCTGTGGGACAGGGAGAGTCAGAAACTAAGAATCTTAATATTTAAAGATTTTTTTACCCATGATGTCTGATCTCAGATTTTATCTATTCTCAATCTACTGTGATGTGATTGCTTTGGGAAAATGGCAACCTGAATTGACTAAACTAACTGTGCTTTAACTCACTTATTGCATGATGCTTCTGGGGGGTTATTTTGTTTGTTTCCTTGCCTGTTTTTTGTGAGGGTTTTTTTTTGGGATTTTGTTTGTTTGTTTGGGGTTTTTTTTTCTTGATTTTTTTGTTTGTTTTGATTTTCTACATAGGCCAATATGAAGAGCTGACAAGTTAGTCACTTCATTAATCCTTAATCTGTCCAATCACAAACATTTAAAAGTGCAAAATTAGCTAGAACCTTTTCCTGCACAGAAGCAAACTTTTTCAATTACCTATTTTATTAAATAGATTTTCAAGCTCTAAAAAAATCAGATCTAAATCATATAAAATGCAAAAAAAGAAGAGACATGAAGCTGTTTGTGGATTTTTATTTAAGACAACAAATCCATTTAAATTAGATTTGTCTGAAAAAAAATTAAAGTAGCAGGTATCTTCTCAGAGAGAAAAGAACAAGAGGAGGAGCAAGAAGAGGAGACACAAGGGGGAAAGCAGACAAGATGACACAGAGAATAAGAACAGTTTCTCTAACTTTTAACACCCAGAATATTGACAGTTCCACTTGAAGGAATTGCTTAGAGAACTAGATACTTAAAGTATAATTAATTTCTAAAATAGAACTGTAAAATGGACAGATGGGGTACTATTATGAAGCTTCACTTCTTTTCTGCATTGAATAAAACCTAGTAATTGTCAGTCTCCTCTTCAGCCTCTCCAGAGAGAACTTGGTGGTGGATTTATACAGCTCAGTGCTCCCCAGACAGCATCCTTCATCATCCCTATTCATGATCAACAGAGGGAAACTGGGACTCTATGTTTTACTTGCTCACTCTGGTGCTTTGCTATGCATAGTCTCCATGAGCAGGACAATTCAGGGGCGTATAGTCTATAGCTTACACAAAAGACAGACTGTCTCTGAGACTAGAAAGAAGTGCTTTTTGAAAAGTCCTCACCAAATCCTTGAGGAGGGAATTTTAACCCAACTCTTGCTTTGTTTTGTTGTGTTGTGTTTTGTTTTGTCATAGAGTGCACCTGACTTGCTTTGTGTGTGAAGAAGCAATTCCTTCCATCAAAGGTGTGCAGGATAAAAATGTCTTCATCTGATATACAAAGGTGGCATTCAAAAGAGTGATGAACAGGGCAAATAGACCTCTCTTGATCCTGGCATTGATCATCAGGCACATCTTTCAGCAGTTTTAAATAATATATACTGGAACTGCAGTACAACAATACCCATGAATGCAGCCAGATCCCTAAGAATGTTTTTCACTTAAGACAGCAGTCATAAGTCTTTGCATTCCTCTGCATAAGCTTTATTTCTCCTTCACTTTCAAGGGATGTAATACTTGTAGTACATGGCGTGACATGATGCTAGATTTTTGCAGGGTATATTAAACATGATGACTAATCAGGAAGTTGACTGGCAGTGGAGCAGATACATTCTTTCAGTGTATAACATGACACCAACTTCCATTTTTAAACTTTCAGTGGCATTTCTAGAAAAACTCCAAGCTTTGCAATAATAGAGATCAATTGTTTGTATTGAGTTAAGTTATAATATTACGCTGTTTACCAGGGTAAACAAAGTGGACAGCAAACAGGAAGTAAAAAAATGTCTCTTATGTTTCCTCTAATTATAGAAGCTCAATTGGCAAAGTAACTTTATTTCCAGCTCCTCCTAAACTGGACAATGAACACAAAGTCTGAGAAATATCTTTTCTTCACAGCATTTAAAGTTTTAATAGGTAAACTTGGCCATGTCAATATTCACTTTCTGTAAGTGGTCCATCCCATTTCAGGGGAAAACTTTTGTTGACATCACCAATTAGTTTTTTCATGTTTTTGTAGACTCAATTCAGTCCATTTGCAGTCCAAGTAACTTCAGTTAGAGCTATTCAGATGCCTGAAAGCTGGAGAGAAAAGCATTCGTTCAAGAGAAAAACAAAACCACTTTATTGATAAGCTACTTGCACTCTTGGCCAGTGGCTCCAAAAGCTCTTTGTAAGCTTTAAAACTTTTACACACAAAAAAAATAAATTAAAGCCTTTAGATAGAAGTGGGGTTATTTGAGGACGTGCCTGAGGCCTTGGGCTGCATAGCGGGGGAAGAAGGCCAGTGTACCCTACTGCAGAGAGAATTGCTGCCACACAGTGACGTCCTCTTGGTGATGGATGATGCCCTCAGCAGTCTGTGGCTTCTGGACCATTTGTGCAGAATAACACTTTCCAAACTTTTTATGCAAGGTTCTTTTTCATTGTTGTTCCCCCCACCCCACCCTCTGGGATGGCTGGCTCCCACATTCTCTGGCTCTGGCAGCTGAAATCACAGATTGCCTTTTCCAAAAAGCTTCCAGAGCCAACAGAGCTGCAAGTGCTGGGGCAGTGCTGCAGGAGGCGGGGAGGGGAGAAGAAAAGTAGAGGGAGAGGGACAGAAGCTGGCTGGAATTTTCCTCTGTGTCTTAGAAATTATCTTCTGCTTCCACACCCCAGAGGGCCAACCCAGTTTGAAAACTGCTTTTGACCTCAATTGAATTACATAAGCACTGATTTCTTCCCTCAAGGATCACCTAATTATGTGCATGATACTATAAAATAACCCACTGTACACGAGCCTCCAGGACTATTTGAATATCAATGCTCTGCAAAATACTTGATTTAATATGTTTGAAATAATCACACCAGAAAATACTTTTCATTTTTAATGCCTGCTTCCATCCTTGGAAGCCAAAATTTTCCCATTTTATCTTCTTTTCATATGAGTGGTACATGTGGTCATCCCAACTCTCCATTGCTCCCAAAAGAGAATGTCAAGGTACAAAACCTAACTGCATTAGAATAATGGTTTCCTTGTGTTTGAGAGAACTGCTGACTGATGTGAAAGACCTTTCATTGATGTTCCGGACAACAAAAATAAAATACAAATTAGTCTTTAGAAGTGGATTTTAATTTTCTCATCCTTATAATAACTTAAAGCTTTTTTTGTGTGAAAAAAAAAAAAGAAAGCAGCATACACTTTTATGTTATTGACTTCGCTTTATGATCTCTGTCTTTTTTAAAGTCTAAGTGAAACTTACCCCTTTGTGAGAGCTGAAATCAGTCTGACATTGATTTCCACTTTTTAATAAAACCTCACTTTCATAGCACAAAATACATGAACAAAATTATGACAATAATCTTAGTTAAGAACTTGTACTGGAATTACATGGAAGGTGTAATTGCATAAAATTAACTAAAGCTTCCTTTTAGATAAATTAAAAACAAAACAAAACAAAAAATCCATATTCTTACAGTACAGTGATATCTAAATATTCTTGTAATGCAACTCTGTGCTCCCACAGCATAGAAATATATAAAAAATGTTTTATTTGAAATGGAATCTCTCTTTCAGATAAGTTTTAAGTAAAACTCCCATATTCTAACACCATATATTCCCATAGTCTACTTCTCTGTACACACAAATACATCTGTGTAAATCAGTCGTATGGGTATATTAGGGATTGCAGTGACTGTAAAACTAATCAGAGAAAGTATGTGATTTAAGAAAGTTGCCACATAGAAGTTTTCAAAGGTTTATGTTATTCACTTCAAGTACAGTCCAATTTGTAAAACAACTTTCTACTAAAATACTTGGTATGTGAACTTCCTCAGATAATAACATTTTTATATGGATTACAGGTATAAATGTAAGAGATTGTTAAAAAGGTCGCCAACTGATAAAAAAAAAAAAATCATTGCACTGCACAGAGTATATAGGTGAATATAATATGGATTACCACTAGTCTAAATTTAATAGCATATTTAATATTTTAGTGCTGCTTACAAATCTAGTGCTAAATTAACTACTCACTTCAGTGAGGCTTCCCAGGATAGCTAGTGCAGAAATTTTAGGCCAGTGAGTCATGAAGGACTAAAATGGAGATGTGTCAGAACGATACTAAATGTTTTCTCTGCAGCAAATCAATGTATATTCCTAAAAGATATAGAAGTATGAAGAGCTGTGGTAAGTATGCCCTTATAGATGAAAATCCCTTTATCTTTCTACAAGACTGCACTAGTGAGATAGTACCTTAGCATGAAATGCCTCTGGGTAGACTATCTCCTCATAATTCAGGAGATTATGGCAATTGCTTTTTCTTGGGAAACAGTAATCATGAAGAACAGTAATTTTTATACCTTACTTAGCACCATATGCCAGAATAGCAGATATGCAGTACCATGGCTTCTTTGGAAAATGTCAAGTTAAAAAGTTTAATGCTTTCTTCATCTCTGTCTTCAAAACTGATGACAGGCTTGAGCACCGCCAGAGCCCTGGGCTGGAGAACCATGACTGTGCAAATTAAAATCTCCCAATCAGCCCTGAACTTGCTGTGCCAGCTGAATCCTTTTAAGTTGATGGGGCCTGATTGGATTCATCCAAAGATACTTAAAAGAGCTAGTGGAGGTCATAGCAAGACCTTTCTCAATGATTTTTTCAATGCTCTTGGGAATCTGGAGAGGTACCACTTGACTGGTAGCTGGCAAATGTTGTCCCAATCTTCAAGAAGGGCAGCAGGGATGATCCTAGTAATTATAGGCCTGTTAGTCTCACCTCAGCGCCTGGTAAGATTATGGAGAAGATTATTCTGGGAGCTATTGAAAAACACCTAAAAGACAACACAGTCATTGGTCCCAGACAACACAGGTTTGTTAGGGGAAGGTCCTGGTTAACTAATTTGACTTCTTTGTATGACAAGGTTACCCACCTAGTTGACCAAGGGAAGCCAGTTGATGTAATCTTTCTGGATTTCAGAAAGGCCTTTGATACTGTCTCTCACAGCAACCAGCTGGAAAAGCACATAATGCATTGGGTGAGAAATTGGTGGATGGGTTGAGCTCAAAGGGTCACACTAACTTGGGTCACATCAGGCTGGCAACTGGTCAGTAGCAGGGTTCCACAGGGATCCATCTTAGGGCCAGTACTCTTTATTATATTCATTAATGACTTAGATGCAGGACTTGAAGGCCTACTTATTAAGTTTGCAGACAATACCAGACTGTGGGGAGCGGTTGACAAGCTTGAGGGCAGGGAGGCCCTGCAGAGGGATCTGGACAAATTAGAGAGCTGGCCAATTGCCTATTGCATGAAGTTTAACAAGGAGAAATGCCGGATTTTGTGCCTGGGACAAGGTAACCCTGGATTTACATACAGTCTGGGGAGCGAGAGGCTGGAGAGCAGCCCTGCAGAGAGGGATCTGGGGGTTCTGGTCGACAGCAAGTTGAGCATGAGCCAACAGTGTGTCCTAGCAGCCAGGAGGGCCAACTGAGTCCTGCGGTGCAACAACCACAGCATAGCTAGCTGGTTGAGGGAGGTGATTGTCCCACTTTACTCTTCACTGGTGCAGCCCCATCTTGAGTACTGTGTGCAGTTTTGGGTGCCACAGTACAGAAAGGATATAAAGCTACGGGAAAGTGTGCAGAGGAGGGCCACGAGGTTGGAAAAGGGTTTAGATGGGAAGCCGTATGAGGAGAGGCTAAAGGCACTTGGTCTGTTCAGCCTGTAGAAGAGGAGACTGAGGGGAGACCTCATTGCAGCTTACTGCTTCGTCATTAGGGAAGGAGGAGGAATAGGAGCTGACCTCTTCTCTCTGGTGACCAACAGTAGGATCTGAGGGAATGGTAAGAAGATGTGCAGGTCGGATATTAGGAAGAGATTCTTCACCCAGCGGGTGGCGGAGTTCTGGAATGGGCTCCTGAGGGAGGCAGTAATAGCACCGAGCCTGACAATATTCAAGAAGCATTTGGACAATGCCCTCAGGGACATGGTGTGAACTTTGGGGTTGTCCTGTTCTGGGGAGGGAGTTGAACTTGGTGATCCAGGCCGTCCAAGGAAGTAGCTGAGTCACCATCCCTGGAGACATCTAAAAGGACTGATGTAGTGCCAGGGGACAGGGTTTAGTGGTGGACATGGCAGAGTTACGGTAGTGGTTGGACTTGATGATCTTGAAGGTCTTTTCCAACTGGAGTGATATTGTGATACTGTGTGATAGCTCTCTCAGCCTATGCTCAAAGGTGAGATGCTCAGTTTCCTTAATCATCTCTGTGTGTCTTCATTGGACTGTCTCCAGTCTGTCCACATCTGTCTTGCATTGAGGAGCCCAGAACTGGACACCAAGTATAACCTCACCAGTGCTGAAAGGAGATAAACTCCCTCAATAAGCTTGTGATACTTTTTGTAATGCAATCCAGGTTGTCATTAGCCTTCTTTGTTGTAACAGTACATGGGTGGCTCATGTTCAGCTTTGTTTCCATCAGGACCTCTAGGTCCTCTTCTGTAAAGCTGCATGTTATTCACAGAATCGCTTTTTTAATTTTTTGGGGAGGGTTTGTTTGTTTTGTTTTGTTTTGTTGTTTCTTTGGGTTTTTTTACTGGCAAGAAGAGGAACTTTTAAAGGGAAATACCTTATTTTGAGGCTTCATATAAAAGGAACATAATAAAAGAACAGTTGGGATGAGAATGAATGAAAAAAAACCAAACACCTTACTTGTTGAAGCCAGAGGCCCTTAAAATTATGTCTACCATTTGGTGCAATAGTGTGTGCCCGAGCAGCTGTGCCTACGCAGGGTTCTGTGTTCAGAAGCAACTGAGCATTACTATTTCCTGATGACTCAGAAGGTCAACAAATATTGGAATGTCTTTTACCACCAAACCATCTCTTTTGCAAGTGCAATCCACCTTATTTATAGTACTAAAACTGAAAGCACTATTGGAAACAAAGATGATGGCTGAATGTTTTTCCCTCCCTTTGCTTGATAAATTAGCACATACACAACATACAGTTCTCAACCAGATCTACAGGAGGACAGACTCAAATGCTAAGTTAGATTCTTCTGTTCATCTCTTAATCAGCTGCATAAAGTATGTCCTTTGAAAGTTTCTTTCTTGTTGCTGAATGATCAGACATTTATCTCTTGTTAAGTCTGCATGAATGTGTTCTTTTCTGAATAGAGATTTCTCATGTTCCATTATCAGAGTTACCCATGACAGGTAGATATGGACAGAGATATCCAACAATTGCAAAATTTATTGTTGATATTAGAAGAATGACCTTTGCATATCAATAAAATTTCTTTGAAATTCTTTCCATAACTCTGTCCCATATCTACCCAGTAAAAAAAGGCAATAAGAATTACGTGCTTTGAAACCAGACACTAAACAAGAGAAAAATCATCACATTTATTAGGTTACTGCTTCAAGGTTAACTATTTCTGAGCATACTGATGCCAAAATTCTGGAAATTCTCAAATGAAACTGCATTACAAGTCTCAATTTAAAAAGCAAATAATTCCAATACTTATAACTCCTACATTTGTTAAGAAACACTTTTATTCTTGTTTTTAACTTTACTTTGCTATGAAGAAATAAAAATTAATAAATCAGTCTTCCATACTAGAAGCAGAATTAGAGAGAAGAAGGTCTCTCAAGTAGTATGACATCACACAGATGAAAGTAAGGCACCACTGCGTGCAGATTGACCTAGAACTCAATAGAAATTACCAAGTTTCTGCAAAAAAAAAGAGTTGGCAAAAATGTTGGCAATGCTCAATCTGCCACAAAAGCAGAACTTCAGAAAGGTGCAAGAATTGCATTAAATTTGTACAATTTCATACCTCAGAGGAAGTCCTGAATTCCCAAGTAAGAAATTTACATGATGAAAAGGGAGCAGGATTTGAATACACAGATCAATAAACACAGGAATATACTACATATTGGATTTGTCTTTCATCCAAGGACCATAAAACACATGGGAAATTTATCTACTAACTGTTCACATAAACAGCTTTACCACAAAATAGTTTCCCAAACTGCCTCAGTGGGATCTGTATTGACAAAATAAATATTTTTAGTTCACTCCAATTTTAAGCTCTAAAACACGATCCTTATCTTTTTAGATTGTTGCTGATGATCATAGCCATGGAAACTCAGGAAACTGAAACCAGAACTCAAATTGTATTGGTGTTATGTTCATGTCACCAGAATCCCTGAAGTCAAGTATAGGTAAGCAAACACTTCCACCCACTCCAGCTTATAGTGTTATGTCTCTGTCCAGAGCTTCTTTCCAGTCTCCCTGTCTGCCCTTAAATGTACTAAAAACCATCTTTATGTCCACACATTCAAAGAAAATAGTAGAAATGCAGGCATCAAAGCACCAACTCTGTACTCAAACCATAACAACTCTTTTGCCAATGACAGCACGTCACTGTTTCTTCCAAAGCTGTCACCATGAGAAACTGGTGTCTGTAGAGCACCTCCTGAAAATGTGATACATGTATCTGCATGTTATCCAAAGTCTCCAAGACTGTAAGCATAAAAATAAAAAACTTCACAGAGAAGGAAACAGAGCACAGTGAGCCGTTTTAGGCTCCCCTGGAATAATTTTAACTCCTCTCAATGCCAGGTTTGCCTCTCCAGTGCCTGGCCCCAAGCAGAACATGATGCATTTGAGAATTCAGCAGACCCTCGAGTTTCAAATATATGAAAACATGTTATTCTTTCACAGTATCACAGTATCAGCCCGGTTAAACTTGACTGTTTCATGGTCACTGTGGCCAAGGCAGCCTCCAATTGCTACTTCACCCACAAGACCTCTGTTTACAAGTAACAAATCAAGGAAGGAACCTTTCCTGGTTGGTTCTCTCCTCACCTGCACCATAAAGTTATCATCTAGATAGTTTAGGAATCTTCTGGACCTGTTTGTATCATCTGTGTGGTGCTCCCAATTAATACCTGGCAAATTGAAGTCCACCATGAGGACTTTGTCTTCTATTATTATCAGCCACCAAGATAAATAACTCTGAGGTGAAAAATGAAAAGGTTACAGAAGCTTCAGCTGTCCCAACAAACAGAAAGGTATGAGCACAAGGCACAGACAGATGCCAGACATCATAGCTTTATATTTTCATTTCTTGTTTTAGTGTTCAAGCTTTCAGCTGCCAAAGAATCATGAATTACCCAGAATATCCAGACATTAAAATCCAAAGTCATGTGAATGGTGGTGATATGAATGTATGAAAGCACTTCTGCACAGACAGCTTTGAATAATTTTACTTAATTCAAGCATGCCTGTGTAAGCTATTTTAGTTTGACAAAAATGAGTTTTGTTTTGCACATTTTAATTCAGAGCTAAAATGTAAAAGGTGAACTGAACAAATCTAAATACATTTTAGACAACTGAAACTCACTGGCTCTTCTTTTTCACTTGGACCCTGACCCAGCTTATATGTGTCAGTGTCTTTGTACAGTGCTTTTCAGCACTAATATGTGAGGGACAGTATTAGAGACCTCACACACACTGCTTCTTGGTGGTGTCACACAGAAAAGCCCACTTTATTTGTCAGAACTGAAGAATCTCTACTTTGGCATGTCTGGCTGCTTCCTGCTGTAATAGGACATAGCTTCCAGCTGGGCTGGTGCTGCCAGCTTAATCATCTGTCATTCCTTGTGACCTAGCTTCACCCCCAAGTTCCTCACTATCCAAATATAGGAATAGCTGTGTAGCACAGTTTAGTTCAGTTTATAATTATAATATAGCTCAAAATCATGCCATGAGTTTGTATATTAGTAGGGAACTGAATGAATATATAAATTCCTTCTGAATATAAAATTTCACCTATATTGTCATTTGTAGACCACATTTTCTCTTTCACATTTTTGTTTCTGCTATCTGTTTCAGTCACAATTTTTCTTTGGATTGGGAAAGAACAAAGAGAACCTGTAAATTCCTGTACTGATGAAGCATTTTTCCACATTTTTTCATGGATGAATGCATACCTATTTGCAAGTATTTTAATATTCAGAACAGTTTGGGTTAGATAGCTATTTTTCTTGCCACTTGTTCAGAAACAGGACTTCTGCTTGCACTCTAAATGTCTTTCCTAGAGGCAACTGAATCCAGTAACCAGATAAATGAGCAGATGCTGCAGCTTTGCACACTAGGCTCAGCCAGCAGCCAGGCTAACACGTTTATCTGATAGGTGGGCATGCACACACACGCACACACGCACATGTGGCTGGTCACACAGGCAGATACCTACAAAGATGTACAGTGCTGCTTGCAGAAATATAAACAGCAGAGCTAGCTGATCAATTTGAAGCCAGCTAGTGGAATAAATATATATCCATGTGCACAACATAGGTGTCTCCAGCAGCTGGCCTTAGACACTTAGCCCAGGAGCTGGCCCCAGGTCCAACACTCTCCCCAGCTGCTGGCATTGGCACGTGTGGTTCACAGCTCCCACCAGCTGCTGGAGATCACATATCTTACCCTACATACCAGCCAGGCCAGTTTGAAGTTCACTAGCACACACCAACACCTGCTTAGTGTAGACAACATAGCCATATGGAAAATAGAAATGGCCTCTAATGAGAAGATGGGACAGATTACAGGACTCAGACAAGAGTACTCACCATCAGCCTATTTACGCTGGACAGACTTTTGCCTCATTTTCCCTCTACCTCTTTGCATTTTACCCTCTATGCCATCTATTTCCCACACTTGTTCTTAATATACCTTCATTTCTTACCCACCTACGGTCCTTCCCCTAAATATCCCAAAATAAGTTCCATGCATCCCCAGAATCCCTTCAAAACATCATGCAGCAATATTTTTTACATATACAAGAAATGCTTTTCCTCCTTGCATCCAATAGTAAGTCCCATACACACTTCAGCCTGAAGGCTCTCCAAGATAATTCTCTGGGTGGCTTTCCACTCAGATGAGGGGGTTTTCTTACCTATCACTGCTCTTCCAACTATCATGGAGCCTTTGTGTTTCATACTATCATCTGCGGGCAGTAAACAGTTTGACTAACTTGATACTACACATACGATAGCGGACCAGGCATCAAAAGATTTATGTTAAAACTGAAGATGATTAACCAGTTGTCAGAGAAAAGATAGGGTGACATTCTTGACAAGCTACAGGTACCATCCAAGTCTCCTTTATTTTCCCATCTGGTCTTTCCTCACATTTCTAACTGGTCTCTTCTGCTCACTTGGTCACTATCCTGGTCAAAACTCCCATCAGGTTTCTCACTGCAATTCATTTTCTATAAAGTGTCCATTGACTCTGCTGTGGTATTTATTTAATCTGAAGATTTTCAAATCACGGCATCTTGTGGTATAATTAGTGACAGTTTGTGGGTGTGATCATAACTACTTGTGAGTGCATCATCTTCTGGTAATTCTGTTGTCTAATGAGGCTCTGAAACTTACCAAAATTTAAAGAAAATTCACAAAAAATGTCTAGACTGTTTTTGCATTCTCCCAGAAAACCTGAAATACAACTTCCGTTTTTGTCATGTTCAGTTTCACAGTAGTATATCTTCTATCTGATTTTTCTCCAAAATTCATTATTTTCTTTTTACCTAACATTTTAAATCTAATCTATTCAAATCTAGCCTAACCTATTTTAATCTAATCTATTTTAAAATGTATTTACACTATGGACGTCTATCTATAAATGCATAGATAATGCATCAGTATAACTTCCTGAAGTCCTAAATGTTCTCAAAACATTTATTTTTCAGTGGCCAAGATACTAACTGAAATATTTATCTTCAAGCCCACCAGTTTTGGAGCTACTACAAATATAAAACAGTAGGAAAAATGACAGATAACATAATAGTATAATTATAAATGTGACCAAAAAAAAGCAGCAGTACTGTGAGGAGACGGAGAGGATATATAAAAACACAAGAAAAGTCTGTTTCTTTCTGAGCAATTTATGGGTTGTTTGTTTTGTTTTTTTTTTTAATAGGGCTTGTTATGGGAAATCTTCCATGGCAATTCCGGATCAACAACTGTTGAAAATACTGAAGCTTTCTGTATAATTTCTCTCTTTTCATTCTTTTTTTGGAGTAGAAAAATAACTCATGAATATTTTGTTTCCAATTACTTTAAGAGAAAGAACAACACTGAAATGCTGAGATCTTGAAAAAGAGCACAAATGGTAGTACACCAAAGAAACTCACACAACACAAATATTTTCAGGTACATTATTTTGAAACCCTCATAATCTGCTTCATTCTTCCGCTACTTGAAATTTATGAGAGATTCCTGCTGTTGAGATCAATAGCAGAAGTCCTACAGTCTTCAATCTACAGAGGCAGATTTTTCTTTTTAACATGTATGTATTGGTATTATTGATAAGAATATCATATGTTATGGTAAAATGTGTTGACAACACAATATTTGACCCCGAAGAATCTTTTTGCAGTTTCTTTAGGGATCTACACAAAACTACAGACTTTTTCTGTTATTAAAGTATTAGAACTTGGTCATTACAAAATATCAATAGCTGTAGTACAGCTATTAATAAAATGTATAAATATATGTAAATTGCTGCAAATATGAAGGATACATTATCAAAAGGGGAAGGAAAAATAGGCATTTTCTACATTTTATGTATGCTTGAATCAAGGAATGAGTAAGCTTATTCCTCATGACATAGTCAACACATCTGCAATATGGCAGCTTTATTTAAAAAGACCAGAACTAAAAGATATGTTGAAATATATTGTAGCATAAATGGAAGTATCAATTTTAATGAATGATGGATCTGATAAACATCAATATTACCTCAAGAGCCCTTTAGCATGGCAGCAATCAAGTCTGTTATTATGGAAAGAAAGTGGTTATAAAACCAAAGTTGTTTTCACACAATAAAAACCACTCTTAGGAAAACAGCATGAGAATAGCTCTCCTGGTTTCATACGTGGTTTTTAGTTTTTACACCTATTTTGCAAGGAGCATTAATGATATACTCTTTCACATTAAATATAAGTAACTGTAAAAAACATAATAAACCAAAGTGCATCTATAACTATTATTAGCACATGACTAATATTTGTTACAGCAAGATGGAAGTTTGGTAGCAATAAAATACTTGATTATTCCTGCATCTTCTCATTGCTGACTACCAGCTAAACCTAAATACTAGGATGAATTAAGTCCACAAATCATGGTTTTTGGAAGATGTTCCTTCAAGGCATCATACACAAGCATTCAAACAAGATGTATATTTGAAAGAAAAGCCATAACCTGTGGTTATACTTCGCTTAGAAACAGTTGAGGCTATCTCACTTCTCAGTATTTATAACCTAGTCCTGGAAAGCTCTTGGATTTTGAAGGACTGTGCCTCCTTTTTGAAATAAATTTTAATCTACCTGTTCCAGGGAAGCAGGACTGAACATGAAAAAATAAGTCTTTTTTGGGGGTAAAATTTATTTATATATTTGAGAAGATTTTATCAATTTTGGTGCAAGCTAATACAGCTTTATATCAGGAGTTATGAATCTCCCTGCAGAGACAGAATTGAATTTTTCTTTTTCTTTTCCTTTTTCTTTTTTTTTTTTTTTTTTTTTTTTTTTTTTTAATGGGAAAAGCTGTGCAACAGAGTTCTGTTTCTTGCATCAGTTCAGTGACAGCTCATCATTACTTGGTGGCTGAAGGCTGCATCAAACACTCAGCAGAACTGAGCTTATTCTCTTGACAAGGCAGAATTTTGTCGCAATCTGCTGAAATGCCTAACCAGAGGAGGGATAGGCCACCTCTTCCAGCACACATGTTCCTCTAAGCTTCCTCCTGTAGTTTCCCTGAGCAGCTAGAGCTGTGGCTTAAATAAAAATATCAGCTGTGGTGGTTCCAGACAGCAAGATGGTATGTGATATTCAGAAGCAGAGGGAAGTCCCTACAGTGGCATGCTGCATATGCACATTTTTATATATATAAATACTTAATGTTCCAAAACTAGGAGAATTTTTACAAAAAATATTTATAAAAGCATTGCCTTAATTATTATGTCATTAATGCAAAAAATAGGAAGGCCCTGACTTAAATGATTACTATATTCTTTACCTATAACTTTCTGTGTACTTACAGTATGAATCAGCTATTAGTTATATGATTATACATTATTTTTCACTGTGGACTTAGCTCATAGACGTGCCCAGTATAAAATAGTGTTTTCTAAGTTCCTAATGTTTGACATTTCAAACTATTAAACATTCTGTTCAATACTTTCCCTTAAAACATAATTCTCACTTATTAAATCTTATTGGACGTGTTGGAATTCAAAGGTGTGACCATGAGGCATACCATGTGGAGGCTGATGAGCCCCTACATATAGCTTGGTTTATCCTGGGGGGGAAAGAAAAAGGTTAAGGAAAAAGGGAAAAAGGAAGAAAAAAGAAAAAAGGGAGCTACTTCAGCACAGATTAAAAAATCGCATTCTTCTCCAGAATTTCCCCCAGGCTATTGAGGGCCCCAAGTTAAAACAGACGCATGGTGAGATTTGTATATCAAGTGTATCTCAAAATAAAAGAGAGAGGTTATATAAATCCTGCATCCTCTCTCCCCACCAAAAAATCCAAGAATAAGATTGTTTTTGTGGGGAGAGTGACAGATCTGACTGCAGCAGCACTAAAATATCATCCTTTTATCACTTGCCCTCATTTCAGTTTTAATAAGCTCTCTTGGCTCTTATCTTTTTATGTTCACTCCACAGCAATTAAACAGAAATGCAAATGTTATATTCATTTTTATAACAGTACCTCTTATAAAACTGCAATAAAGTCAGCAAATTATATATTTGTTAAATGATCTACCATCTTTTTGTCAACAAAATCTAGCTAATATGAGGATGATGCCTGTATAGGTACCATATGCATGTTTGTATGTCATATAAATGTGAAAAGACTTAGTTACAATTCTACAGCAACTTCCAACTAAGTATTAGATTTTGAAAGCTCAAATCATTTAAATAAGGCAGAAAGAGTTTTTGAGTATTCAGTTTGGATTTCAAAACAGCTGTTCTATTTGACCATGAAAAAATTACCCCTTTTTTGTTCACTATATGCAAACATTCAGTAAAGTGAGATTGTATTCACACAAATATCTGGTAACTATTTTAATTCAGACATGTTTTCATACAACCCTGTGGCCCCTTTAAAGGGAAGCATCATCGTGGAACAAACAAGTGAATTCAGATTTATTTTTCTGTTTTTCTCTGAAACCAGTCTAGCAATCCAATCAAGAAACAGGACAACACCCAAAATAACTCAACAATACTTGATCTTGAACAATGAACAAAATGCTCTCAGAGTGACAGCTGATCTCTACCACCAGTAGAAAAGACTTCAACCAAAGTATGAGGGACCTGCTTTGCTGCTAGACATATTCTGACACAAAACCCCATCTGTCTCTAGCTCAGGTATTTGCCTGTGACCTCAACCAAAGGTAGCCAAGTGTTCCATACTCTGTAATACATTTGCCTCATCATCTGTGAAGTGTAAAAGTGTTATTTTGCAGAGGAGTAACTAACATGGAAAGAATACGTTCCCACTCCTCCCAAATAGTAATATGACTAAATATAACAAAAATAATTTAAATCAAATTGCGAACATTTTCCCTCCATAATTAACTCCATTTCTGAATCAGTGTGTTACAGGATAAAGGAGCAGCAGTCAGGACATACAAAATAAATAGCTACATTCTTATTTTATTTGTAGCACATAAATACAACCCTTCCTTGTGACCCCATAATTTTTTCATCCACTTGTTCAGCCTTTACACAAACTATTCATAGACATGTGTAACAGGAGGGTGGTAACATCAGGAAAATGGAAGGAGTAAAATCTAGACCAAACTAACCTAAACAGCAGTGACTGAGCCTGTGTCAAACAGCAGTTCACCAGGGTTGATTAGGAGAACCAGGCAAAATAAAGCCCTGCATTGGGTTTATACAAAAAGGTGCTGGCAAAGGAGGGCTGCACAGGTGGCCTACGGAGCCAGGAGCTGTCCTGTGCCAGACAGACTCTGTTCCAGCCAGCTCAAATATATCTACCTCAGGACACAGCTGAGTGCAGCAGGCAAACTGACTGTGCCCCTTTGAAAGAATATTTAAGAACACATCTAAGAAAAAACATTGCACAGCAGCTGTGAGAGGACTGAGAAAGAACCTGTGAGAAACAGCCCTGCAGACACTAAGTTTGGTGAAGAAGGGGTAGGAAAATATGCTGCAGGTGCTGCAGCAGATTTTCCCTTGCAGCCCACAGAGAAAACCATGATGATGCAGAGTGTTACCCAGTAGTCCCTGGAGAATCATGGTGGAGCAGATGTCCACACTGTGGCCCATGAAGGTTCCCATCCTGCAGCCATGAAGTTTTGCTGGAAGGAGTTGCATCCCATGGGAGACCCATGCTAAAGCATTCAGTTCCTGAAGGACTGTACCTGTGGAAAAGACCCATGCTGGTGCAAATCTTGAAGAACTACAGCCCATGGGAAGGACTGAAATTGGAGTAGCTGTGAAGGGCTGTATTCCACACAAGGAACCTCACACTGGAGCAGGGCAAAAGTGTGAGGAAGAAGGAGTGGCAGAGATAAACTGTCATGAAAAGACTGTAACCCTCATTCCCTATCCTCCTGTGCCATGCCAAGTTGGCATGGAAGAGGCAGAGAAGTTGAGAATGAGGTAGTGAAGTAAAGTCTGGGGAGAAGGAGAAGAGAGGGGGAAGTTGTTCGTAGTTTTAATTTGATTCTCACAATCCTGGCAACAAATTAAATTAATTATCCCCAAGTCAAGTCTGGTTTGCCTATGAAAGTAATTGGTAAATGATCTCCTTATCTTTATCTTGACACACAAACTTTTTCATCTTATTTTTCCACTATCCTGTTGAGAAAGGGGAGTGAGACAGCAGCTGGGTGGGCATCTGGCAGCTAGCCAAGATTAACTCACCATATGGACAAATTATTGTGTTCCTAGTGGCACTCAATACAATTTTGAATCCCAAAAGTATGAGAAAAAAATTGGTATAATTTTTACTGCCATTTATTCCCTAATAATATTTTATTAGTCTTACTATTCTCAGGAATATCCTCATACATTAAAAAATGACTTTGTTTTAGACAGGCTTTTATATATTGTAATCTTCAAAGAGTATATTAATTAGACATCAGTTGCATGATTTTCTGCAGAGCTACAGAAAAAAGAGAGAGAACCAACACAAAAATGACATGGTGGGCAGGAGCATCCCTTTTTAAAGTATCACTTCTGGACACTAGACAAGAGCAGGACTTTGATGTACCATACCAAGTATTCAATTATAATTTTGAATACTGAAAGGCAGAAAAAGACTGTAAAATGTATCATGACTGAAAAGCTGTGTTTTAAAAAAACAAAATCTCAATGCATTGCAAAAGAAATGGTTTGAATTAAATTTGGGAACCATTATGCACTGAGAAAGGACTATAAAATACAACATTATCTACAGCTGGCCCAAGCCAGAGTTCCTACTGTCTAAATTTATAGTAATTTATTTTTTCTATTAAGTTTTAAAGCTGCGTTTGCTACTTTCTCTTCATCTTGGCTGTGAATCAACATTTTAACTTTGTCTTCCTAAAAAGCTGTAGTCTTCTCTGTTTTGCTCTCATTTTTTAATTTTCTTTTCTTTTTTTAAATGCATATTGCATCAATAGCAAAAACATTTTGAATGTAATGCTAATCTGATATGAAGAGAAAAGTAAATCCATAATCACAAAAGTTTTCATTAATGCTTCTCAAATGCTTTCTGAAACACTGGTAGCACAAGCCCAAAAACTCTGTGTCTTAAGGGCATAGCTGTGGGTACAAAACCCATGTTTCCAGTATGTAACAAACAATAATACCTCACAACAGATGCAGTTTATAAATGTGGAGGTTTTTTTCTGGAATATGTAGTATTTCTCATAATACACTTTCAACCTTAACTCCTGTAATTAGTAAATAATAATAATAAAAATAACAACAACAATAATAATACAACTAAAAGGCACACAAAAAAATATGTAATCAATGCTTTGTCCAACATAAATCACTTCCAAAAAATGGAGCAATCCTCCTTAGCCATACTTTAATGTCATTATTCAAACACATTGCATCTCTCAGTGAAACTTTTTAATTTCATTTTATATTCTAGGTACCACACAACAGTGACTGAAAAGGAGGCCAAGCAACATTACTGTACAGCAGAACTAGCACAGGATGGTTACTGCTTTAGGTCCCGAGAGGTAGCAGTGTCATGCTGCATGCAAACATCTGTCCTGCTCCCTAAAATGAAGACTGAATGAGATATAACTTTCAGTATTGATAAAATGTTGAACCATGGGCTTAAATGCTTTAACTGTCTAGCCAATTGAAGCAAATTGAATGCAGCTGCAATTTACTAAGCAGACTGGCCTTTGTGATCTCTTTAATAGGTCACAGCTAAATACTCAATGGTACAGGCATATAAACGTTTACAATGGAACATAGATTTTACAAATCTGTATCTCTCTCTACACATCAATTTGAAAATTGTAACACATTATTTGTATTCTAGTAGTGTCAAAATGCTCCAGTCAAAATTAATGCCCTTCTGTTTTAGGTGTTGTGTATGAGCACTCTGGAGGAAATCCCATGACTGAAAATCTTAAAATAGGAAAGAATCAACCTTTTGAAAAGAGGAGGAAGAGTATATAAGATACAAATCCGTACGTGGGTTTTTTTATTTCTTGTTTCTGCAATTTTTTTCTTCTTTATTTCAATAAAATTGCAAAATAAGTAAGGAGGAGTGGGCTTAGACTACAGCTGTTGACAGGTAGATCTCTGGAAAAGAAAACTAAAACCAAAGAAACAACAAACCCTAAAACTTAAAAAACGGTGTTTTAAACTGTTTTTATCCTGAGGAGAAGCAGAATGTGTAGGCAGGGCAGGAGGAAAGGCTGTCAGGAAGGGAGGCCTAGAAGAAGCCAGGCACAGAGATAAGTGATCTCTTAAGCAACACAGAAAAGGATTAAGGTCACTTTGTTCATCATCTAAAGTTGGTTGCAGTGAACCAGAGTTTTTCCATCTAGTTTAACAGACTTGGAGCAGGGCTGTTTTTTGGTTTCCTTCCTGTCTGAGGAGGAAGAAAAGGTGGAATAAAATCTTTAAGAAGTCAGTCCGCTCCCAACCACTTGCCTTTACAAGGACTTAATTAGACTTTGGGTGTCCCCAGATCAGCCAGCAAGAGCCAACATCAGAAACAGGAGTAAAACACCTCCTGTGTTATCTCTGTGCGTCTCTCCTTGCAGATACCATAGTGTAAGTGCACTGGTGCTGCTCTGCGACCAGGTTCCTACCAAGCACGCACCATGCAGAGGAGCCAGCACTACCTCATGTAAAACTCAGACTAGGACTGCCGCTCAAGGCTATTTCTCAGGTTGCCTTTCTGAGGTTTTCAATATCCCAAAGTGGATTAAATCTTGTTACAATTGGTACAGTGGTAGGGAATTTGATTTTTAAGGAAACTATTTCTCTAACCCAAGTAGTCAGGAGAAGCTTGAGCATAATATCCTCATTTCCAACAGTACTTTTGTCTGAAGGGCTGAAGACAGAAAAATTAAAACACTTAAAACATTGTTTTATAAAATCAATCCATGAAAAGTTGCTGCAGACCTTAAAGACCCAGATGACACATATATTTTTAAGTAGATAGGAACATGATCAGCTTAATATGAAGCAGACAGTGTTCCAAAAACAAGGAGGAAAATATGTTTATCTCCACCTACTTTATAATTAAGTCAGCATCTCATAAGACAGAGGTTAAAGAGAGATTTTCACTTCCTGAAAAAATGGGAAAGAGAATACAGAGAAGATATGGCAAAGACATCGTGATAGCCCACTTATGTGGAATACATTTTTAAATACCTTTCTGCATCGCATTAGTAAAAATGCTATGACTATACAATTTCTTATTTTCAGAGAAATTAAACAAAACAGCTTTGAAAGCAGAGAGCAAAAACTCACTTTGAGAATTATTGCCTGTGTCAGCAGCTGTTACTCAAATTTCTTACATATGGTGCCAAGAAAAAATACGCTTCTTCAGACATATTATAGTACATTGCATCATTGTATAATTTTGACAGCCTGAGAGATATTTATTTCTTGAATTAGGTTTAGAAGAGTGCGTATACCAAAGCCGTGCAGAATTTAAAGTTATTTAAAACACTCAAAGCGAACAGAGTAAAGACCCATATGTCAATGCCCCCCAAAATAGAAGCTGTGTACACAGATATAAAATCATACAGGACATACCATAAACAAGTCTTGACTGCAGGCAGACACTCTTCCAAGGAAAATCAAGGAGCAAAATGAAAATTATTATTTAATGAGCATTAAAATAATAAAAAATCTGCAGTTACTCTGAGAAAAATTAAATATTTCCAGGAAATAAATAAACAAACCCCAGAGTGCTTTGCTACTGAAGTAAGCTTTAGGGTTATTTATGTGAAGACCATTCCTATGATTTGCAGCAGAAGGTGGATAATTTCAGTGGCCTGAGATAAGAGCATTAACCAGGACCATGAAGCTCAGCTATAGAACTACTCAGAAATCAATACAGATTATGGAACAAAAATTCAAGGTACAACCAAGCAGACAAATGGTGCAGAAATCACTATGGCTCTAGGTGATAAAATACAGACTCATGAGACTTGGGGTTTTTTTATATTTTCTCTCCACTGCTTTACCTGATCTGTCTTATGGCAAATTGCTTTTCATTTTTCCCCCGAATAGATGCAGAATATTAACCTTTACATATTTAAGATAATAAAAAGATCTATACAACAGTTGTGTCTATTCAGTCTTAACCCTCCAAAGACATTAAAGGATGGTTTATACTGAAAGAATTACAAGTACTTGTAGTGGGTGACTCTTTTAAAGGGCAATGAGAAACCCATCTGGTGACCCGACAGTCATGAGAGGTCTGCTGTCTCCCTGGAGAAAAGATCAGAGACATTACTAAGAGGGTGTCACCATCGATCAAAAGCATAGACTACTATCTCCTGTTACTCTTTCATGTGCCAATATAGGTTTCCTTGTTTTGTACTGTCTTTTCATTGCCTCAAAGCAAAGTGGAAAGAAAAATGTATTCATATCTAAATATCCACCATTCACTCCTCCCCACCAGTCCTAGAAATACATATATTTCAATGACATTTTGAATCTTGAAGAAAATTTCAGAAATTGTTACATTGCAGCTGGTAAATAACACTAAGCGTTTCAATACTTAAGGATCATCATGCCCTTTGGGATGTTGCACTTGAAGATTATTTCACTTATTCTGAAATCATGCTTCCTTCAAGTCAGGTTAAGCTAAAAACAAGTAACATTTATTTGCAAGATATAAAATAGAAATATATTCACAAAATGCTATTGGTAGAGAGATTTACAGTGCTGAAAAGACAATTAAAAATAGATCTAACTTGTATTTATAGAAGTTCGAAACAATCCTATATTAAGCTTTAAGGTTATTCAGATACTAGTTCCACACATTTCTATATCAAATTGCCTGCTTTTTAACTTTATAACTAGAAATTACTACCTGTAGATAGAATGTTATCTCCTCGTTCCAGCTTTAGAACTCAGTGTGTGTGCTTTTATACGACAATGTGCAATTATTAAGTGGTCAGGGAATAGTAAAGATAAATGCCACAGCTTGGGGACTATTAAAAAACAATTGAAGAGGTAAGATTCACATTGTCATGAAAGCAAATAAAAAATTCATTCTGAAACCTTTCAAAATTTAATTTGATATTTTGCATAAAGAAGGAAAATGGGATTTTTTAAAACGTAACAATGAAATTAATGTCCATAGTTAATTTATACAGAATATGTTAAATTAGTAAAATGATGAGTAAGCATCTGAGAGGTGAGGCAGTTGGATAAATTGACTCAAGATGAGTTAACAATATGCCTTGTTTGACCTTTCCTGAACATTTCTGTATCTGCATTTTTCAATGTTAAAACTAAAGCAGCTGAACTATGAATTAAATACTCTTTTGAAGCACAAAATCCTTACTCTCCTCCCCAAAAGAAAACAAAGCAAAAGAGAACCTATAAAACAAAATGCTCTGTCCTATAAAGCCTGTTTCAGGGAATGGACACTCCCTTTAGTAGCTTTTTGGGTGATATTATTAGATGGAAAAATTTCAGACATAGCTTCTTATTACATTTTTTTTTTATAACTTCAGAGTATTTCTTTAAAAAATATTCCTCCATTTTCCTTAGAACAAAAATGTTAAAATATTGACACTTTGTTTGAAACAGATATCACGTGGTTGAAGAGTTTCAGAATAAAGTAACATTTTTTTCAGAAAGAATGGTGTACAAATAGTTCTCAAAGCCAGTTGAAACACTTTATTTTTCTAGATATAAATATTCCTCATTGCCATCTCATTCCCTTCCAGGGGGAATTAGGTAAATGGATAACATTGCACAGTACTTCACTAACATTGTTTAAATTTTATGTATTGTATGGAGCTCCTTGCCATCCTCAGACCAGGGCTTCAGCTGTTTAATCTGTACTTAAATACGTGCAGTGCAGCTTTGAGCCTTTGGCTTAATTCTTCTGAGATAATTATTTTAAGATGTGAGTATATGTAATTTAAGACATACAAGATTGGAAAAGTAACTGTAGTTTTTGAGAAAATAACAGCTAAAGATTTCCAGAGGAAGCACACTACCATGAAAGTTGTGATAACTTGAAAAACAAACAAACAAACCCCACGGAAAACCCAGGAACAGAGTAATTCAGCATGCATGAGGATCAGCCCATAGCAAGGGGCAAGAGAGGCCAACTTTTCTCTAACAGATGGCTATCTTGCCATCAACATCTCACACACTTCTGGGGTCTCATTTGCCATGCAGATGTACTAAAGCTTAGCACATTGCTGCCACTTGTCTACTGTATGAATTGATCAATAAATAACTGCTGAACTTCTCTGTACTCTTTACTTGTGCATACACTGTATGCAGAGTCTATACTCAGCAGGAGATGTCTTACCAAATGTGATCCACTGACAGGTAATTTCTCTTAGTGAAGATTCTCTGGAAAACCGAGTTCTACTTTTGCAAAACATGATTAATGACACTACTAGAAAAATAAAGTTCTTTTGAAGATCTGGACTTTAGTTTAAAAAACTTTATCAGTGTATGTTTCTATAGTCCTGTCTTAAAAATTAAGCTCCTTTAGTAAGTGTTTTTTTGAGAAGGAGGAAAGCCACACATGAATCAAGGTGCTGGTCAAGGGATTAAGCAAACGCAGTTTCAATCACGTATTTTCTGTATGATTTTGAGCTAGTTCAGTTACAGACTTTTAAATGTTTCATCTATTGAGGTTTATACAAAGCAATGAGATCTGAGATCCTAAATATCTACCTCTGCCTCAAAGGAATGTTACAAATGTACAAGATAAAAAGCGGCTCAGATAATGTACAATACTATACACTTAAAATCTATTTTGAATAGTATTTCAGAAAATGACAATGTTTTTAAAACCACTGGGGGAAAAAAATAAATATGTAAATACTATGTTGCATAAAAAGGTTACCAAAAGAACTCAGATACATTATTTTCAATATTTAGGAGCATAACAAATATAGTCAGTCAAAATTCATTGCCATGGTGAAGGAAAGTCACTTCCCACGTGAATTTTAGACTTGCTTATTCATCTTCTTGTTCTAGCCACTTCCAAAATATTGTTTATGAGTTTGTCAAGTGTCCTAGGTTGGTGCTCATGGAATAAGTACTTTTTATTTACTTTGAACAAGTATGTGGTCTTTATTGAAGGTTATGATCCACATATGGAATAATATTTACCAACTCCATACAGCCATTAAAAAAAATATTCTAGTGCTTTACTTGACTCCAGCAAACATGGAATCATAGAATCATGGAATCGTTTATATCAGAAAAGACCCTGTAGTCAATGGGGCAGAATCTGGTTGGAGGTGTGTGACTAGTGGAGTCCCTCAGGGGTCGGTACTGGGACCGGTGTTGTTCAACATCTTCATCAACGACCTGGATGAGGGTATAGAATGTACCCTCAGCAAGTTTGCTGATGACACCAAGCTGGGAGGAGTGGCTGACACACCAGAAGGCTGTGCTGCCATTCAGAGAGACTTAGACAGGCTGGAGAGTTGGGCGGGGAGAAACATGATGAAATTCAACAAGGGCAAGTGTAGAGTTTTGCATTTGGGGAAGAACAACATGATGTCCCAGTATAGGTTGGGGGCTGACCTGCTGGAGAGTAGTGTAGGTGAAAGAGACCTGGGGGTCCTGGTAGACAGGAGGATGACCATGAGCCAGCAATGTGCCCTTGTGGCCAAGAAGGCCAATGGCATCCTGGGGTGCATTAGAAAGGGTGTGGTTAGTAGGTCAAGAGAGGTTCTCCTCCCCCTCCATTCTGCATTGGTGAGGCCGCATCTGGAGTATTGTGTCCAGTTCTGGGCCCCTCAGTTCAAGAAGGACAGGGAACTGCTGGAAAGAGTCCAGTGCAGAGCTACTAAGATGATTAAGGGAGTGGAACATCTCCCTTATGAGGAAAGGTTGAGGGAGCTGGGTCTCTTTAGCTTGGAGAAGAGGAGGCTGAGGGGTGACCTCATAAATGTTTACAAATATGTAAGGGGTGAGTGTCAGGGAGATGGAGTTAGGCTCTTCTCAGTGATGACCAGTGATAGGACAAGGGGTAATGGGTGTAAATTGGAGCATAGGAGGTTCAAGGTGAATATCCAAAAATTTTTTTTTACTGTAAGAGTGAGAGAGCACTGGAACAGGCTGCCCAGGGAGGTTGTGGAGTCTCCTTCACTGGAGACATTCAAAACCCACCTGGATGCGTTCCTATGTGATGTACTCTAGGTGACCCTGCTCTGGCAGGGGGGGTTGGACTAGATGATCTTTCGAGGTCCCTTCCAACCCCTATGATTCTATGATTCTATGATTCTATGATTAAGACTGGATAAAGCCATAAAGCAGATGATGATACTATTTCTTTGCAATTTAAAGAAGACAAGAATATTGCAGTCATCAGAACAATCTGAATATTTTATGAATTCATGCATCTCACTATGTTTTGCTTTGTTTTTGTTTTTGTTTGTTTGGTTGGTTGGTTGGTTTGGTTTTGTTTTAATATTATGATGTGCAGTTTCCATCTTTTGGAAAGACAGACGCTTAATCTTAAAAATTATTGGAAAACACTTTGATCATGAAAATATCTCAGTAGAATTTGTTTGTTGGTTTTTAAACTATCAGGAAGACTAAGAAAAATGTCAGCAAAAGACCTAAATGCTAACAAATATTGGCTGCTTCACCATCTCAAATAGCATCAGGCCACTCTGTACTTTGCATTTTAAAGATTCATGGTATTTAAAAATGGACACTTGACATCTAGTCTCTTTTTTTTAGTATATTTTCTCTATGAAAATGAAGAGACATTATCATAGGCCTCTGTTAAACCCAGCTTATCTATTTCATGCAGAAGTTAAGTTTGTCTGTGGAAGAACAGCAGATCCTTATCTGCAAGGTACCGTATAGCACAAATTACTATTACTCAAGATAATTGGTGCTGACAGTATTTATTCACTGTACTACCAAACAAAATTGTTGATAAAGATTTTTTACAGTGTTTAAACCATTAGCAATTTAGGATTCTTCAACTGCTAGATACAAAATGTGGGCAGTTCTGAGCACTCTTTTCACATTGATTTTTTTGAACTAAAAGCCTTTAAAGGTGGTTTAAATGAAGAGATGTTCCTTATTAACACTAAAAATAAAGCTGAGGTAATGTATCACATCAGACTGCCTAAAAAACTAAGCAACAAAATCACTAGCATCTGAATAACTGTTGTGCACTACATACTTCTGTCTGCTTGGTTTTTTTCTTTGTTTCTTTGTTTGTTTTTTTTTCCTTAAATAATAATTACAATAATAATAATAATGAGAACTACATGCTGGTCTTCTCCATTATGACAGGAGAAGGCAACAGTAAGAATCAACTAAACCCCTGAAAGATATCCTGCAAAGAAACAGAATGTCATTGGTACTAGAAAAAGCATTGCCTACCGAGCTGCCGTCTATTTCTGCAGAGGTCTGTGCTCACTATATACATCAAACTGTGTGCTTGTGTATTGTACTACATGAAAACAGTTTCTTCTGTCATTATTCACTTGTGAGCATATAATTGTGATTGCAGCTCCTATGGATTTCCCAGTTAGGGACAGGAATAAGGCCATACACAGGAGTACTGTGTAACACTCCCCTCATTCATAGAATCACAGAATGGTAGGGGTTGGAAGAGACCTCTGAAGACCATCTAGTCCAACTACCCTGATAAAGCAGGTTCCCCTAGAGCAGGTTGCACATGATTGTGTCCAGGTGGGGTTTTTAATATCTCCAGAGAACGAAACTCCACAAGCCCTCTAGGCAGCCTGTTCCAGTGCTTTGTCACCCTCAAAGTAAAGAGGTTTTTCATCATGTTGAGGTGAAACTTCCTGTGTTCCAGGTTGTGCTCGTTGTCCCTCATCCTGCTGCTGGGCACCACTGAAGAGTCTGGCCCCATCCTCTGTACACACAACCTTTAGATATTTAGAATCATAGAATCATAGAAAGGTTAATGTTGGAAGGGACCTTAAAGATCACCAGGTTCCAACCTCCCTACAGTGAGCAGGGACACCTCTCACTAGACCAGGTTGCACAAGGCCTCATCCAATCTGGCCTTAAACACCTCCAAGGAGGAGGCTTCCATAGTCTCGCTGGGCAACCCATTACAGTGCTTTACTACCCTCATGGAGAATGATTTCTTCCTGATGTCTAACCTAAATCTCCCCTCTTTCAGTTTGAAACCATTACCCCTTGTCCTATCACTACCCTCTCTGATGAAAAGCCCATCCCCAATTTTACTATAGGCCCCTTCAAGTACTGGAAGGCTTCTTCAAGGTATCCCCCAAAGCCTTTGCTACTTCAGACTGAATAGCCCAAACTCCCTCAGCCTGTTTTCACAGCAGAGGTGCTCCAGCCCTCTGATAATCTTCATGGCCCTTCTCTAGACCTTCTCCAACAGCTCCATGTCTTTCCTGTGCTGAGGGCTCCAGAGCTGTACACAGTACTCCAGGTGCAGCCCCACCAGAGCAGAGTAGAAGAGCAAAATCACCTCCCTGGCCCTGCTGGCCACACTTCTTTTGATGCAGCCCAGGATGCAGTTGGCTCTCTGGGCTCCAGCACACACTGGCAGCTCATGTCAAGCTTCTCAGCTACTACCACCCCCAAGTCCTCTTCCTTGGGACTGCTCTCCAGCCATTCTCCCCCCAGCCTGTATTTGTTCCTGGGGTTGTGCCGACCCAGGTGTAAGACCTTGCACTTGGCCTTGTTGAACTTCATGAGGCTGGCATTGGTCCACCTCTCCAGCCTTTCAAGGTCCCTCTGGACAGCGTCCTTTCCTTCTAGGGTGACAGCTACTCCACACAGCTTGGTATTGTCAGCAAACTTGTTGAGGAGACACTCAATCCCACTGTCCATGTCTCCAACAAAGATGTTAAACAGCACTGGTCCCAATACTGACCCCTGAGGGACACCACTCATCACCTGCCTCTATTTGGACATTGAGCCATTGAGACAACTCTCTGGGTGTGGCCATCCAGCCAATTTCTTATCCGCTAAGTGGTCCATCTGTCAAATCCAAGTCTTGTCAATTTGAGGACCAGGATGTTGCACAAATTCAGGTAGATGATGTCAGTTGCTCTGCCATTATCCACCATCTCTGTAGCCTTGTCAAAGAAAGCCACCAAACTGGCCAGGCATGTTTTGCCCTTAGTTGGCTGTGACCTATCACCTTCTTATTTTCCATGTACCTTAGAAGATTTTCCAGGAGGATCTGTTCCATGATCTTGCCAGGCACAGAGGTGAGACCGACCAGCCTGTAGTTCCCTGAGTCTTTCTTTTTCCCCTTTTTAAAAACAGGGGCTATGTTCCCTTTTTTTTTGATCAGCAGGAACCTCACCAGACTGCCATGAGCTCTTAAATATGATGGAAAGAGACTTAGCAGCTGCATCTGCCAGCTCCCTTAGGACCCATGGATGGACCCCATCAGGTCCCATAGACTTATGCACCTTCAAGTTCTTTAGACGGTCATGAATCTCTTCTCCTACAATGGGGTGTACTTCATTCTCCTGGTCCCTGCTTTCACCTGCTGTGGCCTTTGCCATGAGGCTGCAGCACGTGCCAGAGAAGACGAATGCAAAGTCACTGTAAGCACTGTAATCATTATAGGCATTGATAAGATCCCCTCTCAGTCTTCTCTTCTCCAGGATAAACAGACTCAAGTCTCTCAGCCTTTCTTCATAGGAGAGATGCTCCAGTCCCCTAATCAACACCATAGTCTTCAGCTGCCCTCTAGGGCAGAACAGAGGGGGAGGATAATCTCCTTCAACCTACTGGCCACACTGGTCTTAATGCATCCCAGGATGCCATTTGCCCTCTTGGCCACAAGGGCTCATTGCTGGCTCATGGTTAACTTGTTGTCCACCAGGACTCCCACGTCATTTTTTGCAGCAGGTTAGCCCTTAACCTGTACTGGTGCATGGGATTATTTCTCCCTAAGTGAAGGACCCTACACTTGCTTTTATTGAACTTCATTAGGTTCAAGAAGCCCTACCTCAAACAGGGAAAACGAAAGCAGCTTGGGGAAATCAAATCATTGTGGGAGGTAAAATTTAGAAAAGGAAGAGGGGTTAGGTTGAATAATGAAATATTAGGGATGCCCAACGTTGTAACATGAAAAGAGAACAGAACTGAGAGTGCAGGACCACCCCAGTTCTGCCTCAAGCTTCTTCCCTTTTGTCCTACTGTGGGTCAGCTTTTTAAGGCAAGAAGGAGATGGAAGAGATTATGGAACTCCAAAGGGAAAAAAAAAAAAAAAAAAAAGGGGGGAGGAGAAAAGCACAGCCAGCAACTCAAAAACATGTACCAGAGAAAACAGGAAGGAAGTAAAAAGCAGGGTACTCAATAGATATATTCACCAGGGGTGCCTTCTTCCTGAAAGACAGCATGAGTCAGGCGATCCTGTGAGTGGTGCCATGAGTTTACACCTACTTCTCCAAGAAGATTTTCTGTTATACTCCTGAGCTAATTAGGCCATTATCCAAGCCATAGTATTCATAGGCAGCAGAAACTTGCCCTCTGAAGTGCCCCTCTTTGATGAGGGGGGCAGGATCCAGGAGTGAGAAAACAGAATCTACCACAGACAGGTGTGCAGAATGGTTTCCAAAGAGCCATTTGGGATCTGACCAAGTGGATGTCACACCACTAGCTATAGTATTTTGGGGACTTTGAGGACCCTAAACAGATGCCCCATTGGTGTGGAATGGGGCTTCTGTCCCCCAGAAAACCCCAGACACAGGGGAGGATTGCAAATTCAAGGAACAAAGGGTGAGGGACTTGTCAGGGTCTTCAGTGCCCACAGCCTTCATCTGTGGTGGAATAACCTAGAAAAAGGATTCTCTATGATTGCTTCTGGACAGGTTCATTTGCAGTAAGAGAAAGGAAACACAGAATGAAACTTATATGGGAAATGAAGCAACCCTTCATACTTTTCTTCTCATTCATTCTTAGCTGTCTGATCCCATTTATGGATAGGGAGGAAAAAAAGAATGGATGATGGATGGATGGATAGCAAAAGAGAGAGATATCAAAGGTATATTGTTAGCTTCTAAGTCTTTTTGAGGTAGCATCACCTCAACTGCAAGTCATTGAGGCAGTCTTTAAACCGGTAGGGAATTAACTACGTTTACTATTCTATCATTGATACAATCATTCACATAAACATTCATCTTCATCTACCTTTGTACACACATCTCAGTGCAGAAGAGTCAGATTCTGGATAATTCTGTAACTCCCTATTATAATTTCCATCATGCAGGAGGGATAAATAATCAAAACCAAAACATTTCAAGTATCCACATAGAATATTGTGTGTCCCTTTGGAACTCCTGTAAACTTCTGGCTTTACATAAGTGGCTTCATAGAAGAAATTAACTCAGGCCAAATTAAGGCTCATTTTTTTTCCCACTATTTTGTAACCAGATATTCCTATTTCATCACATTACCTAAACCATTAAATCTGTATTGCCAGACACAGGACAGTATATTCTTAAACTTTTTGTTGCCAAAGGGTCATATTGCTCTTGTGTCCTATTCACAATATATGGTAATTTATTCTAAATGTAGTAATTATTATTATTAATTTTTTATTCTACTAAATAAGGAGAAAAAATCTTATAAGGAAAAATAGAATTTTTTTTTAGGATTCCTGTACTGACATTTCAGAAATCTTTTTTCCATTTACCTGTTATATCAAGAATACTTATATTATTATATTTATATATTTTTAAAGGACAGTGGGGGTTGTTTCACACAAGAAGAGGCCAAATGTAAAATATTTAACTTTTTTTTACAGTTAAAATAAAGGCTGCTTAGTAAGTTCTATCAGGAAAATTTTTTATTTTTTGTTAATTTTATACAGCTATGACTACTTCAGTTATTACTAAATACAGTAGAAGAGAAAATAGCATTGAGTAATTAAACTTGTACACAGACAGGTTTATGCTGCGCCTTTGATTTTCATAATTGGAAATTTTATTTACCTTTCAGAACATAAAAATGTATTTGATATCTCTGCTGTTATAGAGGTAAGCAGATAATTTATAATAAAGAATGACAAAATTGTTTCTCACACACAGGCAATTCCACCCTATAAAGCTGGTTCCAAACATCAGATTTCCCTCATGTGATTGCTTTTAAGAAATATATTGAGTAATAGTAATTGACTGATAACTTCAGAAGCCCTGTGCACTATGTTATAAAGGCAAGGTATATATTATTGATTGCATGAGATCAAATTTTCTGTAGGTTATTAAGTGACTTATAAAATCATCCTTTTCACAAGGGGCCAGGTCATAATTCAAATGCAATATGTAGAGTGGGAAATAGCCAAGTATGCTATTAATTGTGCATTGCCTATACAGCTCCTACTGTACTGATTGGCCCTTGAGTGTGTGCATTGCATATGGATTAAAAAAAAAAAAAAAAAGAAAAAAGAAAAATGGGGATAAAAAGAGTGTATTCGTTATAATGAATGATTCACAGTAAAGGATAATTAGGAGATAAAAATCATGACGCAATGCCTAAGGAAGAGCACACAAAAAATAGAAAAAAAGGAGGATTCCAGGCTTGTATCCAAGCTGTTGGATAGTTTGACTTTCAATGAGCACCAGTAATTTCATCATGGGAAAAAAAAAGATAGTTTGTATGTTTGCTATTAGCCATCATGTCTGAATAAGGTGTTCTGTGTGACAAGTCCAGATTTAAACCTGTCTTTAAGGTTCAACAAGTAAGGTAAAGACCCTTTTTAGTGGTAGAGCAGAATATTGGAGTAATCAGTACTAATACAAATTCTTTTTCAAGGGCCTGATCTCAGAGTAGCACAGGTTCTTCAGTATGCTGAAGGAAGTAGCAGCCAAAACCCTAAATTACAATCCTATAAAAGAACTGCATAAGAAATACGTGCCTGTATTTATACTAAAACAAAACCAAAACCAAAAAACAAACAAAGAGAAGTAAATGAAAACACAAAAAACCACAAAAAATAATAATTAAAAAAAAACCCATGGAAACCCAAACAGAAAGTCAGAACTTAAAACCCACTATGATGAAAAAATTTTCATTGAGATGTTAACTCAGATCTTGTCAAAACATTATTACTGCTTGTGCCAGGAGAGTAAACACCCAGGCCACCCATGACTTCAGAAATGTCCATTACTGAACCGTTACTGGTAAAAAGGTAGACTCATAATTCATCTACAGATTTTTATTATAGGTTTTGTGTCACAGATTAAGTAAAAACCGTCCCACCTTGCCTAAAAAAAAATACTTGTAGGAGCAGATACTGTAAACCGGAAAAGAAGTATGTTCAAATCAAAAAAGAAAACAATAATCCTCATGGAATATTACCCAAGATTAAGCTTTTCATTTTTCAAAAACTCATTAAAATTATTTTAAACTTCAGATTTTCTTGGTTGTCCTCAAGATCAATTATTTTCTTAATGTTCTATAGTGAATTAAAGATGAAATTGCTGCTGATTCAAAAGTATAAAAATACATGCCCTTTACAAGTAAATATACATGTAAGTGGTCATGACAAAATATGAAAAAAAAAAAGAAGAAGAAGAATTTATCATAGCCACTTTAAAGATTTGCTCTAAATGCCTCTATTGACTATACAGGCAATGCCATCACAAAATTAGAGAGACATCATTATTTGCACGTTTTTAGAGGCATTTCATGTAGCATTATGACAGAAAAAAAAAACCAACAATTAAAAATTTGGTCTTCAGAGACCCAGTGGCATTGCTGTCACAATGCAATTTTAGACAATTCAATTTAGATGCAGCAGCTGCTTTTCAATGAGCTTTTAATGTTTATCCAATTTTGCTGCTGGGTTAATTGAGTCATACTGAGGTCAAGTTGCTTCTCTGCAATCACACAGATATCGGCTCAGTGAGAATTACAGTTCAGGACTATAACAGCTATAAACCTTTGTTTCCTCCAATAGGGCAAAAATGCAAACAGAAATGAAATAAAATAATCAATGAAACAGTCAGTAGAAAACTATATCAGTTGCCACAGCAGAAGATTATTTGGTTTACTTGCATTGCTAAAAAATAGCCATTAAGTAAAATGAAAGAAAACAGATTAACATGAAAATGAGAATTAAAGAATTGCTAAATACTTTAGAATTTATCTCAGCTTAACAAAATGACTTCTTTTAAAACATGTCAAGTTAAACTTGAGTAATAACCCAAGCAGTAGAGCTTAAATAAAATATCTTTCTTTTGCCACAGGACAAAACAATTTCTTACTGAAGTCATTACATAAACCGACTACTCCTCCTTCTGAAAGCAATATCCAACATTGTAGACAATGTGAAAAAATATGCTCAAAGAGTAACATGAGCTTCCCAAACCCATTGCTGATTTCAGGTAAGCTGAAAGTACTCCGGAAAAAGGTGTAATGGAAAATAGTCCTATGTGCAGCTGCAATTTCAGCTGCAGCAATAAATATTTTAAAAAATTAAGTTCTACAGTCACACGTATAAAGAATTAAAATTAGCATCTTTTAACTCTGAATACCATCTTTCCCTCACAAAACCATCTTTTAAACTGTTGAGTAATTCTAGTTCAGAACTTATCTATCCATGCAAGTTGCAGTGTGTAAGTTTTGGAGTAAGGGAGAAGATTTTGAATGAGTGCATTCTCAAGCACCAGCACAGGTAAACAGGTACCCCAGGACAGAACTGATGACTCAATTAATAGAAAATATGATGCATAGAACATGGCTAAAAGTTGCGAAGTCAGAGATGCAGAAGTGGTATAATATTTAGAGGAAGAAAAGATAAGGAGGTGGTGGTTTTATCCAGACAACAAACTACCAGCTGTAGTATGTCAAAAGGCCTTAAGATAGGTGACACAGTTAACATAAAAATAAGGAAAAGAAGTCACAGAGATGAGAAAAGGAGAAAAGCAGCATGCCTACACTAGCATTTTTATTTGGATCAGGAGTGCATTTTCAAAGATAATTTCATGCCAATTGAAGTCTCAGAGTGTACATATCAGTCTCTTTCAGAGAAAACTAAACTGTAAGATTGCTCCAAAGTCACATTTAATGTGCTCTGACGGCCACTCAATCCAAGTGGCTGGACTGCATCTAGGCTAAAATGAAACACCAGAAATACATGTAATGTGTCAGATCTACAGCACCAGCTGCTTTGGATCCCTACAGCCCTGCATTATTTGCAGTCAGACATGATCCTTTAAGGGCATTTAGGTGTAGACACACCTGAATTCTTTTCATTTTGGGGAAACCAGAGAAAAGCAAGGCAAAATGCTTTGCAACTTGGGGTAAGCATCATCATTTTTTAAAACCAGAAGAGACAGTCAATGTAATTGTCAATGGATCAATGCAATCATAATTTAAGTTGACCTTCAGAGGTCATAAAATCCAAAACTCTAAAGTGAAATTTAATAATGGACAATTTTGCACAGATTTGTCCATCTCACTTACTTCTGAGTACAATAAAAGCCTATTGGTCCACGTAGCCTACTCTGACAGTTTGATTTTAATGAGTAAAGTTCATTCTGTGAATTTTATGTCAATTATAATGCACCTATGTGTACATTCTTCAACACCTGTTGAAAGCTATGGGGTTTATTTCTTTATAAGAAAAAGAAATTAACAATTTTGTTTGAAAAATTATCCAATCACCCCAAAAACAATTCAACCTGCACACTTCTGTAAATAATTATGAATACATTATGCTCAAGATGCAAGGAAAAAACTAATAATCAAAGAAATCAAAGTCTGCCACTACCTAGTTTGTTTTCACACACACATAGGTATATACATATTAGCATATATATTTAAAAACACAAAAGCGCTTATAAATATACATGCATTCATATATAAAACACTGTCTGTATTTCATTTTAAGAAAATGTTTTTTTCCCATTAAAAACACTTTTCTTAAAGGTAAAAATATATCATTCTCCAATCTGTTTCCTTTGGGCTAAGAACCTGTAAGAAGTACTGATTTCAGATTACTTACTCTTCATCCACTCTCTCATCTTGAGTCTCATCAATTGAAAATTGTCTTTGTCAGAATCCTTGAATTTAAACTAGTACTTTCATGAAAACTCGTAAAACACTAGTATTAATTTTTCCTTCTGTTTTAACTATCAGTTAATGACAATTACTGAAAGTTGGTCCACACATAAACAGTGTTACAATATAGAGCATAAATCTGCTTTTATAATCCTTTGACAATGCTAACTCAGAGGTGATGTAGGGAATATGTAGGGAATGTAAACTTATTTTGCAGAACCAAGAAAGGACTAAAACAATTCTTGTATGTGGCTAAAAAAAAAATTCCAACCCACAACCTTTTTTAGACTGACATTGGAGCTTTCCAGGCTTCAAATGCACAAACATTTTTTGATCTATTAGATGTATAGTATTACAGCTGTTAGAACCATTATTTTATATTCTGGTCATACTTTCATGAGAAGAACATATGTTAGGAGTTGTTCTCTCTCATTTTACATATGGTCTCTCTCTACAATATTTCAACTGGTTCATCAAGTTATTTCTCTGGAGTTATTCTGAACACAAGACATAATGGAAAAACCTTGACATTCTCTGATTTCCAAATGAAGTTTTAAAAGTGACATTTTATGTTTGCATTTAATGACTATGTGGAAATTTGATAAATACCACCTTGTAGTTCTGGTAGAAATCCAGAACTACTTCATATAAAACAACCCACTGTTTGCCATTTACATATGTGGCAAGAAAGAAGAATAGAAAGATGACAGATACATGACAAGTAGAAAAGAAAGTGATTTATTCTGTAACCACAAATTTAAAGAGGGGATACAAGGCTTAAAATTCATTAATCAGACAAAACAAAGTTATTAATAAAATGCATGTTACTCCTGTTTCATTTTCTGACTTAGAATGTTTCATCATTTGAAACATTCTTAATCACAGTTTTTAACATTTACTTGTAAGCATGAATAATAAAGACAAATACATAAGAAATCATTATATTTTCCTATTTTTTCTACTTTATTTTAAAAGATACTTTAAGAGTTACTATAATGATTTTTTTTGGAGTAAAATTGGTGCACATGAGAACTGGCAACTGACAGGATCAAGTTCAACTATTTCCAAATTGTCCAAAAAAAAGTGTGTAAAGAATCAATAGTAGTTTGTTATGGAAATATTCTTTTAATTATTTTACACTATTAAACAGCTTACAGAATTTTAGAAATTGTAACCTTCTGAACTATTACAAATCTAAAATGTTTCCATCACAGAAATAGATGCTGCTATATCATACAATGTATCACTTAGACTGATAGTATCACGACTATGTATGTTGGGGAGAAAAAGTTTCAGAAAATTTGTTCTCCTCATTTGCGCTGTCTTTGATTAGTCTTAGTTTTAGCATCTAGCAATTAGTTTTCTTGGACCAATCAACTATTGTCTAAACTGAGCCTGAAATTTCTTGGTGTTCCTCTGAAGACAAAATTTTTCTTTTTCATGTTTTCTACTTCTGAAAGATTTTTCAAAAAGCTTTATGGTAAGGTAATGAAAGTCCTAATTGGGAAACACAGACCAATGATTAGAGAGGCAACAAAATCAGAGAAAATTACTTGCACAAGAAGGCCTTGATGATTGATAAGGTGCTGTTTACTTCATTCTTTGGCACAGAGTTAAGCTTTCATGACAGAGGGAAAGAAGTGGAACAGAAAATAATATAGCCCCTTTGTTTAACAACTGAGTGTAGCAGAGTCCCTTAAGAAAATATTGGGAAACTGCAGACTAAAATAATAGACAGGTGTTAGGAGAAGGACAATAAGCTTTTAACTATTTCGTTTAACAAATGACCAATATGCTGGAATACCCTTAATTAAATTAAAACCTCTAACCAAATAAAACAGACAACGATGCTTTTAGCTATGGCATTGTTCTAGAATGTGACAGGAAAAATGCCTAGTTTTTTCTTCAAACCTGTAAGTTTCAATTTTAACCGTTTGGTTGGTAGAAGAGGAGAGAGGCAAGAGAGACAAATAAATTTTAGAGAACACTTAGCCACTTTAATTTAACAACATTTTATTAAAATAACCCACGGAACCAAAATGACAAAAAAAAACAACCAAACAAAAAAAAAACCTTCCAGCACCATAAACAAAAAACCCCATAACAAACAAAAATTACCTGTATCCCCGTAATAATCTTATACCTATCAAGTCTATATTACCTAGTTCAACAAGGAGAAGTGCAAAGTCCTGCAACCAGAAGGAAAAACCCCAGGCACCAAAATGTGCTGGGGGCCACCCAGCTGGAAAGCAGCTTGGCAGAAAAGGATCTGAAGCTCCTGGGGAACATCAAGTTGAACAAGAACCAGCCATGTACCATTACAGCAGAAAACGCCAATGGTATCCTCAGCTGCATTAGACAAAGTATTGCCAGCAGGTGGACAGAGGTGATCCTTCCCTTCAGGACTAGTGAGGCTACACCTGGAATACCGTGTCCAGTTCTGGGCTGCCCAGTAGAGGCAGACAGGAACATACTGGAGAGAGTGTGGAGAAGATCTGCTAAGATGATTAAGAGAGCGCAGCTTCTCTCCTATGAGAGGGGTTGAGGCTGAAAGAGCTGGGGCTGTCTAGTCTAAGAAGAGAAGGTTCAGGGTGGATCCCACTGATGTATATACCTGAAGAAAGAATACAAAGAGGACGAAGCCATGTTCATTTCAGTGATGCCCAGTCACAAGAAAAGAGACAGCAGACACAAACTGAAACACAGGCGGTTCTGTTTGAACATCAGGAAACACTTTGCACTGTAGGGATGACCGAGCCCCAGCACAGGTTGTCCAGGAAGCTTGTGGACTCTCCATCATAAGCCCCCTGGACATGGTCCTGAGCAACTTGCTCTAGACAGCCTTGCTAGAGCAGAGCAGTTGGATCAGATGACCTCCAGAGGCTCCTCCAACATCAGCCATTGTATTATTATGTAATTCTGTTATTGTTTACTAAGGTAAACTGATGTCTAATCAGATGTAGGAAAGACACGCTCACATTAAAGTCTGCATTGCTAGGCACGCTCTTGGGAGTCTCCAGTACACCTATTCTATGTTAATAGAACAAAAACTTCAATCTCTCTTTTCTTTCCTGGTGCAATTGCAGCATTATATGTAAGATACCAAGACACATTAGGATTCAGGAAATGTGCCTTCTGTTAACCCCCTCCACCTTCTCTCTGATAATGTAGAATTCAGTGTACTTGTGCTCTGAATGTTAACCTTTAACTATTTCATTTTCTATGTCTTATACTCTTGAGATCAAGGCTGTCATTATGAGTCAGCACCCCATTTGGTATAACGTGCCAGCTGCTACAGAGTTCCCTTTCAGTGGTTTAGGATCTTTGGCTTACAAACAGCTCAATGTCAGCAGTTTGTAAGTGTAGTTGCAAGCATGTCACTTACACTAATTTCCATTATACCAATACATGCTTTATATCTCTTTTGGGATACTTTAGTGTGGTTGAAGAAGTTCAGTTATTCTGGATGAGAGAAGATAAGCTGCTATTTTATTTAATTTTTGCTCTACTAACTTGTGCTGCTGATGCCTAAAGACTTGGATTATTTCAACTGAGCTCCTAATATGTCCTCATTAAAAACAATAATAATCAAGTAGCTACATATTTACGACTACACAAACTTTTTAGAAAACAAAATTTTCAAGTTCATTGTAAGATCCTTGTTTGCTAGTTTTTCAAGTTTGCAATAATGGTAGCTATAGAAGGTACACAACAAAGGAAAGCAGAAGAACATGGATCACTGTATGGTTTTGTAAGATAGCTGTTTTCATATTACACTACTTAAACAACTTAAATCACAGATTACATCTAAGAGATGTAATCTTCTTCTAGGATAGTACTACATATCAGAAGAACTAATGGGCTATAAACTAGAATAGGATTCCTGCAACTGTCCCTATTTCAGTGTGTGTTAGGAACATAATTATTCAAGAGAGAATTCTATATGTCTGTGTCCTCCTCTTTCCCTATATGCACCCAAGAGAACTGGAAACATTTTATGTTACTATATGAAGAGGTTGGTCAGTTCTCCAGTTGAAGCCATTTACTGCTAACAAGAAGTTAACTTGTCAAATTTACAGATGATAATCATGCCTGTGCATGCTGCCTCTTCTTTGAGTCATAAAAGTTAAAAAGTTTTTGTTGTCTTTGAGGAGAAAATTTTGTCTTTAAGGCTATAGGAAGAAAATGCCACAGAGATAACGGAATATCTCAACTTCAAAGGGACCCATAAGGATTATAAGAATTGAGTCCAACTCAGTGCTCCTCCCAGGACTACCTAAAACTAAATCATATAGAGATAAAGTGGTGAACACTTGAATTCTCAGCAAATATAAATAACATAAATAAATATGTCCTTATTTTTTGTGATCTTTGGAGATTTGGCTTATTTTAGCAAGATGCAGATTTTGGTTTTGTTTTTGTTTTTTTTTTTTAAATATAATTTTCATTTCTATCACTTACCTAAATACATTAATTCACAGAAAGTTCATTACTATCCAGGCTCATAAATACCTTTTTGCCATACTCTGCATGCCAGAACCCTTATATTTTTTTTAACTGAAGTGGTAATTTGCTAATTAATGAAGCTGAAATAACTGAAAAAGTGGACCTTTTAAGCACTTTAAAATGAGAATAGAAAAATAAACAGACAACTCTGAGAATATAGTATAGATTGAGTAAATCACTCACATTTAATTGTGATTGCTAACTGTATCGTGCCACCAAAAACACTCTAAACACATGAAAATTACCTACTTACTGATTTCTATCAATTGCTGCATAACAGTTATTCAGGAGCAGATAATGGTCCTTTTACACTAAATATTTTCTCCTTTATTTGGCGACAGAAAATCAAAACCATCATCCTACTCAGAGTGATCATTTATACTTTTAAAATAAATAACATCCATCATGTAATTGATATTTACACAAATAAAAATATATATTTTTTCTGTATTTTAATTTGCAAAATTTGCTATACAGTGCTCCAAACAACATAAATTTGGCTCTCACACCTCTTCCAGATAGAACTATTGAAGAATCAGAAAGAGTTAGATGTTATAAACTTTATTAATCATGTAGCTGTTCACTCAAAAACATTACTCCTCCTTTAGCAGTCTTCACACTGCTAAAATAAGAGTCTATAACAGTTACTTCATCACTCAAATTAATTTTTTAAATATATTTTTTAAAGAGTAAATCATGGTGGTTAAAGCAAGTACTGCATGTCAATGATCTCAGTGGCAGAAAAATACTGAAACACAAGCAGATTGCTCATTTAAAGTCACTGTTCAAAGAAGAATTTGAGGAGATTCAAACACTCACACTAGTTTCCCAAAGTTAAGGTTTTCATGTAATATTTCCTATTTTGTTTTATGCAGGAATAACCTGCTATGGTTATGCAACCATAACCTGCTATAGAGCCTGATTCACATTTTTACTCTCTCCCTCCCATCGTTTTAGAGGGAGGATAGAGAGAGAAGGATAGAGAGATAGAGATACTTGCATAGATTAGATCAGTGGGCTAATGTTATTGGTATGGGACTCAACAGGGCCAAGTGCTGGGTCCTGCACTTGGGCCACAACAACCCCATGCAACTCTACAGGCTTGGGGAAGTGTGGCTGGAAAATTGTCTGGCAGAAAAGGATCTGGGGGTTCTAATTGACAAGTGGTTGAATATGAGCCAGCAGTGTGCCCAGGTGGCCAAGAAAACCAATGGCATCCTGGCTTGTATTAGAAATCGTGTGACCAGCAGAAGTAGAGAGGTGATTGTCCCCTGTACTCAGCACTGGTGAGGCCACACCTGGAGTATTGTGTCCAGTTTTGGGCACCTCAATTCAAGAGAGATATCGAGGTGCTGGAGCGAGTACAGAGGAGGGCAATGAAGCTGGTGAAGGGCCTAGAGAATAAATCCTATGAAGAACACTTGAAGGAGCTGGGAATGTTTAGTTTGAGGAAGACGAGGCTCAGGGGAGACCTCCTCAGTCTCTACAACTACCTGGAAGGTCATTGTAGAGAGGTTGGTGCTGGTCTCTTTTCACAGGTAATTAGCGACAGAACAAGAGGGAATGGCTTCAAGCTGCAACAGGGGAGGTTTAGACTGGACATTAGGAAAATTATTTCACAGAAAGAGTGATCAGACACTGGAATAGGCTGCCCAGGGAGGTGGTTGAGTCACCATTCCTAGATGTGTTTAAGGGTTGTTTGGATGTGGTGTTGATGGATATGGTTTAGGGGAGAACTTTGTAGAGTAGTGATGATGGTTGGACTCAGTGGTCCCAAGGGTCTTTTCCAACCTGAATAGTTCTATGATTCTATAATTCTATTTTTTCTTATAAAGATTAGGGAAGTACAGCTTAAAAGTACCGCTCCAAACAAATTGCACATTATTTACCTACACTGCGGGTTTATTGCTTTAATTAACCACATGGTTTTTTATCTCTGGTGAACAATACAAGAGCTTAACAGAATTCCTGTTTCATTCATTCCCTGTTGAAAGCTTCCAGTGATCAGGAAGTCTAATGCCGGGACCTATACAATTTTAGAATGATTCCCTAAATAAATAAACTTTTCCACAAAAAATAACAGCCAAAGATCTGTTCTGATAAGGAAAACTATTAATAGAGGGAAAATGAATGTTTTTTCAAAAGCAAGGGGCAATATTTCAGCCCAGACAAATGTTCTAATATAACAACCCTTGTATAATGAACAGACATGAGCTTGAAAGGGTTTCCCTGGGGTCTGTAAAGGAGTCTGCATGCTGTTTTAGCTTCAGCACTTGAGAGCCAAATGGGAAAATTAGCAATTTCAGTAACCACAAATGGACTATTTACTGTCAACGTATCATAACAGTCAAGCAGATCTCACACTTCTCTGAGGTCACACTTCTCATTTCAAATGATGAATGGATCAATGCAAAACTGCTGTCTGTAGGAAAAAGGACTGAAACTTTCCAAACTTTAAAGCAACGCTACTGTGAAGGAAACCTTCTGGGAATAAGGTATTTTGACATGTAGCAGTCAATGCTCTGCAGTGAGGAGATCGAATGCACCCTCAGTGTCACCATTGGCCTTGACTGTGACTGCCTGGGGACACTTGCTCCTCTCATTTCTATGTGGTGGCCTAAGAGAACAACACAATATAGAAATGAGAAAGCTGCAAGCGTTGCTATTAAATCTCATTAACATCTTTGAGAAGTTTGTAAGAAGGACAAGGACCCAACATAATTTTGTATAACATCAAATCTATAAAATTTCTGAATAACTTTTCTACATATAGTGCTATACAGCCTGGGGTAAAATTCATAGGGCGGAAGACTCAGAGATTACATATTAATTTTAACAAGGTATATACACTTCATTAAAATTAAAACCATACAATTGCACTACCATGCAAACTGTAGATTTAAAATTCATTAATAAAAATTGTGAAGTAAAAAAAATAGATTTAAAGTAATCTAGTAATTAAAGTTTTCTTAATCCTGTCACCCTATATGCCTAATTTACAATGCTATCTTTAATAGCTTTAGCACATTTTTAGCCTCTTCCTCTTCTTATTTGGTACTGTGGATTTACAATTTATGTACAATCCCCAGTAAATGTGCTCTGATCTCATCATTCTTTCTATCTTACCACTCAGTACGTAGGTCCTGATTTTACTTACTGCATATCCTGAACTGAATACAAAGGATTTAATTTCCTTATAAAGTCATGTATAGCTTTATCACTGCACTATCCAAGTTTTTAATTAACCTTTCACCTTTCAAGCCGGAATATCTAACTGCAATCTCCCAGGGAAATTATTTTCCCTTTTTCTGTCCTATTCTGAAAACTTGAGCCAAACAATTCATAAAGTGCTAGTTGTTTTCACAGGAGAGCTAACTGAAATTTTCTATTCTTAGATTAACTTCTCTCAAATAAGCCTTGATTGAGTGAAATGACCATTAAATGGCTTGTACTTGGAATAACTACACGATCAGCTCAAACACTGTAGCTTACTCCATGTGCAACTCATGTAGGCTCAATATCTGATTTACAGCTGCTTACCTGAGTATCCTGACCTTTAAGTTAAGGCTGTACGTGGTTAACAAGGACATCAGCAGACACACTTGAATTGTGTAAAATGAAAGGAAATTAAAACACACTAGTGATGATAGAAGGAAAGAACATGTTCTTATTTTTAACAGCTCTCCAGCTTTTAATACTAGCTGATAACTGTAAATCCAGGTCCCACTGGAATTATCAGCCAATTTCCAGTGACTGAGAAGTTAGAATCTCAGTCAAAGTCAGACACTTTGTGAGGGAAAAGTTTTCCATTGAAAAGTGCTAATATTTTCTGCACTTTGGTAATAGCACAGCACCTTGCTTATTGGGACAAAAATCATTCCTATGGTAAATGAGATTTAGGTGCCTTGAAGCCAGAACAGTGGCTACGGTTGTTAAACCAATGTTGCAGGGGAAAAAAAAAAAAAAAAAAAAAAAAAAAAGGCTTTAGGTGCACATTTTCATGTAACTTTTTAAAAGTATTTGGGAGTTGTTGCAGAAACTAATGAACTAATGCCTGTCAGTCCTGCAATATTGTATATCTGGTAATTCTGCAGTGAATTGTGAAAAGAAATTTTTTACCATCTTTTGCCTTTTACACTGTATTGTTAGTGTAAAGCAGCAACATACTGCAGAACACTGCATCCCACTTATCCCTTATCTGCATTCCAGTAGAAAGACCTGGGGTTTGACATGAACGAGGATCTGTTCTGTTCAGGTGCTGAATAAATACAAAGCCAGGAGGTCTAGACATCTTATACTTCTTTCCCCCAGTACTGAGTAAAAAAGTTATTTATCTTCAAATAAAATAGTATGTGCGTATTCAAATCTATGCACGAAGAAGAGTTCCAGTTATTAAGGCAGCAAAAATGCGAAAGCACCTTTCCTAGAAATGGTGGGTGAGAGAAATAGTTCTTGGTATCAATCAAGAGAAGCAACAGTAAATGAAGTCCACTTTCTGAATGGGGAAGCACAACATTGAATACAAGAATGCAGAATAACAGATGAAGTGAGAAGAACTGGAAATGGGGTTAATTGCAGCTCCTGTACACAGGTGAAAACCTGTAGTTTCTTAAATTTTGCCCTCAAGCATTGAGAAGATTTCTTTTGAAGTGTCAAAGAAATCTTCACACTCCTCTTCTTTCCAACTGTCAATACCGATGGCACACTTTCCATCCCTGGATCATCCCTCTGTCTTCCCCCCTCAGGTCTCGGCTGAGGCTGATCTTCCTGTAGAAGAAAAATCACTTGTACCTTTTCTAATATTTTATGACTGCTGACACTCCTCCCTGAAGTTCTTCATAAGTCTGGTTTGAAATATTGTGCCATCAGTTATTCAGGACACGCTTTGGCTGTTACAACACACAGTGAGACCAAGAGATATAGTGCTGATACCTTGTACGTTGGATTTTTTTTTATTTGTCCCCCTTCATGTAGTTGTTGCAGGCACCTTACTTAGGCATTGATCATGCAATCTGAAGCCTGACTAATACCATACAAAAATCCCCAACCTGCCTGGCCTTGGCTTGAGGCTAGGCATCATACATTGGAAAGAATTCCCTTCAGCTGTCATATTGTCATAAAATTTCACAAAACCACAGTAGATCTAGAGTAAACATTGAGGCAGAACTACACCTGGGATCAAACGTGGAACTGAGCTGTTTTTATTGAATGGGGTTAACTGTCCAGAAAAGGCAGACAGACATTTCAGAGGGAAAAAAAAAAACCCTCAACAAAAACATGTCATGAAAATGTCACTGAAAAGGCATTAGCACTTGTGCTTGTTTGAGCAATCTCTCTGTCACTTTAATAAGACGAAAGTGATAAACGTTAATCTGCACTCTCTGCCCATAGAAGCCAGGCAACTTGATCTTAAAAATTCAAGAACATCACAGAAATTAAGCTGATGGTTTAGTTGATTATGCCTTGCTACTAAATCTATTGAGTTCACCTTGTACTTGAAAGTTGAAAGACTTGTTTGAAAGGGGAAAAAATACAAACCATAACTGTTAATTATTTTTTCTTTTCACTTCAAATTGTAAATAACTGAAAAGAGAGTGTATCAAAAGGATTTTCTGTTCTTCAAGGTATCATAAAGCAACATAACCTATCAGGCAAAATGCGATTGTTTTAAACTTCCTTTTCAGAGTACTTTAAAATTAGTTATATTTATATAAAACCCTCTAATTTAATTAAATTTCATTAAATAATTGAATTTAATATAAAACTTTTCAGTCTTTTTTTACTCTCAGACAACAGGTGTATGTATGAAAATTAACACAGATAAAACAGTTAAACTGAAAAAAGCCACCTTATCTCCTTACAGGTCACCATGTATTTTAAATAGTTATGTCAAGATCTACCATGCAAGGCCAAAAAAATAGATGCCAAAATCATTGAATGGTCATATTATAAATATTCCCTGACGACTGACACATTTAATTTGCATAGTTGTTATTGTCATTATATCAAAGAAAAACTTAAAATACGGTCTTAAAGGGAGGTTTTCTTTTCAGTGCAGCATGAAAAGAAGTGGCCTGAATCCACAGTGTAATCCCCAAAGGAGAAAGGTCAAACTCATTCCAATAATTTGGCTCAATTCACATAAGAATCATAGAGTCATAGAATCATCAAGGTTGGAAAAGACCTTCAAGATCATCAAGTCCAACCATCCACCCTACAACCCCTAAGCACTAAACCATCTTCTGAAATACCACGTCCACCCATTATTTTTTAACACCCCGTGGGACGGTGCCTCCACCACCTCCCTGGGCAGCCTGTTCCAATGCCTCACCACTCTTTCTGTGAAGAAATTTTTCCTAATATCCAATCTGAACCTCCCCTGGCAGAAATTGATCCCATTTCCTTTTATCCTATCACTAGTCACTAGGGAGAAGAGGCCAACACCTGCCACACTACAACCTCCTTTCAGGTAGTTGTAGAGAGCAATGAGATCTCCCCTCAGCCTCCTCTTTTCCAGGCAGAACAGCCCCAGATTCCTCAACCTCTTCTCATAAGACCTGTTCTCCAGCCTAGTTGCCCTTCTCTGCAGCCTCTCCAGCACCTCAATGTCCTTCCTATACTGCAGTGCCCAAAACTGCACACAGTGCTCAAGATGCAGTCTCACCAAGGCTGAGTAGAGGGGCAGGATCACCCCCCTGGTCCTGCTGGTCACACTATTCCTGATGCAGGCCAGGACGCCATTGGCCTTGGCCAGATGGGCACACTGCTGGCTAATGTTCAGCTGTCAATCAACAACCCCAGATCCCTCTCCTCCCCAAACTTGTAGCACTGCCCAGGGTTGTCGTGGTCAAAGTACAGGACCCGACTTCTGATCTTATTGAAATTCATTCAATTGCCCTTGGCCTATTAGTCAAGATTGTCCAGATCCCTCTGCAGAGCCTCTCTACCCTCAAGTAGATCAATACTCCCACACAATTTAGTGTCATCTGCAAACTTACTGAGGGTGCACTCTATCTCCTCATCCAAGTCAACAATGAAGATGTTAAACAGGAGCAGCCCCAGCACTGAGCCCTGGGCAACACAACACTTGGGACTGGCCACCAACTGGACTTCATTCCACTCAACACAACTCTTTGGACCTGGCTATCCAACCAGAGTTTTATCCAGCAAAGCATATGCACATCCAAGCCACAAGCAGCCAGCTTTTCTAGGAGACTGCTGTGACAGAAGAAAAGTTTGATAGACAAAAAATAAATCCATTTTTCAAGCATGTCCCTATCAACTGTATGGAGAACATTTCTTCATGCCTTTAATTCTCCTTCTTGGGACACAACGCACGTGTGTGTGTGTGTGTGTATATATATAGATATATATATATGTGTGTGTGTATGCATGTGCAATTATGGATATATGTATATAGATATATATATATATGTGTGTGTGTATGCATGTGCAATTATGGATATATGTATGTGTGCACATGCATGCATATTGGTGTGTGTATTTACATGCACACACTAGCTCTTGCAATAAGAAAAAACAGAAGCCCTCCTCACAGGCCAAGCTTGATTAATTTTCTAACCATGGTCTGAATTTAGCATTCAAAGGCTGTATTGTAATGCTTCCTGCATTAGAAAGCTGAATTAAGATTATAGAGACAATCTTGATCTTTGATCATAATCTTAGCCTCTGCAATTAAGTACCTCAAGATGAGTTGGGTCAGTCTCATCACCTTTGAAATTAGCAGCATGAGGCTGTGTGACTTTGACAGATGGCAGCATTAAGCAAGCATCAAATATGCAAATGTCATTAGTTTTCCTCTGTAGTGGGAATATCTGCACATTAATATTTTCAGTGTTACAAATAATTTTACTTGCTAAGTCTGGTTGTAATTTTTATGTCTGGGAGACATTTAAAAATAAATTGTAAATGCACCAATTTCAGACTACCAGGAAGTCTTGTAGTACAAGAGATGAAGTTTTTCTACTGTGACCACTGGAATTGATGAAAAAAAATCTTTAAGAAATATGGTCATTGCAAACATGACCTTTATTTATCTTGTGCTGACATATCATAGAAACATAGAATTATAGAATCACAGAATCATAGAATGTGTGGGATTGGAAGGGACCTTTAAAGGTCATCTTGCCCAGCCCCCCCTTGCAGTTCACAGGGACTTTTCAACAAGATCAGGTTGCTCAGAGCCTGGTTGAGCCTGAACTTGAATGTTTCCAGAGACAGGGTCTCCACTATCTCTCTGGGTAACCTGTACCACTACTTCACCACCCTCAATGTAAAACACCATTTCCTAATATCCAATTTAAATCTACCCTGATCTAGTTTAAGACCATTGTTCCTCGACCTATTGCAACATGCCCTTGTAAAAAATACCGCCCCAGCTTTCCTGTAGGCCCCTTCAGATACTGGAAGGCTGCTATAAAGTCTTCCTGGACCTTCTCCTCTCCAAGCTGAACAACCCCAGCTCTCTCAGCCTGTCTTTGTAGGACAAGTGCTCCAGACCTCTGATGACTTTTGTGGCCCTTCTTGGGACTCATTCCAACAGGTTTGTGTCCCTCTGGTGTTGAGGGCTCTGAAACTGGACAGTATTCCAGGTGGGGTCTTACAAGAGTGGAGTAGAGGGGGAGACTCACCTCCCTCGACCTGCTGGCCACACTTCTTTCAATGTGGCCCAGGATGCAATTGGCCCCTTGGGCTGCGAGTGCACATTTTCTGCTCACATCCAACATTTTGTCCCCCAGTATCCCACAGTCCCCTTCTGAAGGGTTGCTTTCTATCATAACACTAGCTTGTACAGGTCCCAGAACAGATCACTTGTGAACCATTTCCATCTGGACATCGAGCCTTGACCACTACCCTCTGGATGAGACCGTCCAGACAATTTCTTTTCCACCAAACAGTCCATCTGTCAAATCCATATCATTCCAACTTAGAGAGAAGGATGTTGTGGAACACAGTCAAAGGCCTTGCAGAAGTTCAAATAGATCACACAGAATCACAGAATCAAAGAATCTTAAGGGTTGGAAGGGACCTTGAAATGACATCTGTAGGTCTTTCCTCATCCTCTGATGTAATCACTCCTTTGTAGAAAGCCAGTATGTTGGTCAAGCAGGACTTTTCCTTAATAAAGCCAAGCTGCCTATCTCAAATCACCTCCCTGTCCTCCACCTGCTTTATCAGAGCTTCTTGGAGGATCTGTTCTATGATTTTCCCAAACAAAGAGGTGAAGCTGACAGGTCAGTAGTTTCCAGGGTCCTCCTTTCTATCCTTTTTAAAAACAGGTGCAACGTTTCCCCTTCTCCCATCACCATGAACTTCACCTGATTGCTATGACCTTTCAAATATCATGGAGAGTGGCTTGGCAACTACGTCAGCCAATTCCCTCCAGATTCTGGGATACATCTCATCAGGTCTCAAAAACTTCTTAATGTTCTTCAAGTGATCAAAAACTTTGTCTTCACTTACTGTGGGAGGGACTTCCTCCCTCTGATTCCCACCTTGAGGTCTTTTAACTTGGTAGGTGTGAGGAGAGAGGCAGCCAGTGAAGACCGAGGCAAAAAAGTAAATGGGAACCTCAGCCTTCTCCTCATCTGTTGTTACTAGTTTGCCATCCTTGCTCATCAGTGGGGAAGACTATCTTTTCTCATTGATATACCTGTAGAAACGCTTTTTGTTATTCTTTGCATCCCTTGTCAAGTTCAGCTCCAGTCCCGCTCTGGCCTTCCTAACACCATGCCTGCGTGACTGGGCAATGTCCCTATACTATTCCCAAGATACCAGTCCATGCCTGAACTGCTTGTGCAGTTCCTTCTTGCCTTTAATTTGGCCAGCTGGTCTTGACACAGCCATATAAACTCTGACTTTATAATAATAGAACAAGAAAATGACATCATAGAATGGTTTGTGTTGGAAGGGGCCTTAATGATGATCAAGTTCCAAATCCTCTGCAATGGCAGGGACACCTTCCACTAGACCAGGTTGCACGAAGCTCTGTATAACTTGGCCTTGAACACCTCCAAAGTGGGGGCATCCACAATCTCCCTGGGCAACCTTTTCCAGTCTCTTACCACCCTAACAGTAAATAATTTCTTCCTAACATCTAACCTAAATCTACCCTCTTCCAGTTTAAAACCATTACCCCTCGTCCTATCACTATACACCCTCATAAAAAGTCTCTCTCTAGTCTTCCTTCAGGTACTGGAAGATTGCTATAAGATCTCCTCAGAACCTTCACTTCTCCAGGCAGAACAGCCCCAACTCTCAGCCTGTCTTCATAGGAGAGCTACCCTCGGATCATCTTCATGGCCCTCCTCTGGATTTGCTGCAAGAGGTCTATGTCTTTCCTTTGTTGAGAGGTCCAGAATTGGACACAGTACTTCAGGTGGGGTCTCACAAGTATGGAGTAGAGGGGCAGAATCACCTCCCTCAGCCTGCTGGCCACACTTCTGATGTGGTTTGATTTTTGGGCTGCGAGTGCACACTGCCGATTCACGTTGGGCTTTTCATCCTCAAGGCTGTTCGCAATCCATTCGCCACCCAGCCTGTATTTGTGCTTGGGGTTTCCTCAACCCAGGTGCAGGACCTTGCACTTGGCCATGTCGAACTTCATGAGGTTGGCATGGGCCAGCTCTCAAGCCTGTCAAGGTCCCTCTGGATGGCATCCCTGCCCTCCAGTGTGTCAACCACACCACACAGCTTGGTGTCATCAGCAAACTTGCTGAGGGTGCCCTCAAACCCACTGTCCAAGGTTTTGACCAAGATGTTAAACCGACCCCTGAGGAGCGCCACTTGTCACTGGCCTCCATCTGGGCATTGAACAGCTGATCACTACTCTCTGAGTGTGACTATCCAGCCAATTCCATCCGTCCATCTGTCAAATCCATATCCTTACAGTTTTGAGACCAGGATGTCATGTGGGACACAAGTCCAGGTAGATGATGTCAGCTGCTGTTTCCTTGTCAACCGACACTGTGATCCCATCATAAAAGGCCACCAAATTTGTCAGAACTATTCTTTGTATCCAGATTATTTTGGTGCTAAAATATCTCATTTTATTACTTCTAGCACATCAAACCTTAAGTCATTTAGAGGTCTTGCATGACTTCTCCAAGTACTTTTCCTTCTTCACACAGGACTATTGATTCAAGTGCACCAGCACTTCAATAGAAAACCTGCTATTTGACATTGCCACACTCAGTAAGCAACTTCCTTCACCTCATGGCCCACATTTCCACAGCAACATTTCATTAACATACATAAATTAGTATCTATCAATTTTTTCCTCCAGTGCTCTACATAGTTACCACTTATCATCTATCTCATAGTAACATCATAGTAACTGTTTGGGTCAAAGATCTTATCCATATGTACTTTAATGGACATGAATATTTGAGAATGGATGCTACTAAAGCAAATTATTATTGACATAAATATTTTATACAAATCCCTCTCTTTCTCGGTACCAGGAAATACACAAATATAACAATATCCATTAAATATTTTTCAATATATCTATTATCTTGAGGGTCTGGATCTTCATTTCTCTTGAGTAAGGTTAATGATTAACTATACCATCTCAGTGAAATGGGCAGTGTCTAATTTTCATTTAAAATAAGAAAGAAAAAAAACCACCCACATAAATACTAAATGTAAGTCTTAGCAGAACAATAATGCATAGTTTTACCAGTAGCAGTGGTAGTTTTTAATTATACAGAATATATTATTATAATATCTAACTATACGTATTTTTGTGTATCTACAGTTAATTTAAAAATGTGTATATAACAGATTTGCCTTAGAATCTGTTCTCAAGTTTCCATTTTTATTAGTAGACTTTCAGATTAGTAAATTTTGATTAACCCATCTGTGACTAATGAGAGGTACTGAAGATACCCTTAAAACCAGGGATAACATATCTTATTAGTTGTCACTCTTTAAAACACTTCTATGTAAGAAACCCTTGCCACAGTGAAAATGGATAAAACTCACAGGGTTTATCAATATAAACCACTCATAAAAAAAATCAGAGATATGATTAGAGAAGCACAGGGATTTGTTGATTTCTCTAAATAAAGACCAAGGCTTTTCAATAAGAGAGTATTTATAGCTTGCCTTCATGATCCTATAGGCTAATGATTCCATAGGCTAATTTTTACCTTCTTACATTTATGGAACTTTCCCTAGAACACATGAATATCTCTTTCATGAATAATACAGCCCCAACCTGAATACTTGCAACAAAGATGTTTCTCCTTTCTTCCTGTATCAACTAAAGAGGAATTCACAGGAGTTTTTGGTGATTTGTTCAGGATAGAGAAGAAGACAAAGAGAACAGAAAGAGGAGAAGAGGTCTCCACCTTTCCAGTTTCTTGCATGCTAGGAACCACACAATCTCTTCTCCATTTTTTGTAACATCAGCTGACTTCCTCTGATTTATGAAGGCAAAGGAGAGAGAAGCAAGGATTAAAACAAGGATTATTAAAGAACTTCTGACTGCTACTAGTACTGCTTTAGATCAGTCTAGTTGCTGTGGGAAGCAAGCATTGATTGAATTGTTCCAAAGGCATCCTGAAAACTCAGGATCTTCTTCCCAGCTTTATTCATTCCTACTATAGTGGCACCAGAAAGCAGTCAGTAGGCAAGCTCTCTTCAGTCTCTCTACTTCGTTTGTAACCTTCCTGGCTTATGGCATACCCACCCTTTTCAGATTCAACCCCTCTGAAAAAGTAATGCAAGACTTCATCACAGATCATGTATTATTTGATGCTTCTTGGAGTCTGACTAGAGAATCTCAGCTTCTTATTTTATGTCCCTTTTCTAAAGGAGCATTTGTGATATTTATTTCTGCAGAAAACTTGGAAATGTTAAGCTAATTACTGAGAAAGAGTCTTGTTTGTTGAACTGGTGGCTTTTAAGTCAGTTTGATGAATTTTGGGAGCCTCAACCACTATTCTAGATTTGCATTTCAGAAGAATTTAGATTGTAAATTAATTTAATCACATTACATTCTTACATTATAGGCTCTTCATTAAGTTTAATATTTTAAAATTTCAGTCTCATGACATAGCACTAAGTACAGAGGTATGTCTCTTAACTTTCACATCAGCCAGGCATTGCAATATATGTTACATGAATACACAAATGAAGTCAATTCAGCTTGGGATTCTGTTTAAGACATATCAGTTCTGTGATCTACTTAATTCATGTGCCTGTGTGATATGTCTAAAGTCCTACTGTAGCTGTCAGTTTGGCTGATGGAGCCTACCTCATTTTATTTGCCGAAGAGTGGGTGCGTAGTGGCATGTGGCTCGCCTAAATGTACCCCACATCCAGCCTTCTCCATATCCAGTGCCACATATATTGTCCCCTTGCAAATATCTTGAAAATGCTCCTAGTGCCTTTAAAACAGTATTAGACATCTACACCTGTGTAAACTGAATCAAATCTTAGCTATATTATAAAATCAGCCAAAATTGGTCTCTGGCCTGAGAACAATGGGAATTAAAGAAGGGAACAATTCACATGCAGGTTTTTAGAATCTACATGCAAAAACTGAATTTGACACCTGCAGGCAATTTATATTCACAGGACATTTGCTGAACAGAGATTTGAAATACAATTTGAAATAAGATGTTAAGAGCAAATTTAAACAATTGTATAAAAAGTAGTAGACTGATCTTATTACTAGTATACAACTTGGTTGATTTGAATTCTATTAGAGGAAACAATAAGCAAAAAATATCTATAAGTGAACTTAGGATACAAAGAAAAAATTGAAACCATTGCCTTGAAAATATGTGCAAGTCATTTTAGTTCTTTTCCTTCATCGTCTATTTTCTCTACTGTCTCAAAGAAAATTACATACCCTTTGCTTAATTATCTATTATATGGAATTAACTTTATCTGTATTTTCTCCTTCTCCCACATTTGCTGAAAAGACAGCTGATAGACAGCTTCTTCTGTAGCATTACATGGCTTTCAGTCCTTTTCTAAGATGGATGTAGTTAGCAGGAAAGTGTAAAATGGACAAAATACTTCCTACTCTTTTTAAGAAAAGAGAAACTGTTTTTTTTACTCGAAACAATAACATATTAATGCAACCTGGCTACATGTTAGGAATTTTGCCTCTTAAATTACAGCTGCAAAATCAAACATCATAGTAATATTTTACTATAATACTGAAATGAGATCTAAAGTGTTACTTTTTTAGTCAGAACTATTAATTTAGTTATGAAAATAACCTCGACAATCAATGGGCAAGTGAAACCAGTTTGTTAAAAGTACTTTTACAAAAAAATCTGTAATAAAATAGTGGAAGCAACACTCAAAGTTATTTGTTACATTGCTGTATTTTAGTAAATATCTCAACATCAAAAGAATCAGTAGTAAATGAAACTTGGTATCATATAGAAGGCTTTTCTTCAAATAATGCTCTCCTCAAGCATTTTCTGTGCCATTCCTGTAAGTTCAGCGTTGTTAAAATGTGATATTAACAATGTCTTCTGCTCAGTCAAATACTGCAGTTTCTTCTTCTTTTCTAATATTAACATCCTTCCTCTATTCTGTTTAAGTACAGGCATTAGTTATTTTCTCCTCAGTATCAATTAATATATCCTTTAATGAAGTCTTGCCTAAAACTTCTTTAGTTTTAGTCTCCTCATTTAAAATCCTAACTCTATCAACTGTAAAAGTCATATTACTCCTTTATCTACTCACCACCATGCCTGCTTGTTTGCTTTTCAGTGTCAAGGTCTCATCAAGCCAAACAAATAGCAAAAACACACTGGACTTTAGCATTATTGCATAGCTTATATCAATTTCACAATTATAAGTACTCTGTGGTCATCCACTTATCTCTTTAGTATTAGGCATTTGTTGTGTCCTAACGCACATGAAAGGTATTTACCATGTACAATAAAGATGCTCAAGTCAGACGTGACCTCCTGCAGTGTCAGAAGGCATGAGTAAAGAGCAATTCATAGATTTCAACCACCTGACTTCCAACAAGCATTAACTTCAAGAAAAGCACGGATCTCATTTATTTCTAGGAACTAGCAACTGTACTTTCCATCTGTACAGGACACTTAAAGTAAGCTTCAGAAACCCAATCTGTATAAATTCTTAATGTTAGCCTGAAGGCTTTTTCTACTCACCAAGGCAACCCTAAGTTGCAGTGAAATATTTTGTGGATGTCTGACTAGCCTACCAAGCTTACATTTGAAAAGGAGGTAGATCAAACCTTGATCACCATAAGAGACAGATTCCTTATAAAGATCACCAAACACTTTCAATAGAAAAATAAAAAAGACCTTGGAAAAAGCTCAGCCAAGCTTACAAATGGAGTGTAGGAATAATGAAGGCACAGTCAATTTCCTCACCTACTCTCTGCAAATCAAATCAACACAAAGAAGAGGACCAAGGAAAGTCCATCTCCTATGTGCAATAAATGTTCTCCTGAACTTGCACACTGCTTCAAGAGTCTGTCAGAGTTATTGTTTTCTGTAGAAAGACCTGTAACAGTGATTCAAACATTCAAATAATTCAAATGGTGCAGATATTCCATTGTTATTTTTTTTTCTGTTTTCCTTTTACATCCCTGCTGGTTTTGTGCCATGTGGCTATGAATGCCTATTTGCTAGAAGCTTATAAAACTACTACTTTTTTTTTTCTTTTTCTTTTTTTATGTGGGTTAATGCTCTAAAACAGGACCTCTGGGCTTCACTCAGAAGCATCCCAATAAATGCAAATAATGAAAATCTGCAAATTTGTATTCCAAACTACTTAGAAGTAATTTAAAATTTGTTTCTATGCTATTTTTCTGTTAATTACTTTACCACTGTGATGATACTTACTTAAAGGAACTAATAGAATAGCAGGCTTTTCTGAGAATTATTTCTGTGTATTGTAAGCACATTTAGCCTTCTATTAAGAAAGCTTATTTCTCTCATCCACTGTCATATTTCTTTGTTACAAACAATTAAAGGTAACTAGGGATCCCATGCAGATCTAGACACCACATTTTGGATCTTGAAAGTTGAACTACGCTAAGGCTTAATTTTCAGATATTTTCTTCGCTTTCTTGTTTCTGATTTCTATTCAGATTTAACATCTCGTTCTCGGAACACTTTTTTTCTTAAGATAATCATCGGTAAAAATTGTATAAAGAATTAAAAGTATTTAAAAGTATAAATTGCCAGGGTAAAGGCCCTTGCTACAGTAAGGCAGATCTGAAAAATGGTTTGTACTGTGAAATGGTTATTGCCAGTTGTAAACATGTTTTTACATTATTCAAGGTCAATGAAGAAACGGTGCTCACACAAGATTTATGAAAAATTAATTGTATTTCTTTTTTGCCCACCCTTCCTCCACTAAAGCAAAGATTTCCTTATATGTTCTGCATTCAAAATGAAGAAAACAAGTGTGTGCATACACACTATGACTATGTGCAATGCATGTTTTTTAGGAACCAACAGAATGATATATATAGAAATGGATACTTTTCTTAAAATGAATAGAACAAGACTTCCTAATACCTGAAAGAACACTGGTAACTCAAAAAGTAACTGCAGGAGATTGTTAGACTCCATAGCTTCTTTAAAAAAAACCAAAAACAACAAAAAACAAAAACCAAAAGACTAAGGGAATTTTCTCTAAAAATAAATTGCGTACATTGTTATTGTAAACTTAATATTTATTATTTACTAGTTATTTCACAAAATAATTACGTCTTGATAATAATGCATCATTCACGTAACTGCAATGATTTTAACTAGTCATATTTAAACAAACATTTTAATAGTCACATTGATTATGTCCAAAACTGATTTCTACAAGGGAAAACATATTATCTCTAGCTCTAAAGTGAAAATTTCTGGTTGCAGATGTAAAAGCAACCTCACTCAAAGTAAAGTTAATAAGAGCATATTCAAATTCAGAAAGATGTCTGAATTGCTGCATACACTGTCTGCAGTTATAAAGAAAATTTCTAAACACTAACTGACATACCAATGCAAAACTCTGGCTCAATATATCATAACAACCTGTTCCTTCTTTTGCAATGCAACCCATTGTAGTACTTCAGTAGAAATCCCAGTCCAGTTTTCCTCTCTTGCCCCATTTACCTGAGCTGATATTAGGTTGGGCCATTTTCAGAGATATGGTAATAGAAGTTTCCAGGCAGGGAAGGAAAAGATGAAAAGATGAAGGAAATGCTAGTTTGACAGGAATGGCTTTTTTTCAGTATCAAAGGAGACAGAAAGTTTGACAGAAACTATTTAGTATTTACTCTTATAACAGCTTGAGTTGAATATATACATTAACTCTTTGTGTAGCTTATATATTTATATTCACTGCCCATATGTGATAAAAAAACAAGCAACCATGTGATGTGACATTCACGTGAAAACTTACTATTTTACATCTCTGCTTCCTTAAAATTGCAGGACACAGAGGTTGCAGCAGAATGCTACAGTACTGTACCTGAAACAGACTCAATTATTTTCTTCCATGAAAGGAGGGTGTATGTCCATACATTTTCTACCAATCAGCTTATAATCCTTGTACTGATGGTAGTAAACTGAAAGCTATTTCTAGCCGTGTATCTCCTCTTCTTTATCTATGGATGTGCAGCACTGCCTTGATAATAAGGCTCAGCCTTGATTTTCGCAATTCTTTTATGGCAGCCATCTTGCCATAGGAAGAAAAGCAGGGATAAGAAATTAAATAATGAGAGTACTGTGAACAGTAATAAATAAAGATGAAGGTTGTTTCTTTGCTTCTGAAGGAAAAAGAGGCAGCCTTCACTAGTATCACTGTTACTTTCACTGAAAATGTGCATGTTTCTATTCAATTACTGTAGAAAACTGAGTTTCTACTCAAATACTGTATTATAGTCACTGAAGAAATTAGTTTGGTCCACTAACTACCCTTTCAACATTGTTCATTTTGTGCCATACAGTTTTGTTCTAGCATGCCGTTCTCTAAACACCCAGTGCAATAGATATATTTATTTTCCTTACTGTAGCCACAGGCAGCAAAGGCACAGAACTGTGAAGCAAGAAGCTTCTAAGCAAAGAAAATAGTAAGCATTGTACTGTCACACCCCTTTAAGTAAGTTTGAAATAAAAATTTGGCAGAGCTATTTATTCAAAGCATGTTTCTACTTTTGCCCTTTACTGTCTGCCCTCATTACCTCGCAAGCACATCTCTGCTCCATGCTCTCCTGTTCAAGTTATTGCAAGCATCACACAGAATGTTTGCTACTAGGTAATATTAAGCCTTTTAACTGAGTTTCTCAAATGGGTTTTCAAAACTAAAAGAGCTTATAGTATCATTCTGAAGGTGTTCAAGGCTCTTGTGTTTAAAATAAACAAAAACTTCAAATCTGTAAAAAAAAATATTCCTAAATCCCATCCCTGCAATCTTCACCCTGTTCCTTGAAATAAATTACAGCTCTTGCTCACTAATTTTTCTCCAGATTCTTTGGTATATTCTACCAGTATACAAGCATGAAGTGACAGTGAGATTGAGTATTCTGATTTCAGTGACAAGAAGAAAGAGCAGTAAAGAGCAGTAAACAGCTATTTGATACAAGTGTTTTTTCTAGATTTTTCTGTAGAAATAACTTTGGAAGTACAGATGGAGTACATAATTTTGTCTGATGGCGTCAGTTCAATCTTTTATCTTTTTCTGTCACTTTACAGCTTAAGAATCTGAAGGAAGGAGAGAAAAAAGGAAAACATATTTCTGAGTAATTAAATTTATTTATTTCAGATTAAAATATCTAATACATGCTTATCTTGGGAACATAAAGTATTAAGTTTTAAAGTTGATTCTAAATGGACATTCAAAACTATTCAAAAGTAACCTTTGACTGTATGCACAAAACTTGCATAATAGAGTATATTCCTGTTACTGAAATGAAGATTGTGTCTTCTACTAATAACCATCTTGATCATACATTAGACATCTAGTGAAAATCTAGTATATCTAGATATACTAGTATATCTATGAGAAATATGAAAGTGCCTATATCCTATTTTTTTTACTGCAAAAGGCTGGAAACAATATTTCAGTGCAAACCATTTTAAAGATGCAGGAAGAAGCTGAACAGCTGTTTTGGAAAACAGAAAGCAGCATCTATTCCAAGTTATGGTGATAAAGCTTGATGCATCAGGATAAATACCTTTGGAACTTATCTCTATTATCAGGTTAAGCCAGATGTCATTCTAGAGGATGCATGTCTGTAAAAAAGCTGAAATTTCACCTTCCGTTTTCTTTGATGCAACTGTTTTACATCAAATAGAGGTTGTTGGGGTTTTTTACAGAAAAAAAAAAAAAGTGAATTAAATGAAGCCATTACATTAAAAAACCTACAGAAATGTGAATGTGAAAAAGAACCTTTTTCTCTGGATTAGTCATTGTAACAGTTAACCCAGAATCAGAAGCAGGAACACATGATTTATGCATCTAGTCCCAACCATCTGATATTTTTTAAACTTTGTTATAAATTATCTATTTATACAAAAAAATGCAAAATGTTCCAAGACATTCAATAATAAGTTCTACTTAAGCATGAAACACTTCAGAAAGGGAGTGCCAGGAGAAGAAGAAAAAGGAATACTGTCAGAAAACACGTTTCTTTAGCACAGAAGACTTACATTTTAGAATAATATTTCATATCTGGTTAATTAAAATGCAGTATATTAAAATACAGTACCTTATAACACATGCATAGAGTCCGCTGTCTTGTAACACTGTTGGTCGGAACCAAATGGAGTCTTCTTCTTTGCTCATTCTAGTTCCATCAAAAGCTATAGGTTCCTCAAAATCTCCAGGTCCAGAGCTTCTGTACCACATCAAACTAAGTCCAGCACTTTGGGCTAGGGAGTAATTAGCTCTAATGTATCCATAAAAGAGCGCACACTTTATACGAACAGGTTCTCCCACTAGTACTTGATATTTCTTGTAATCCACAGACCAGTCAGTGCATCCATCAGCTAAAAGAGAAGAAAAAATTGCAAAATATTATAAAAAACCTCAGAGAACACAATTCACACAGCAGCCACTATTGTCAGAAAGCTCTGCTTTTGAGAAAAGGTCCACTGAGTGATGAGCAGTACTCATTTGATCCTTGAAAAATTAACTACATTTTCACATAATTAACGTCATGCACTTGTCTATGTAGAAAAGAGTTATTACAAGATTTTGTGTTACATTGTTGATAATTTCTGAGATAACTAAGCAATTGTTCTGTTATCTTTTCTGAAATTCCAGCATGAACAGTTATGAAATACTGGAGTGGAATTAGTGCAATACAAAGGCCATGTGGTATGTACGCAAGGTGCTACAATCAGTGAATTGCATTAATCAAATACCTTCAGGGTAACCATATAAATGAAAGAAGGTATTAGTCTCAGAAGACATCAGAACAAGGACCTGTGGCTCAAACCAAAAAGTGAGAAAGTTTAAGTTAGAATTGACGGATAAGAGACTTAACAATAAGTGCAGTAAGAGCAAATGTGCAAGAAGACGGTGCCAGGAAAAATACTGTCAGTGTTTTTAATGCATTATTCTACAGCAAGTAAGCAGATCTTACTGGGAATTAATGACTTTCTAGAAGTACCTTACAAATTTTATTTTATTTTCTCACTGTCCTGATTAGCAATACTTCTAGAATAATTTTCATATTCTTCATTGTTGAGTACTGTCACATAGTACCAATACTGGCCCACAATAATCATTCATCAAAAGGTAGTATGAGATTTGTTTGACTTTCAGAAAGACCAAACCCCAACATCACCAAAAATCCAACCTCTTCCCCTTGGCGCCTTTTTTTTTTTTTTTTTTAGTTAAGAAAAAAATAAAATTAAAAGGTGCACAGATATAATGGCTTCCTTAACAAATGCTTATGGGGTTTTTGTTAAGGAATTTCAAACATGGAAATTCACCATTAGATTCATTCACTTAAAAACTTGATGTCCAACCTCAGCTAGTTAATCAGGCCCCAACTCTAGTCACTAGAAAGCAATCAGCACATCCAAAGAACAACTTATTTAATCTTAAAATTAATATATATGACTCGTATAAATATTTGATCTTTCAATTTGTTACTTCTGTTAACTTTAAAAGAGCTCGGGCAGCTAACTAGCTTAGAAAAGCAACTTTCACACAGCTGAAGTCACATCCCTCCCCCTAGAGTTTGTCGAATATTAACTTTAACGGTGAATTCAATCTACAGTGCAAGATAAAGTGGAACTTTAAAGATATATAATGTTTTCATCTCTTATTTGGAAGACTTTCATGCCAGTTAGTGATTTTTGAGATTTACATTTGGATAATACCACAGTACTTAATTTACTTAGCAAAATAAGACAGACACACACATCACTGAAAGATGCAGGAAAAAAAAACAAAAACAAAACCTTCAGAATCAATTTGCACCCTGAACAGAATTCACACAGAGAAATATTTCATATATCTTTGGATTGTGACCCTCCTGTGCTTCCTTTTAAGGACAGGAAGGGACAATAATGTGCCCTGTTATAATTTTTCTACCCAGAAGTCCCTAAAATTTAGCAATCTTCACAAGGCCCTAATAAGACACAGATGTACTCTTGCAGAAATTGAAGTGAAAAGAGACAAGCCTACACTATTAGCTTCCCCATAGGAGAAGAAACTAACTTCCATGTATTTCAGAATTCATTTACATCTTTGATCATTTCATTTTTACCTTTCTGAAAGAGCATTGCCTCTCTGATCTGATTTCATTTCTCCCTGCTCCTAAATTCCCATGCCAAAAATGAATTAACATGCACCTCTAAGCAGCACTAATTCCATTATATAAGTTACCACGTAACAGCTACTTCATACTTTATTATCAAACTGTAACCCTACCTTTCACTGTCTAATTAAGTTAGTACACTTTATTTTACAATATTAGCCTGCTAGTCATGTTTTCTCTCTCAGGATATTTAATTTTAATGGTTCCCAGTTCCTTGAGCTTGGTGAATCCATGAGAACCTATTGCAGAATAACACAAACTGTTTCAAGCCTTTGAATTGAATGACAGATTAACTATGCGAAGCAGATATCCTTGACTTTATTTCACTTTATTTAAACTCTTAAATTAATAGAATTGTCTAAGGTTTCACATTAAGATTCATATCTGTCGTAATTTGCGCCTAATCCAACAACAAATAACCAGCCACATGGCCACTCATTTGCCCCCCTCCTGCCTCCCCACCGCCCCCCCCAGCCCTGCACATAGACACTGGTTTGGGAGGGACAAAGGCCACTGAGAAGCTCGTGGGTCAAGACAAAGGACACGGAGGGTTCACTCACCAATTATGGTCACAGGCAAAACAGACTCAACTTGGGGAAAAAATATTAATAATTTAATTTCACACTAGTCACACACACACAGGACACAGACAACACACAGAGAAGGGCTTGCATACGTTACCCCCACCCCTCCCTTCTTCCCGGGCCCAAATTACTTTGTTCCCAATTTCTCTCCCTCCTTCCCCCCAGCAGCACAGGGGCACAGGAGATGGGGTTTAGAGTCAGTTCACAGGCTGGTGGTTCCTGCTGCTCCTTCCTCCTCAGGAACAAAGATTCCTTACAATCCTATCCTGCTTCCCCATGGGGTCCCTCCCATGGGAGAGAATCCTCCATGAACCTCTACTTCATGAGTCCTTCCCACGAGGTGCAGTTTCTCAGGAGAAACTGCTCCAGCCTGAGCTTCCCACACAGTCAAGAGCTGCTTTGGGAACCCTCCCCTGGCACGGGTTCCTCCACAGCTGCAGATTCAAGTACACAGGCTGCAGGTCCAAAATTGCCCCTCCTGGCACCTTCAGGGTATGTTCTGCTGTGCTTCTCCTCCATGGGTACAGCAGGACAGCCTGCCATCTTGCCTGCCATCTTGCCTGCCATGTAACTTCTGCTTGGGCACCTCCTTCCCCTTCTTCCTCACCAACCTCACCAGCGGGATTTCCACTCCAGTGCTGCTCTTACCTCTCCAGCTCAGGTCTTCTACCTTGCTCTCTCTGCTTTCAGGTCTTTTATCAGTGCTTTCATATGTCAATCACAGAGGCTCATCTATTGTTTCTCTCTAATGGCTCAGCCTTAGCCAGCTGAGCTGCGGAAGCTTTTAGTAGCTTCCTAGAAGAGTCACCCTTGGGGCCCCTCACCCACTACTTAAACCATACCAGAGCCAAACCAGCACAGTATCGCACAGTACAACCAACATTACATTTTAGAGTAACTGCCTACCACACTATTTGTTAATTTGCTGTCACCAACTACATCTGTATGTCTCACCAGATAGCTTAAGGAAACATCACCTCAAACAAATACAAATACGGACATGCTAATAATACTATGGATTTGTAAACTATGCTTCAACTAGTGGTGTACCCCAAGGCTCAATACTGGGTCCAGTCCTTTCTAACATCTTCAGTAATGATCTGGATAATGGAGCAGAGTGTACCTTTAGCAAGTTTGCTGATGACTCAAAACTGTCATGGTTGCTGATACACCAGAGGGTTGTGCTGCCATCCAGAGGGACCTCAACAATCTGGAGAACTGAGCTGACAAGAACCTCATGAAGGTCCTGCATCTAGGGAGGAACAACCCAATACACCAAGACATGCTGCATGACAAGCTGGAAAGCAGCTTGATAGAAAAAGACCTGCTCTCCTGATGCAAACCAATTTGAATGTGAACCAGTAATATGCCCTTGCAGCAAAAAAGACCAATGGTATGCTTAGCTACATTACTCGGAGTGTTGCCAGCAGGTGGAGGGAGATGATTCTCCCCCTCTACTCAGCACTGGTGAGGCCACACCTAGTGTATGGCACCCAGTTCTTGGCTCCTCAATACAAGAGAGACATGGACAGACTAGAGAGAGTCCAGCAAAAGGTCATGAAGATTGTTAAGGGACTGGACTATCTCTTCTGGGAACACAGGCTGAGAGCTGGAGCTGTTCAGCCTGGAGAGGTGAAAGCTCAGAGTGGATCTTATCAATGTATATAAAATATCTGAAAGAAGGATGCAAAGAAGACCAAGCAGGTCCTAAAACACAGGACGTTCTGTCAGAGCATTAGGAAGTAGTTTTCACTGTGAGAGTGGCTAGGCCCTGGCAACAGTGTCTTAGGGATGTTGTGGAGTGTCCATCCTTGGATGTAATCAAAAGCCAGTTAGATATGTTCCTGGGCAAGCAGCTCTAGGTGACCCCAATTAAACAGGGGTTTGGATCAGATGACCTCTAGAGGTCCCTTCCAACCTCAACCATTCTGTAATTCAGTGATTTATTACAGTTTTATGCAGTGACAATCTTATTAAAACATTTGTCCTCTTCTCACGTGGTCTTTCAGTAAGGCAAACGTGACAGTGTTTTTCTTCCTGCTTAGAGAAATATTATACTAGTTAAACTCTGCCGACACTGCCATTCAAGTCACTTACAACTGTGCTAACCTTATTACAGCTGGAAGCTTTAATACCTTAAAAATCTTCTAAGAAATACCCCAGAATAGTGCTCAGCCAATGTGCCTTAATCTATAAGGAGGTGCAAATGCAATTTTGACAGATATAAGTTCTTAATTCTCATCATAACACAGGTGCTCGTCTGTGATACTTTGTGGTAACAGTGATATTTCAGGAGATTACTGTCTATCTGTGCTTGAAATGCTCCTATTCCATTGTAACTGAGGAGTATAAACAGAAGCTCAAAAGCAAATAATGGAAAGAAAAATAGGACTGTCACGTCCTTAAATATTAAGGTTACTGTGAACACTCAGACAGATGATAGCACACATGCACTGTAACTGCTACTTCCTTCATAGGCTCTCTGTGTAGCATATAGAGTACTCATGCATTTTTCAGTTTAAGAAAACTTGGATGTATCAAAAATAAAATTAAAATCCTGATTTACACGTTCTTTGAAGCACATAAAGATATATTTTCAAGACCAAAAGACTAATTATATTCATTATGCCTTTTACATTAATATAAATCAGTTGATTCTGTTGACACTGGCACCTTAAAAATGTTGCATATTTTCTTGTTAAACACTTGTGTTGCAGCCTTCATAAACAGGCACAGAGAACAGCAAAAGTGTCACGTTCGTCCAGACTTGTTAATAGTAAATAGATTTATGGATTTCAATTAAGTTTTGTATTCTGTGTTCCTTTTCTATTTTGACTGGATTTTCTTTCTTTTCTTTGTATAAAAGTAAGACATTGACTAAAAAAAATGTGTAGTGGTTCCCTTCCTGTTATGACTGCTACAGACACAGAATCAACTACTACATTTATACTGGCACAAAAACAACTGTGGAAAAAAAATCACTCAAGACTTATGAACTTATGAAATGTTTTCATTTCTATGGTCACACCATCAAGCAGCTAAGATTTTTGGGAAGGGTGGAGAAGTATGGGGCATTATCGCTCAACAAAATGGGCTTCCCTTAACTTGCTGTTCATAAATCAGCTTTTCAGAAGTTTATTATGTCGTGTAAAATTAAAGATTAATTTATTTGAAACAGTTTTCACACAATATTTTACTATCATAATCACAGTTAAAACTATCAATCTATTCTGATTTGTCTCTTTTTACCCGTGTTGTTTCTTTTTGCTTTTTGCTTAGACTAACACTGAAAAAAAAAATAATAAAAAAAGGAATCAATATTTTATACTTTATAGCACACTCATTACAGTGCCTGAGCCAATTAGCTCTATGCAATATAACATATGGTATTCTTGTGTGTTTTCTCATTATGAAGATTGTCTGGTTTTGGTCTGTGTATCCTTTTATTTGCTATAAAAACAACTCCAACAGGAGTGAAAAAGCAGAGCTTAGAAATGCAACACTCTATGGAGATGAGAAAGAAAATATTATGATTTTTATTCTTAGATAACTTAGATTTCATACTTTCAAAAAGCACCAGTATAAAACTGGAAATATGAAAAAAATATTTATTTATCATTAGTACTGGTGTTTTCAAATGAACATGTCAAGTACATTTTATACATTATTAAATTTCCTTTTGCACTAAAACTGCTATTACAGCTTTAAAGATTACTGGGATGAACCTCTGTTTGAGCTACCGCTTTAATTTTGAAATGTCCTTTTTCATTCTCTTGAAAACTCTTGCAAAATTTATGTTGTAAGCTAAAAATAGTGTGTTTAGTTCTTACTCCAGAAGTCTATAGTGGCTGGGATTGAGGGGTGTCAGGGAGGGAAAAGAAGATGTTGAAGGATATTTAAGGGAGATAGAAAAAATATTTTGGAAACCATAATCTGTTAAAGCAGGTAGTTCCTAACAACTGCAGTTGTTTTAAAAGTAGTGGAATTAGGAGTTAGGAGTGTTGGCAAATGCATCACTCCATAGGAAGAGGAGTAAGGGAAAAAAATATAAATAAATAAATAAGAAGCTATAGTTTGCCATGAATTAATAAAAAATGCTGAATTTCTTGTTTTCAGAGTACTTCACTAACATAGAGTGGAATACACATGCCTAGGTATTGGGTACTTTAGAGGCAGAATAAGCATGAAAATACCTATATGTATGTCGGGTAAGAATTTTTTATGTCATTCTCTCTTTTATCTAAAACTAAGTAGTGCTTTTGTCTGAATTAATACTAATCCTTTAATTATTACTATTATGTTGTAGAAAAAATTAAAACAGATTAAAAAAAAAAATAGCATAAATATACTATGAGAGACAGAAAACCAAAGAAAGGGCAAAGGCATGCTGAACTTCCTAAGTACCTACTGTAAAGCAAGAATGCTTCCTTGATGCCTATTCAGTCTCTCTTGCTTCTTTCAAATGCTTCTTTTGTTGTTCACTACATTATGTAAAATAGAGGTCTTAGTTAACACACATTTAAAGGAAGCATAGTCCATATTGGCCTATCAGGTTGTGGTGTGTTGATCCCAGCTAGCAGCCAAGCACCCACACAGCTTGTCAGTCACTAAGCCCCATGTGCATCAGGATGGGGAAGAAAATAGGAAGAACAAAAGTGAGAAAACTCATTGGTTGAGATAAAGATAGCTTAAGAAGTGAAGGAAAGATGAAAAAAAAAAAAAAAGAAAAAAAAAAAAGAATGCAAAGGTACTCACCATCTCCCACAAGTAGACCAATGTCCACCTACTCTCTGAGCAACAGCTAGCCTGAAACCCAAAATCTCCCCATTTGTATGACATTGTTTGGTGTGGAATATCCCTTCAGCCAAATCAGGTCAGCTGTCATGGCTGTGTCCTCTCTCAATCTCTTGCCCCCAGCCATGAAGCCTATTCACTTTGGGGAGCAGAATGGGAGAAAGAGAAGCGCTGACATGTTGCAAGGACTAATCAGCAACAGTGAAATACTGGTGTATTATCAACACTGCTCTAGTCACAAATCTAAAACACTGCATCACACAGTCTGCTATGAATAACACTAACTCCTTCCCAGCCAGCCCCAGTACATAGGTTCCTAATCTTCTGTGTGCTTCTGTGTGTTGCCTTCTTTCAACTATTCATTTTCAGCTCAGAGACCATCTGTACATTTACAGCATACAGATAGCAGCATAATGTAATCAACAGTCACAAAACACAGAAGTCTTTTTACTAGATTAATTTCTAAAGCCTGATATTAATGTGCATTAATGATCAGTAACCATTGTAAATCAATCTTTATTTGAGGACTGTTCTATATTCCTGGTTTCTTATGTGGCTGTGCTAAAGTATCTGCAGTTCATTTTGGACCTTAAGAACACAAGACTCTTTCCTCCTTGCTCCCCAAACAAGCTATGATTTATTTTGAAAGATAGCTTCTACTCAGTGCCCCTGTCATACAATTTCTATTGTTCACAATATTATTTAGATGCAGAATCTCAACATTACTATGTGAGAAAACAAAGTCTGGTACGTATTTGGCTTAGATTTCCCTCTGGAACTGCAAATAAATAAAGCAAAATAGTAACCCAACCTGAAGAGAAACTACCATAGGAACCTATTTTCAAAAAATTGAACAAGCACACACAACAATGGCTTTTAGAAAGAAGTTTTCCAACAAAAGAGAATCTCTGAACCATACAGGTGTATCATGTTGTATAGCAGATGGCAAATTATTTAATCTCTCCCATAATCTCTTATTATTTAAATTACTTCTGAAAATATATTATTTTCTCTAGTAGCTTCATTTTGGAGATTATGAAGAAGATAAAGGATTTCTTGATGTTGAAATTACAGTAGCACTTGAATAGTAACTGCTGATTATCACAAACAGGTTCTTCAATATCAGCTGAACTGTGAGAACTAAATATGTGAAGACTCTCCAGTAGCAGTAAATAGAAGAAAATTCAGCAGATTAGTTCATGATAAAAGAGGATTAAAATTAATCAAATTATAACATATGCATAGGAGAGGGCAAATACCTTGTCGCTGTGACTTGGATTCTGGACACTTCTTAAGCTATATTACCATGACTACATGTCCCATAAGGAAAGGGCAGTGAGTGCTTCAGAAGAGCTGAGACTCAAATATACACTGTTTATTTAAAACAGACTTTGAATCAAAGGATTATTTTTCCTTTACAGTCTCAAAGACTAAAAGTTCTTAACATATAATCATTAAATATACATAGGCCATGAGATTGCCAGCAAGAGTACATATTAAAAATATATTTATATATTTATGTTTATTACTCTGTTATACATTACTTTCACTCTTCAAATACTGGGAGGAGAGAGATAATATATTGAAACTGTGATCTTGGATTCAGAATATAAATACTCTTTTTCAAAGTATATGTTAAATGCATAGAACGACTAGGGATTTTGATTACTATTTATTGTCTACAGATAGTTCTAGTACTCTCAAAGTATAGACAAAGATTTGTTGAAAGCCATATATGTGTCAGATAGACATTTGTATCTATAACTGCATCTAAATAGAAGTTAAAATACAGTACAACGGTAATAGGAAGGTTTTTCCTTTACTCAGTATTCCAAAGTTATTTATTTCTCCCTAAGTAAGGCTTTGGTAATCATCAGTGTTTTTGAGATACTCTAGAAACATTTAAACACTTGAGGAATGAATATTTTCTGATCCTAGACATTCTTGAGCATTAAGTGGAGCAGAGGTGATCCCAAAGGCTGAACCTGGGAGAAGGAAGGGTGGTACAGGGGGACTGTGGTCTGGAAGGGCAGCTGCTTTACGGCCTGTAACAGCTGTCATGGTTCCAGTATGTGACTTGGCAATGAGAACTGTTGCACTGGGAGAAACGAAGGCTCTTCCACAGGATAGGAGAGGCCAGGATCTGCATTGCTGTACCACCAGACAGGAGTAAAATAATGACCAAAGCCAGAATAAAAACCCAAACCACACCCTACATGTAGATGGCTCTTCAGCAGGAGACACATTTACATTAAAACATAGCTGTCCTCTTTAACAGAGAAAAGTCTATCCTATGTTGTGTGATTGCCTGTCTTAACAAATTGCAAAAGATATACACTAATAACAGATAATGCTAATTTTCTGATGTACTACTTCTGTGTGCAAGCATACAACATTAAGAAAGGTACATACTTCCCTTCTCATTGGCATTTATTTTTAATCCCAAAAGTCCTACAAAATTAAAAAAAAAAAAAAGTATGCTTGTTCCACAAGACTACAAGAAAATCTTCCATATATGTGTAATACTGGGATATCATCAAACTGCTAAAGAAAGAATACATTTGCTTATGAAATAGAAATTAATTTTTAATTGAAAAAGTTCTTATGATCTATGCTCTTTTCCTGCAGATGCTACAAAGTGCAATCCATGGTACTTTTAAGCCAAAAGGAACCCGATGAAAGACTTAGCAAGGAACAACAATATTAACTGAACTTTAAAGAGAAAATATTAACTACAGTAAATCTGCACTCCATGGATTACAAAAAGTCATTATAAATCTGTTTGTACAGCTTTTTTCCATTTAAGAAGAACCTATATTATTATAGTTTGTGGCATTTTCCTTCATTGTTTTTTGGGTTTGTTTTTTGTTTTTTTTTTTGTATGTGTCTGTGTGTCCATTAAGTCTAGAAGCTAAAGCTCATGAAAGATATTAAATTTTGTAAATCTTTACTCCCCAGTTTGACATTTCCTCTGCTCCCATATGGCACATGTTTGACACACTTGAGAGAGCTTACCAAAGAGAAAGAGGTCACCAGAGTAATACAGTAGTTCAGTACTTTAATCTCATTAGGGATAGGAAATTAAAATCTTTACTGTTTGAGAACAAAACTTTTCTTCTTTTACCAAAGCTTACTTTAAAGCTTAGCATGAATGTTTTGGTTGAAGAAAATCTAAAGAAATAGAATAAATTTGAGTTAGTCATCTCAATCCCAAAAGACTCAGATAAAAATCTTCCTCAGGTACCTTTATGGATGTGTCTAGCTACATTGAGTTTCAAAGGCAAAATCAAAACATTGGAGCATTTCCCTTCCCCTCCTTATGCTATATCCCACAATACATCCAAAGCAAAATTAAGAGTTGTTAGATAAAGCAAGCAAAATGTATTCTTATATTCAAACACATTTTTGCATCCCCACTCAATCAATAGAGAACTATTTTTGGAATTATATACTGAGAACATTTTCAATCAGAAAAAAATTGTCTTCAATTGAAAGACAAGGTTTTGATACAGTATAAAATTTTTTTTTTTCATTCTGGTTTAATGAATAGAGACAGAATATTTATTTGATTGTGGAACTGCATTTTCCTACAATGCCACTGGGACTCATGATCAGGTCAAATGGCTGAGATTTGCCCTAGCAGCAATGTTTTTTAGTAGTTATCTCATACAAAGCCCTTGCAACCATAAAACCTCTTGATAAATGATGAAAACCAAATTACACCACTAGACACAGAATGACAAACCATGAAAGTTGCACAGAAGAAAGGCTTCAGACTTTGGACATCAATGCAATGTAGCAGACACTCATTGAAAACTTAAACCTTTCAAATTCCACTGGAAAGAAAAGAAATCTGTACTAAAGGGGGAAAAAAAAATATAATCTTGCATTGTCTCTACAGCTATAAGTTTGCATGCCAGACAAAGTGTGTACTAAATGTTTATTGACATTTCTCAAGGCAGAAAGTAACACAATCTTCCCAGTGGCGTTCTCCAACTTCAGAATTTTTCCTGGGTGTTTAACCTAGGCAAACAACATTTGTTATGCAATTTATGTGGTACTCATTACATTCCAATATTTTTAATACTTAAGAGGACAAAGAAAATGTTTTTCTTTCTTCATGCAACAGTTTGGCTGGGAGAAGGGACAGTGTTTGCTAGGAAAGCAGTGGTAATGAACCATAACAAAAGAAAACATAGGGCAAGAAGCACAGATATCTCTAGAGAGAGTAAAGTTGCCCAGATACTAATTCATGTGCCAAAACTGAGATTAAATTCATAGAAAAAAACTAGCATCAATTCATCCATTTCAGATTAAGACTAGAGAATCTTTTTACTTTTTTCTAATTGCTGTCATTCTTTATGGTATGCAGCATAGTTGATTTCATCAACAGCAGCAACAACAGAATCTCAATGTTGCCATTGTTTTTAACTTAAATTTTCCTTAAAGATGCTTTCTAGAGCAAAAATTACAATATGAATTTCAGAATACTATTTTCCTCTGAATAAATCGAATCTCACAGTTCATTCTATTCCACAGGTTAGATGGATTCCCTAGCTGACATGTAATTATTTTCTATAAGACATTAGTCCACACTTTCTTAGCCATCAAATGGATCCATATAGGATATATAATACAAAAAAGCCTGGCACACAAGGCCAACAGGACGAGGGATTATAGCTTCATATAGGATGGCAGTGATATTCCCTGACCATCCCATCCTTTTTTTTTTTTTTCTTTAAAGGGAGATTAATTTTCCCTATGAAATGCAAAACACTCTAAAAAATAAACAACCACTAAGTATAATACACTATGCTTTCAGTTAAGACAAGTGCTCACATGCCCGTCTGAATGATGAAGATGTTTCATTAATCCAGAGTAGGCACTATGCATGACTGCACTGGATTAACTTCTTCAGAAATTTCTTACTCTCTATGCTTATAGTCAATTGTATAGCATATGTTCATACTTCAGTAACAAGAAAAACTGAGCTACTTTTAAGTGGACAGTTTTTTTCTGAATATGTTAAAAAATCCACTAGAGTAAAAAATTGAACTGAAATATCTATGCTTTAAATTAAAGAAACTGGCCTATAAATTCATACTACGCCTTTTCAGTCACTGAAAGAATGATCATTTTTACAAAGGAATTCAATGAAATTAGAAATGGTTGTAAGAGCACCTTGCAACCCAAATAATCCACTGAGAGTAACTTTTATTGAGTGATGCTTCACTCTGTTTGATCTCTGTACAGCCTTTTTCCTACCTCAAATGCACTGAGGTAAAGAAAACACTATATTTTTCAAGATAAGGTCACAGAGCTGAAATAGATTTTGATCTGTGGTTATTTAAAATTTCCCCAGGGATCGTTCAATTTAGTAAGTAATTCACCTTCTATCTATCCTCACTGTCCTCCACTGCACATATGTGCACACTTAAATACACATTTTAATTATTAATGATGAATTTTGCTGCAGTGTAAGGAATATCATTGAGGCTGAAAACTGAGTGCAAACTGGAGCTGTGGAATTTGAGAGTCACGTGTGTCACAGTCTGCTGTGACAATGTAGGAAGGCAACACGTGGAATGTGAAACATAAACTCAGATTTATGCCAGGAAGGAGGAGATGTGACTGAAGTAGTCCCATCATCTGTATAATCAAAGATGAATTTGTGGTTTTATGTCTTGACTGAGAGGAAAAAAGGACTTGGGACTTTTTCTGTCAGGAAAAGGAAACCACTTCCCTTTTTTTTCTCTCTCAAACTAAAAGGAATAAAACAAAGGGGAAATAAGTAGAAAATAGAGCATAATAAAAGTCTCAGAGAGAAGAAGACATATTAAAAAAACAACACTGTTAATAAAGTTTCATGTTGCTTTTTTAAACACCAGTGCTTACACTGCTCCTTGATTTGATTTGTTTCTTCACATAGTCCAGGTCGTTTTTTCATATAAGCTCAGCAACAAACAAGTGAAATGCCTAGAAGAGTTGATATTAACTCCTCAGATCTCCTTTTCAGTGGAAAATAATGTATCAACTTAGAAAATGTTCCAAGATTAAGTTTATGTGTGAAAATGTTAGAATGCTTTACTAAGTGTTAACCTCAAGGTCTGTCATATTTTCTTTCCTTTGAGGAAAGAAATTTCTGGTAGAAAGATACAAGAAGATACAGAAGAAACTACAATTGACACATTCACTTCTGAATTTCTAGCAATTCAAATATGGAGAGGAAATTTCACCTGAATACATGATCCTTTTTGATAATCAAGGTATTCATTTTGCTTGGACTTCCTGCAATTTCTTTGCCTTCGGGTGAAAATGAGATATTTTCGTTGCATTTCCATTTCATTTCATTTCAATGGGTGTTTAGACACCAGGCTAAGTGTCTGAAATGGAGATACAGCAGGAGACTCACAGTCTACCAGGACTCTCTGAGAAGCCAGGAAAAAACCCAATATATTGTAAATATACACTTTTTCCACCACCACCCCTCCTCCCCCTACCTCCTCCCCCACCCTCCATGTAACTTTTCATACCTATTCTGACTGAAAAAAACCAGCACAGATAGATTTATAAGGCAAGGTGAGGTCAGCTCACTTTAGCCCTGCCTGAGTTTACTGAACAAGAAACAGTCCAATATTAGCACAGCGGAGTGCACAAGATGTTAAGTTTTGTAGTTTGGGTTGGGACCAACTCTGTGCAAATGAGACTTCACAGCTTCCATTCTGCAGAGCTGCAAAGCTCACGGCTGCCAGGGAAGCCATCTCCAAGTAAAGCATAATTTCCAGTTTACTTTCAAAGATCAGCTCAGTCTCTGAAAGCAGTCAGAGAAATTAGATCAACCCCTCATTCATTTTTTCACACACCTCCCCCAGGGTTTTATGGCTAGTGCCATTCATTGTTCTATTTTATAGTAATAAATCAGTGCCACTCCAGTAGCTAAAGATGCCTGTTCACATGGCGTTTTTCAGCACATTAGCCAAACAGTAGGAGAAGTCATGTGTGCTCCCTGTTTGACACTCAAGTTTCATTTTATACTTGGGTTTGTAACCAGACTAAGAAATAATATTTATGAAGTTCTCCTCAATACAGTCTTTTTAATACCAAGGGAAACTCTGAGAGTAAAGCTGTCTCCAGCTGAGCAATATTTTCTATGCTGCTGTGTTGCAGTCTGTCAGTAAACTTAGCTCTTATATGGGTCACCAGCAGTTTAATTACTACCTTTGTCTAAGGCTTGATCTTTAATGGCAACAAACATACCTGAGGAAGAGGTTTTATTTTGTTTCTGGCTTAACCATAGCAAAGTCTTCCATCACCACGAATATAAAGATTATAGTTTTACAGAAAAGACCCAATTAATATGAATGACCCTGTTGTGGAAGACTGATACTAACCTCATTTTCTTTCAGACAGCCTTTGAAATTAAAACCAATCTTTTTCTAAGGGATTATTTTTATTTAAATAAATTCATATTATGATACCCAGACCTAAAACCAGCAAGATAGAATAAAGAAATGTTAAGGTAATATTATATGTCTCCCCAAATGGCAATTGCAAATAAATTCTTTAATGTGTCACTAACCAAGAAATGTAGGCAAGGGGAAAAAAACCAAACACACCACCAACAAAACAAAGCCCACAAAAAAAAAAAAAAATTAAACCACACTGTGTAGTACGTGTGAAATTTGATGGAATTAAACCTCACTGTATGGCATATTGTGTATTATTTCACATATGCAAGAGAGCAAATAAATGGGATGAAGAACATAAGTATTAATTCCAAGATTCTCACAGCCTTCATCCTCAGGAGACTTTTCTTCTGTTTCTTTAGAAGTGATTTTGTAAATGATGACAGTAGAAAAAACAAAAGGCTAGTTTCAGTTGTAGGAATTGAGTGATCAAATTAAAAATCCAGGTGTCCTAAGTAATTTGGAACACTTTACATTATTAAATATGAACTCTACACAATATAAATTTTTCTTATTATAAAAATGTTATTAGTAACTCCACAGTAAATGCCACATACACTTAAAGGGGGATTAAAATCCCTCAACTTCACACTTCATTGGTTGAATCTGTTATAATTATAATACTAAATACTAAACTGATCCATTCTGCATTTTTTTATCATTTCCAGATGCTTGCTGTTTTTCTTCTCAAAATCACTACAATCATGCAGTTAAAATTTAAAATTATAGATGCATGTACATAGCCACATTTTAGAAAGGTCATAATTCAAGGCACATTGTATTTCATTTATGCATTATAACTCCCACATAAAAGTAGAATAGGCAACCTAAGAGCTACTTTTCTCTTTTCTACTTTTCAGCATCTAACCCTATCTTTATGACTGGCTTGTATCTCCTGCTTTTTTGAAGAAGTAGTAACTGAGAAGCTTCAAGAGAATTTATCTGTTCAATTCACAGAAATCAGTGTGCCTGCAGAACTGGGTCAATTTTAATAAAAACTCTTTTTTGAAGGAAAGTTGGAAAAGCAAACAAGCAAACAATTTTAAACATTAAACTTACAAATATTTAAACTTATTTTGAAATAATTGTATTTTATATTCATAGTACTGCTGAATAACATAGAACTGGATGTAAAACATTAGTTCATGAAATAAAACATTTACTAGACTTGACATTTTTCTCCTTTGTTTGTGACAAAATGGTCAAGCATTGGTATTCATAACAAACACAGATTTTTAAATGAACTCTCTTTCACAAAAATTGTATTACCAGCCTCTGAACTTCCTTATTCAGTAAAAAAATCCTGTTTTCCTTTCATTGGAAAGCTCTTCCTCTTTAAAGAATTTCCCCGACTCAGCACTCAGTCAGGACTCAGTCATATGGCCCACACAATAAACCAGTCAGCCTCTGAAGAAATATATTTTTCCTTCCCTCTCAGGATCCTGTTTTTAACAGGACTGATGTGTCTGTATTTCAGAGTAATTTCCAATTAGTGGGAAAGGGGACATTCAGGTTTTTCACCTAAACTGTAACAGAGATGTCAGGTCTCTGCTGTCTTGTATTTTGCCTATTCTGATGTTGCTGGAGAAGAACAGCACAGGAGATTAATTACACCCCAGCGAGGTTACAAATATATTAAAAGATGTAGTTAATTAAAACACTGCAGTAGCCCACTGCAGCCAAGTATAACAAAACTGTCAGAAAATGGCAAATCAGAAAGTGCCAAATACACTCATGAGAGACTGGGGTTTCGCTTTTGCAAAAATATTTTAGAATGTTTTCCTGGTCTTTGTTTTCCAGGCATATCAGAAACTTTCAACTTCATAAGAAAATTCATTCATGTATAAGGTTTTCACTTCATCTTTGATTTTTCCACTTTCTTTTTAAGCGATTCATATGTTTGGGTTTTCCCTTTCCTCCAGATATCCAACATCATACTATAAAGTTACTAAATATTGTCTGCAATGAAAAATATTCATTGTAGTAGTAAAAAGTTTCTGTCATGATACAAATAAATATCTTGACATGGAAAAAGAAACAAAAGTTTAGAACTAAAAGTCTTATGTGCCAGATATTTTGTTTCCAGCTGGAAATATCCTGAAGATCTATTTTGGAAAGCATGTTTTTAAAGACCCATTTGAATATCTGGTCCCATCAAGGCACTCAAAGGAGTGGAACTATTAATTCCTTTGTGAACTACGCCCTGTTGAAAAAGTTACTACATAATGTAATAGTAAAACAATTAACCACTGCAGATAAAAGACATAAAAATTAATCTCTAAAATCTTAGAAATAAAAAAGTTGCATAGTAATGAAAAATCACCCAAAACAAATAAGAAACTGAAGATTTCATAAATAACTATTTTAAACTTTTTCTCAAATTGCCAACAGCTGCTTAGCTCTTAATTTAATCTGCATATAAATACATTTTTCTATCTTTTATTAGACAATTATTGACATCATAAGATCTATTTCACTGAAATGAATATGTAAGGTTAATGAAAATAACCTTTCACGTGAAAATAAGCAATATCTATTTGAATACTAAATCAAATTTAAATTAAGTATACACAAATAAAAATGAAATCCACTGAGTTGTGCCACAGATTGTACCACTGCTCCTAGACACTATTGTATAGTGGGCCTACTAGGTACAGGCTTTGAAAGAATGAAAAAAACCACTCAGTTTTTATCTTCCTCAACAAAATAACCTACTGTTCTTAATGGCAGGACTGGGCTAGGTCTTCTGGGTCAATGGTTCTAGTTGCCTGTCAGATCAATCAATGGAGGCAATAGAGATTCTTATATCAATTCTTATCTCAAGACCACTTAATTTTTTTCTGAAACTCCTGCTGGAAATAGCTTCATAATCTACTTCCTCTTATGCTTAGAAACTATATCGTAACTCAGAGCCCAATTTTAATTTATACATAACATATATATTTGCACTTCTTTGTGCAAGTGTACCTCATTTATTTTCTCTTATTTGTGACTAGTGATTTGGAAAAGCCCTACAACCACCTTATGGCCATATCTTACGCTTTTCTGAAATGCAGAAAGGAAAACTAATCAGCGTATATCTTGATCACTGTTGTACAAGGAACGCTCCCCTTTGAACAGGTGGGATGCTACCAGTAGTAACAAGAAGCATGTGTTTTAGCATAAGGATATATTAATAAAACAATGTTTCATCTTTTGAAATGCATAAAAACTCTTGGAACAAGTGTACTTTAAAGAAGAAAATACAAAATAGCAGCAGGGAAAAGAGTTGATTCAGCTCCTGAAACTACAAGTTGTCTTCTATCAGATGAATCTAGCTTAATCAGAAGAATAACACAATCATACTAATTTTAATAAATGATTAAAGAAATCTTTATCAATAACTTTTCAATCCTCAATATAGTCACATCAGACTATATTCAGTTACTTCCTTTAAGGATTTCAGTTTGATTAAAACAATTCAAATTTATACTACAGTCTGTATAGTCCCTAGAAAAATGTTATTGTTTCTGCTTAATTTTTCAGTTGTGTTCCTAAGTAAACAGATTCACAACTACAGATTAATAACTGAAAACTTAATATGCCACCTGGTAGAAATTTCCCTCCAAGAGAACAATTACATACAATTTTCATTCTGCTTGGTCATTATGCTATATTATTGACATTTTAGACCTATCGCAGAAGTACACACCCTGAAGCAATGGATCCCAACACAGCAATTTGAATGAATGGGGAGATGCACTTGTAAGAGAGAGAGAACAATGTCATAAGCAGTATATTTACTTCATTTTACCAAGAGCTGGTAAATGATCCAATTTGTAGACTGTAAAACATACAGAAAATCAACACTTTGAGGACTACTCAGACCATCTGCTTCAGGTATCTAAGTACATAACAGAAACTTGTTTTCCTGACTATTCAGTAGAGAAAGATCTGTGAGTGGACAACCTAGAATGCCAAAATTAAACACTTAAGATTAGGTGGTGACTAAACTGCTTGTGTATGCAGATGGGGACCCTGAGCACTGATTCCTGGGAGGAGAGACCTCACCTTGGGGTGGCAAGAGCAGCACCTGCTCCTGCTCACCTGTGTACTGCTGCAGGGAGAAATCATCTGTCTGCATAGAATCTGATAAAGAAAGACAAATTAAAACAGATTAATTAAAACCAAGCTCACTGCCAGTTTATCCAATGATACTAGATTATGAACTCTGATGGATCCTACAAGAAAGGTAGGAAAATTAAAAGGGACATTGTGCTGAGTAGCGACAGATAACAACCACTACAATATCTAAGACAGAGGGGTCAGCACATGTATAGAAGAGCACATACCTATGTTTGCAAATTAACTTCTACTTTTTGCTGAAAAGACAGAATAATCCCCAGTTTCACAGTGAAAAACATTCTCTAGACTTTTTAGTTTTGTGGTTCATGCACTAACAATATACTTTCTCATCTGTTCCCCCACACCCCTGCCTAGAGTAAGGTTGGAGGGCAAGAAGCAAAACCAAGGTGGCATTGCTTCTGAGAACCACTGGTTGAGCATAATTTCTCTCCTTTCACTGAAACACAAAATGACTTCCCTCTGTGAGTATGAGTCTGCAAAAATCAGCTCTCAGCAGCTGTCAAGCAGGAGTCAAACTAGTTAGCCTGTGTGAAGAAAACAGGCAACTGAAGCAACCCAGGGGCTGAAGTCAACCCTCAGTGCTCCGCAGATACTCTGCTCAAAAACATTTCAAAATCCACAGACAAACACATTATAGCAGATCGGTTTCACCCAGTGAGAAACAAATTAACATCCGTCTAGAAAATTATGCTCTGTTGTACACTTTGTCCTTCTCTGCAACTCCCTCTCCAGCTTTAATTTCATTTTAATTCCTGCTCAGTTCTGTTTTTCTGAAGAGTGAAAAACTCAAAGATTGCAGCTCTGAACTGCATGTTTTCTAGCTAGTGAAAAATGTATGAGTTCCAGTAGGTGTTCTTGCCAAGACAAATACAATGTAAAAACATAATGGTTTTCATTATTAAGCCTGCTTTGCTGGAGATGGGATTTTCAGAGTCCCTGAACTGAGTAACAATATTACCTGCTGTAAGAGATTAGGTAAGCAAGTCCTAATTAAACGGCTGGACAACAGCCAAGCTATCACTGCTAAACAAGAGTTACTTAACAGATGCATGTCAAACAAAGGCAAGAGATGCTACTTTTAAAACACCCCTGATTTTTCAGTTCACCAAACCTTCCAGATGATACAGTCATGAAATTTGCAAAAAAAAAATGGATTTTGTCTTTTGATTTCGGAAAAAATTAATGAAAGAGTTGAACTTAAAAACCTTATAACAAAAAACCCCACCAACTCTCAATGGCATAAAAACTGCATTGCAGTAAATGTGATTGCTATAAATTCTGTACATTTCTGAAGACAATGCCAGCATTTGCCCCTTTCAGCTGCAGAAAAAGTGTATCGTTCACCCACCCGTAGATCAACATAATATGAGACTCAGAATGTTATCTGCTAATTCTATGACCCATAAATAAAAATAACTTATTATAATAATTAATATTATTTTAATAATTGTAATAATGATAATAATAACGATAACAAGAAGAAGAAGAAGAAAACAAACTATAGAATGGTAAAAGCAAAAATCACACTTTCACAGACATACAGGCTACCTTACTGTATCTCACGGACCACTTCAGAAAGGTAATTTGTTCACAGGATTTCAAAATCTAAAGATATCAGTGAGTAAAGTGTTACAGGCAGATTCCTGTTACCCACTGTGAAAATAAAAACTGAGATTTCAGCACTAGAATAATGTTAAGTCTTTTAAAGGTCTTTACAACATTCAAATGGATCTTCACTTTGATAGCTAGATCAGTTCAGCACTTCTTATATGTTTTTTATAAATGTGATGCAGTACTTGTTTTGATGAAAAGAAGTATTAGAAGTGTGTGATATTCTCTTTCTCCAAGAGCTGCTACATACATTTTTTAAGATGGAGGCATTATTTATCATTTCATCAATCTCATATGTACCCAAAGAATAAAAGAGTATTTAATTAAAATAAATGGGATTTATTAATTAGATGGGTTTGAGTACCTCCTCCAAATATGTAAATCAAGATAAATAGAAAATATGCAAAACGAAAGTGTAAAAAACCCACACACAATAACCAAAGTTGCTCTGAAGTGCACTGCCTGACAATTGCCTAAGCTACTGACGTATAATTAATTGCAAAAAATGAAAGCAATCTGAAACCAGGCCAGAAATGAGCAGAGCGGGAAAAAATGTGTGCCAAAGTGGACACTTATCAGTGTTATTACTGGCAGCCATTGGTGAAGAAACAGCACAGGGTTGCCAAACATAAATATCTAAAAACTTTATAATAACCAACAGTACTTTAAAGTGCCAGTTTTTATTCTGTATTGGCAATGCAAAATTTTACTTTTTAATTGTTATTTTTTTAATATATATACACTGTAGCCAGGATTTTTATATATCTATATTTGGAAAAAAAGAACAAAGGACAATTTAAAAATTAAATTTTAGTTACTATTGAAATGTTTTCTTAACCTACGCTTTTTGAACTTCATTGGAATAATGTAATAATAACAGAGTAAGAACTAATACATGGGTTTTGGTTCCTTGATATTTTAAAACATATCTGTGATTACTTAGTGTTTTAAGGAAATAAATATTTTTATTATCTTAATTTTTTACTGAATACAAATCCACTTCATGACATTCCCAGCTATTAGGAATTAAAGATACAAGAAATAATTTATAAGGGAATTTAAAAGGAAAAATAAGATCATGCAGGGAGTCTTTAGTGTTCACAGGCTCCAAACGGAACAAGTTAGTCTTACACTGCTGGACAGCAATTCCGCCTCTGCATTCATTGGAGAATAAAATATCTTAGAGTAACATAAGAGACAATCTTAGTCAAAATCCTCCTCAGGGGAGGACTCCTCACACTCTTTTCCTGCTCCAATGTGGGCTCCCTCCCATGGAAAACAGACCTCCACAAATTTCTCCAACGTGTGTTTTCCCCACTAATTGCAGTTCTACACAAACTGCTCCAGTGTGGGTCCTTTCCACAAGGTGCAGTACTTCAGGAACAGACTGCTCCAGCGTGAGCTGCCCACAAGGTCACAAGTCCTGCCAGAAACTCTGCTCAGTGTGCCTGGGTTCCTGTCTCCACAGGCTCACAGGTTCTGCCAGGAGCTTTCTCTAGTGTGGGGTCCTCCACAAGCTGCACATAGATATTTGCTCCACTGTGGACCTCCATGAGCTGCAGGGGTACAGCTGCCTCACCACTGTCTTCACCACAGGCTTCAGGGGAACCTCTGCTCCAGCATCTGGATCACCCTCTCCCACTCCCTCTTCACTGACCTTGGTGTCTGTGGAACTGTTTCTCTCACAGAACCTAACTCCTCCTTTGGGCTTCAGTGGCTGATATGCAGCAGTTTTTCCCCCTTCTTGACTATGTTACCACAGAGGTGATAGCACCACCACTGATGGGCTTGGCCTTGGTCAGCAGTGGAACCATCTTGGAAGTGGCTGGCATTGGCTCTATCAGACATGACAGAAACTTCTGGCAACTTCTTAAATAAGACATCCCTGTAGCCCACCCACTACTAAAACCTTGCCACAAAAATCCAATATACTCCTTCATCTACTAAGAAAATAATTTCACCAAAGTCTAGCAGGTTGGTAGAAGACTATGAGCCTGGTAAATAGCACAGTATTGTCATTGCTAGTAAAACATCACAAGCTTTCTGCTAGTTCTGCAAGGTATCAGGACTTTCTACCTTTGTAGAAAGCCTTCTCATGGCTTGCTGGAGCTTTGTTTTCATCTGTTCAGCAGTAGCAGCAGATTTTCTAAGGACAAGATGGCTATTGCCTAATTTATTTTTCTTTTCTGTAGTGTCATGCAATTATACGAAGTAACATTAAGCATAATTTTTATACAGATCAAGCAAGCCATGATCAACGAGGGGCTCATCTGATGCTTCAGTAAATGAGGTTCCCAGCATTAGAAGGCATTTAAGATCACTGACCCCTTTTCTACTACTGGTTTTATACAATAAATCAGTTAACTAGTTTGGGTGTTGGTGTCTTTCCTACTGTGATCCCAAAAGCATTTGCATCTCTTCAGTACTAAACACTGACTGAAAAAAAAACTCCTCTACGTCTCCTCTCATGATGAGCATGGAAGTAGAGAAAGGCATGGATGCAAGAATGTGTATGAGCAATAATTTTAAGTACAGCCTTTAAACTGCACCATCATTAATTTATAAGTTGTTAGCAAAGACATTACTGGGAATGAACAAAATCTCTATGTGCAGTGATGTTTACTGCTTCACACAGCAGAAATTGCCACATCTATGGATATTTTAGTCTTGGCATAAAATCAACTGGTGTCGGTCAACTCCAGGAATGTATTCCATTGACAATAAAATATATGGTTAACCAGGAAAAAAAAAAGTGTAATAGATGAACTTTACGAAACAGCTTTGCTTCAATGTCTGTGATTTAGCAATATAAATTAAAATACTAATTATGAAAGATAGCAACTTCAATATATTAAATATATGGCAGATTAATCATCACAAAGCAGTGGTAATTCCAAAACATACTTTCTCAGCTTTGATAGAGAGGTTAAAATTCACAGGCATGTTATTTTAGGGGAACTAATAAAAGGATTCTAAACCTCATAAATTTTCCTGATTATCTTCACTTATCTTGTAATTACATTTGTCTTTTGTGGGTTCAGAAATCCCTAAACTGAGCATTTCTAACCTTTCAATTTCAGTATCTTATTATTTAAAGATAAGTGATCACTTACAGGTTGGTCTACTTACCTGTTTTTTACCAATAACAAAAAAATAAAATGCCTGTAAATAAGCTTCTGTCTGTATTCAGTTGCCCTTTTACACAAGAATGATAAGCTCAGTTTTCATAATTGCAGATTACAAGCTGTCAAAAACATGCTTTTCTCTCTGCTGATTTATTTTGAAAATGCAATACCTTTCTTCTATGAAATTATTCTTAAGGAAAGAAACACGTAGTACTGCAAGACAAAGTTCTTTATGATGTATATGAGTTTACACAAAAGTGCTATTTTTCTTCTTCCAGACATCTGAACAAGTACTGCATATATATGTCAGGACTCTCAAAGGGTATTAAAACTATATCGATAGAGAAGAAGTGAATTAATTTTTAAAAACCTCAAGTATTGGTTTATAAATCCAGTAAAACAAATCAGTGGAACGTCTGTTTCTTGAAATAATTCTGACCTTGCTTCTTTCCCAAACATCCTAAACCAACATTTGTGTTATTAGATGAGACACTGTGAAATGCTGATATTCATGTAGAGAAAAACCCAGTCTATTCCTATTTCAACTATACTAAGTTGGTTGTTCCATTCACATGCAAAATACTTGGTTTTCATATTTCTTTTCCTTCCAAATTTATTTCAGTTCACTAGAAAGTTTTTCTACTTATTTTGTTCTGGCTTTGCCACTTTAAGGGTTTGCTGAGGCATCTTTCAGTGGGATCTGAACCTGACAAGGAGTAAGAGATGGATGTGGAGCTGCTGGTGATGGCCATTTTGTGCTAACTGCCAGTTTTGGCATGTCTTCACTGGATATTAAAACCTTGATCTTGAAATACTTATACAAAAACTTATTTTAAAAAATTTAAATGGCTAACATTATTAAGATTTCTCATATGCTAAGGGTTATTCAGATGTAAAACACCTGCAAATCCGAGTGCCAACAGATTCTTCTCAGCTTCTTTTGCCAAATCTTTTTGCAAATTTGATGCAGTGAAGCACACACAGAGACCATGTTAGTGAATGGTATCTACAATTTAAATTTGAAAGGCAGAAGTTGGTCTTCCTGTATTGCATCTTTGGTTTACTGAAACTCGTACCATAATTGAAGATCCCTTTTCATATGCTGATGAGCAGTCCCATTTTCTGAAGCTTTTTCCAGAACAGACACAAATGAGGCTGTATCATGCAGCATAGAGGCTCTCAAAATCTTTTCATGTCTTAGACATAAGCAGTTATTTGGTCAGGAAGCACACAGAGGAATTAATCCCTACCTGAGAACCATTTGTTGCAGCAGTAAAACCCCTTATATCAGCATAAGTCGTCCATACTTTCATAACAGAGCTCTTTTTTTTTTTTTTTTCCCCTCTAAAGCTTCATGGAATTACATACTCAGAAAGATTCAGTGCAGCAGACTTCAGTTTTACCTAGCATACATCTTACAGACCTCATTAGGAAAAAAAAAAAAGTGTGAAAAAACTTTAAGGTTTCAAACACATCAAATTTGCAGGTGGATTTTAGAATTTTGTATCATTTTTCTCTGGCATATAAATTAATTGTGTCTCTGTAAGTGTAATATGTATATATATAAATGTAAGGATATTTATGGCATAGCTCAAAGATAGGCAAGGATGCTCAAATTCAGGTAACTATGAACATTAAAGCTAGCAGAGTTCTTCTGTTTCTTCTGTTTACTTCCCAAGTCCAAAAAGGCCTCCTCTCCCCCTTGTTTGAAAAGGAACAAGGAAAGCTTCTCAGAACAACAAGCACTTACACAAAAACATCTAATCACCAGGTCTGACATTCAGAAATTAACCTTCACCCTCAAGAATATGAAACAGAAAACATCTGCTCGTACATAAGCTTTTCATTTCTTGGTGATGTTTAACATACAGGCATTGTTTTTATGACTTACTTTGGGGTTATGTAAGTACATAATCCAACTACATCTTTGCCTTTCTGTATTTCTTCCTCTTGTTTTTAAACTATGCCATTTTTGTACTACTAGTTTTAATCACAGTCATGAAAAACCCACAGGATTCTAATAGTTTAAGAAAACATGGTGGAAAAAGCCAACAGCTCACTGAGTTTGAAAGGCATTATTCATCCAACTTCTTCAGCAGCTTTTCTCAGATATATTGCAGAGGAATCAGTAGCAACACCACAGTTAATATTGTATTGAGATGTGCACTTAAAGCAGGATTAAAATTCTCCCATTTCATCCTTTGATCATTAAAACTAGACTTCAAATGATGTAGCCACTCTTCAAAAGATAAGTATGTATCAGTCAATTTACAAATTAACATTTAAAAATAATTCCCTATTAAACATTTTGCCCACTAGCCTTAATGCCCTGGTATCACCTTAATATAACAAATGTAATGATTTTTCTCTAATTTAGACACTTTCAAATTCAAAATGCTTTTTTAGGTAAGTGTTTAAATGTTGTTACTGACCTTGTTTATCTCTTTTATTTATAAAAGTCAAACAAGATCATGTACTGAATCTTTCAGCTGTGCCTAGTTCATGTGAATACATCTGCGCTAAATTTGCACTAGTGCCTGGTTACCTACATGGCTCTGATTGTAGTTTTACTATTGACTTGCTCCAGGTTGATTAGGAAAAGAAGAAATTCACATCAGCACTGAGAAGTCCTTGGATATTTGCAAACTTTTTTGTACTAGAAACCCCAGAAATTTCATGCAACATCTTAAGCTAGGGAAAATAGGTATCATGATAGGCAACCTTCATTTAAAAATACTAGTAGTGGTGCATTTGATATTGTCTTCCTCATACACCACTTTCTCTCTTGGATGAGTGATGTTCTTAGGAAGCTCCATGTGTGAACAGAAAGGTTGCTATAGCCCAGTGGACTGTGGAGGTAGCCATAACATCAGAACAGTTACAATTCACCTCAGCCAGCCAGGTCACGTATTTCCCACGAACCATGTACTACAATATCTTCAAAACCAGCTCAGACTTATTTCAAAAAACAAACAAACAAATGCAGTATTTCATAATAATATTAAAATCATTTAACTAGTTACAGTGGTTTTCTTTTTCTGAGTGATGATGTCTTTAGTATTGTCTTCAAGTAAAGAAGCAAGGAATACTGGATAAAAGGAAAGTTTTTACACTGATATTAAAATTAATTAGACATTCTATTATTGAATATATCATAGTGAATAACTTAAGCAAATCCACCGTGTTGATAAAATAACTACAGATAACTCAGGGTATTTTGAAAAATATTTTTGTCATATAGCAGAAGAGTTCTTTCCTGCAGAAAGACCTTATTTTACAAAATTCTGTGAAACACATTTTAATGTGATTATAATTTCCATCCATGGATACCAACATAATTCAAATAACACAAGTGTGGTATTAAAACTGTATTGTCTTTTATGTTGAAGTAACAGGGTGTTTGCCAAAAGGATTTAAAATTAACTCCAAAGTAATATATTCCTGCAAAATTGATAGAATCTTTTCTAGTAGAGTTACCAGTGGTTCCTTAAGCATAAATTCTAAGGGGAGTTATGCTGTGCCAACTGCCATTTAAATCTCCTGACCTTCTTTTAAAAACTCACCACATCTCTATTATTTATTGAAACCTCAAAAATTTTCTCTCTGGGCAGTGTGCAAGATCATATTACAATGTCTTCATAGTGGCATCTTGCTGTTTAACAAGTGGATTTTTGGTATAGAGGGCATATTTTTCTTCCAGTATATAATGCCTTGTATGCAAATGTTATGGTCAACAAAAACCTGTTACTTTTATACTCTTTGTCACACAATAATATTTTTTCAATGTAGACACTCTAAAGTGCCAGGTGAAAATTACCAGAAGAATGTGCAAAATATTTGCAAGACCACAGGTATGTTGCATTTTACAGAGAAAGAAGGTCAAGCCTGCTCAGTGACTGGAAATAGCCATTACAGGTTGTAAATCTTAGGTTTTGTATAAGAACTCCAGTAATAACAATCATTATTTGGCATCACTCTGAAGCAAACCCATAAACAAGACTGCAAAAGCCAGTTGGTAAGCACCAGACTGTTGTCAGATCCAGCTTTGTGTTTTTCATGAAGAGTCACAAATTAAGGTTTGGACTTTTCACAGTGATCTCATTCATGGCTTCAATGCTTCTGGTTTTCCTTCCTTCTAAAGGAAAACTTCATTTTGTTTATTTATTTAATTAGTAGTTTATTTGTGACCTGTGGAGGTAGTTGTATAATCTCTTTCTCTGATATAAAGTTCTTGGAGGATTAAATGAGTTGGAAATCCTGTCATGCCATTGCTTCCACAGAGTTTTAAATTTTACATCCTATTCTCCATCAGCTTAAGATTTGAATTATCCCAAGGAAGTCTAGTTTTAAGCAATGTGACATCAAGGAAAAGTAAGAATGTACTGGACCAGTACCCCAAAGGACCCCAAAGTCTATTTCCTACAGTTTTTCCCCAGAGTGATGCCAGTTAGTCTGCTGATGAGTCTTTCATAAAACTTTTCAGTATCTCAGTCTGCCTCCCAGTCTATTCAAATGACACTGATTTTGAATACAGCAAAAAAAACTCCATTCTGGAATACTGACATGAATTGACCTTATATGATTACTGAAGTTCTTAGTCATCACAAAAATCAGTTGTGGTTTTTTTGGGGGGGGTTTAATTTTTTTGCTTCACTCAGGCATTCATGCTGCCAAAAACACATGGCTCTGCTGGAAATCATGTAACATTCCATAGAGATGGGAAGCTTTTTGAAATTTTATTTAGAGAGAAGCAATTGCAGAGGTTGCTCAGCTTTCCAAAAATAGATATCTGCAAAACAAATTAATTTTACATTTGCATATTATAGCTTCTTTATTGAAATATTTTCCCTCAAAATGTGAGTTCAAGAAAAGTAACACATTGTCACTTTTTTAAAGACAGCAAAAGTAAAATGCATATTCTCTAAAAGTCTCTGATTTATCTTATAGCATAAGTTTCTTTTAAAAAATATTTTATATTAAATATGTGACAGAATTGTCATGTAAGTTTGGAGTTTGTGATACAAATAAGGTCACTGTATAATTCAGAGCATAAAAGCTTGTTTTTTGATGGGGAAAAAAAGTGAGTCTAAGTGCCATGCTATACATTTAATTGGACCACTGGGAAAAGATATTTCAGGTAAGCAGATACTTCTTTGCCACCAAGAATAGATATTTTTCTCTGAATCCATCAGTTTGGTTAAATTTTCTCTAAGACAATAATTTAACTAATGCATAAATCGTCTTTCTAACCTATTTTATATCAATACAACATGCAAATCTGCAGTGAGATATTCTTCTGGAAAATGAAGTTCACTGCAAAAGCCTAAGATTACAAGTGTTGTGAAGGCCTTTCTGTTGTTTTGTGGATTTATTCTCAGCACTGATTGCTTGAATTTTTCTTCACTTTTCACTATGCTGGACAGGATAACTGCTAAAACATGCTGACATGAAGTGCTTTGCATTTATTCTTTGCACATGCACAGAGGCTGCAACCTCATCAGTCTAGCCCAGAGTAATTGCTCCTTGTTTATTACTTTCAGTAATAATAATGTTCCACTTTAAGCAGAACTATTGATTATTGGTCATGTCTTTTGGTAAAGTTGAAAACAGAGAAAGAATTGACTCAAGCTATTAAAATAGGTGACTGAATCCTTACCAGGTAAGATTTATCCATGGATGACTCTTGTAACTATGAATAACACTTACAGAAGTGACATCATCAGATAGTTCTGATGTTTCTTCTGACACGTATTTAAAATCAGAAATTCTCACTTAGGCTGGGGGCACATAGCCAAGCTTTATAGTTCCTTTTAGCTCTACCTGCTGATCTGACCTTCACCTTAGCTGAACTGCTTAACTTGTCAGCCTCCAGATGTAAATCACTTCCTGAAAAGGAAGATAAACACAAGCTTAAGGTTTTCAGCAGAGTATAGCAGAAGACTGAAATAAAGATAAGAGATTTTACACATCCTAGAAGAGAATAGGAAGGACAGATTATTTAAATGTTTTTTTTTACAAAGCACTGAGATAGCTGTTAGAGTTTTTGCTAAAACACAACTTTGAGAGGGTTAAAAAAAGTTCATACTCTCCTTTAAGAAAGTATGCAACAACCTCTGCAAATGCAAGTACATTATGTATGTAGGATTTCTGGTTCTAATTGTTTCAACTAGATTTTTAAATTGTAATGTTGGTGTAATATTATGAGGTACAATCTGGAATAAAAAGAATTACTGTAAGAGTGAATATTACATTTCATTAAAAACTACTTCCAGATGGCAATGCTTTGCCTTAAGTGACTCCTTGAAAATGCAACGTAAATTAAAGGCCAGCCTGTGTAACACCACTTGATACTAGCTCATTGATATTTCTTAATAGAAAAATTCCTGTCTATGAAAGCTCTTAAGTAAACATTTATTTTTAGGCAAACATAATCATGCATTTTCAGAGTCATAAAAATTAAAGAAGAAAAAACATTGTCATAATGGATACAAATTTAGTTTACATTAAATTTTCTACATGCATCTGGGAAAACCACCAATCATTTTATACAGGACAGTTCTGTGTATGTATAAATAAGAACTATCTCTTGCCATCTTTTCATTTGTTTTCCCCTTTTCACTCTAGTGACACCTTTCAAAGCTAAGACTGAAAGATCAGGCAGTGATGATTTAGCTGTATTGCTAGAATTGTCATACATGAAACTCACAGATGGGCTGCAAACATCTGGATAAATAATATTTATTGTGTACCTTCGAGCTACTTGTCTGCATTATAATAATCAATATATCTTTTTCTCATACTTATTTCAACAATACCAACATTCCTGCATCTATTAGAAAGCATCCTATTACCAAAATACTCTACCTTTTCTCTTTCCAGTGTTGTTTGTTTGTTGTTTTTTTTTCCCCACCCATTCATATTATTCTAAGATCTAGAACAGGCATCATTCAGTCCTGAGCCTGAAAAAAAACAGAGGATGTCTTGATCCTGGTGAGTCAGAGAAGGTTTCTTTATACTACAGGAAAGTAACTGACAGCTTGACAATAAGATTCACTACAGGAGGTAAACACAAGGCAGAGGAGCTACTTCATGCTAGGTACACTAGTTTGCTGATCTTGGTTATATAATGTTGCACGCACATAAAGAAAGACTCAAAGGTGAAACAAACCCTTTCAAGATTATTGGAGAACATATTTGTAGAATGAATTATCTGGTTACTAAAACTACATTCCCATAAGGAAAATTCACCATTAGTTCCTTGCTGTGAGGCAATATAAAATCAAATCTTGTAACATCAAGTACCTCAAGGTTAGGGCAGATACGAAAATCTTCCTATTTTATGCTTGAAGGTAAGTAAAATGAAAAACAAATGTACTTTTGGTATTATTACCTTCAGAAAGATGTCACTAGTGACATTCAGTCAAGCCCAACTGCTAAAACCTAACACTAAAACCTTCATCAAAGTCTGCCCATCATCAGTTCTTGATATTGAAAATCCTTCTCTCCTAGCTTTGTTTCATTTTGTTCCATGTGATTTACAAGGTATTTGGGGCTGGGACAGAGCCTTTATGAGGATGTGTACAGTGCTGATGACTGCCAGATTCTGAGCCATATCAGACACTGTAGTAATATGGTAAGTATGACTTACAATACTTCTATCATCCATGCACAGTTGCAAAATTACTTGAAGTTCTCATTGCTTTTGACACTCTTTTTTTGTATTATGACAAATATGGGAAGATATTTGTAACTTGGTGTCTCAAGACACCAAACTTGCCTCTCGAGACTTAAAAAAAGAACTGAAACCTCAAAAGACATAATGAAATGCTGTTTAATGATAAGAAAACAAGTAGATAATTATAAGGACATTTAAATCCCTCTCTGCCAAAAACAAAGGTTATTTTTATTTATGTATGGTATGCAAATGAGAAATATTATTCCAATAAGGATGGAATGCCTGCAAAATTATATTTCTGTGGGAAAAAAAAAAAAAAAGAAAAAAAAAAGAAAAAAAACAAAAAAAATTCAACTAAACAAATTGGTAGTGAAAGAAATGTTGTGCCACATTATTTTATTTTTTTTTAATAAACTGTACTGTCTCAGTCTTAATTTCCAGTAATGTATAAAGTCATTCTACAGGCTTCAGCACTTAGCAGCATTAGTAAATTTGATCTGGAACTGCTTTCCAACTGAAAAATAATGTTGGATAAAAGTCTTCCTGTTGCTCTCTTCTTACCTATAGAGATTATGTATTTCTGCAAGTCAAGATGTACTTAATCTGTGCTAATGTCAGAAAACATACTCATGCACTCACACTGTGCCATATAAGTAATCGAGAGTAGTTACAATAGCAATAATGCAATAAAACTCCTACTTGACAACATTTAATCTTGTCCCTTGGTTTTCCTTAATAGAAGGAGAAAGACCCACATCAGGTATTGGCTCTTATTGCAATCATTTGACATAAGATGCTCACGTTCCACAGCATCTTATTTCATAAGTAGATTTTACTGTTAAAAAATTTCTGTTTATCACAGTATGTATTTCTATAACCTCTGACCTCTTGTGGTCCGAGCCCCAAATAGACCCATATCCTTCAGTTGCAATTCTGTATTTTCTTTCACCAGTTATGGCTGTGATACACCTTCCTGTCAGCTCCTGGCAGTTTGTTTTGTTGCAATTTTCATTTGGGCTATAAACCTTTTTTTAAAGTATATATTTGTTTAGCTTATGAAATCAACAAGTTGGTTTTGTTTTATTTCATTTTTTCTTTCCCACTCCCTTCCCCTCAAAAAAGGAGAAAGTTTGAAATACATATTCTTGAATGTGTAAAATTTATCCTTTTTTTTTTTTTTTTTTTTTTTTTTTTTTGACATATATATGTCTACTAGCTTACCTTTCATTGTAATCTGTCATACCAACCAGACTTGTTTAACTTTTTCTTGGCTCTCCTGCTATCTTCTTGTTTACTAATATGCTGCTTTTTGGACATTCAATCCTATGTACATGTTCACACCACAGCTACCTGGAACTATACGAATATCAAAGTCTAACAAGAATGTTTAAACACTTCTTCACACATCTGCCTCTCTATGTTGATCCTACTTGTCCGTATACATTCAGTAAAGCACATGGTTTATAAAGCATTTAAGTTATTATCTTTTGAACAGGTGTTTATGAACAAGTATAATCAAAAGCACTAATAAAATAACCATAACTTAGCATCAACAACCTTCTAGGAAATTAGCTTTAATTTCTTTTAAAAAGTAGGTCTTCCCTCCTTCCTCCTCTGTTTCTTCAAAAACCCTATCAGCTTCAAGATAACATAAAAAGTGCTACTAAATCTTTCTTCTTTAGCTTGAAATAGACATTTACTTTAATGGAATTTTGACTGGATATTTTAATAAAGTTTTGGAGGTGTCTCATCAATGCATTTGTACACAAGTTTCATTTGAAAGACAAAGCACTTTTCCACCCAAATTTAATTTTATCAGCACAAAAATTAAGGTCAAAAGGAAACTGCCTTCCCTCCATAATTCTCAAACTGCCAGAAATCAAAATGTTTATATTGCATTCTCCACTTCAGCTGACTACAAAGTCTTCCATTACAAATCCTTTATTTTTACTGTATGCTAACCCTGCAAACTGTGAAGTCACACAGCTCAGTAAATATCTGTATCACAATACATTGATGTACTACAATTCCCCGGTTTCCCAGTACTTCTTGTTACACAAGACTAAGAGGTAATGTTACAATAAATTACTCATGTAACTTCTAAGAGGCCCACTGGACTCTATGATCATTTCTCTTTTTATTTAAGAATAATATATACTGGGGAAAAAAATGAGCAGGTTTAGGATTTTAAGATATAGCCTAGTTATAAATTATTACCTACTTGTAAAGGATATTGCCCAAATAAATAAACTTGTTGGGCTTATTTGGTTCATGTATTTTGCTTTCTCTTCCTGATCATTTGTACTTTCTTACCTAGTTTACTTTGCAATTTATCTACTGCATTTATTTTTCACTGTATACAATTCCTCCCTTCCCCAGGCTCCCTTCATGAGGCACCAACAATTCACTAATATGACTTGCCATGCTACATCTTCTCTCAGCCTTCTGGCTATGGCTTTAAAAATTAACACCCAGGAGAAAAAGAGATTGCTGATGCAAAACATATATTTGCAGTAAGAGATATGCACATACAGGAATACCTGCATAGTCCACTCAAGGTTTATATATCACTCTGTCAAAATTCTATAAAAAATTCACAGACACAAAATTCTCACCTGTCATCCTCTTACATGAATCTTCATTTCCTGCTAATCTGTTTAAAGTTACCAAAATTTTGCACACGGGCTAAATCTAAACAATTGCATTTTCCATACCATATCCATAAGCTAAACAAATTACCACTCTTTTAAAATCAAGAGTTTTAGTGATAAAAACCAGGGATTTCTTTTCCACAATAATGTGTAATCATAAGATACATGCCTTGTGTACGAGGCTACTTTTTAAGAGTCATGTAAGTGTACTATAGGGAAGAAAAAAAAACCCATATATTTATATTCCTTGTATACACTTATTTTGGGTACACTTGGGAAAACAAAATAAAAAAAAACCCTTGATCTCAAACCCAGTATGCAAGTGGAAAGACAACTCATTATCTTTGAAAACAAATTATCTCATACACTGATCTAAAAAGCTGATAATCAGCTGTTGAGACATTAGTTGCAGCAACCAAGAGGTTTCTTCATTGTAAATAGCAGAAGGCTGAGTCTTCAGTATGAATCGAGTCTTTAGAAATGTTCTTACCCAAAAACTGAGAAAACATCTACTATAGATTTAGGGGGCTCAAGTTCTCCTGTCTTCCGGAGGGACAAAAAAAAAAAAGGTCTAGGAAAGGATGTTCTGTTCTGTATGCATAGAGATACCCAATTGGATGCTCATCAAAGAACTGTTAAAGAACAACTTGTCCTAAGCAGCTAAATAAAAGAGCATAAATAGGCTCTCATGATGAATCACAGCCATCTGTGCAGGCCAACGTATGTGCAATTAAAAGGTGGTTCTAAAACCATTATAATATCCCATCTTTAATATGTGGAAGAAAAAGAAAGTGACCTACTTCAGTTGCTCCCTTGGTGGATTAGATGGGGTTTTACTTCAAAGAATTGAAAATATTTAAATACATTAAAATCAGTATTAGACAAATGTTTTTATTCATTTTAAGATCAGGTACAAAAGATTATGACTGTCTCCCTCCACCCAAATGAGCCTGGATTCCTGAAAATTTGACCAAAGCTTTTTAATATACTTGCAGAAAACCTTCCAGCCTGCATGTTCCTGAATAACCTTAACTCAATATTGCTTTCACCAGAGAAGTCACTGAGGCTTTGAAGACAATATTTGAATATTTGTATTTACATTTACACTTGCATTTCTTTAACTATGTCAGGGAGTTAAAACTAGCTTTCATTCATTATTTCTTTCCAGCTATGTTTGGTTAAGAGAGAAATACATTTTTTCCCATTTGAGAAAAAACTCATAGGAATTTTTTTTAAGCATAATAGCTAAGTGCTGGTGGATTGTGTGACTGCTATGAGGAGCTATCCAAAAAGCACAAGGAGATCAGAAGTTTGGCAACTTAGAAATGTGCTACAATTTCTAAAAGCTAAGCACGTATTCATAGCTCAGGCTTACCAGTACTAGCTTGGGGTCAACTTTCCTTTTCTTCTTCAAATCAAGCTATTATAATTCAGCCTCTTCAGTGCTCGGAAGTCTCCACATGATGGCACCATAAATATCTGAAACTGCTTTTCTTGACCGAAAATAATGGGTTAAGCCCGTTGCCAGTGCATCATTGTTACACCATGCCTGCGCTCCACAACATTATAGCTGGCTACCGGTTAGTTCCTAATACTCTTAAACAGTTTTCAAAGTTTCTCTCTAATCAAGAAGCAGAGCATGACCTTGTTCATGCTTTTTTGTTTTTTTGACCAAAACATTTGTCAAGCAAATATATATATATATATATATTTTTTTTTTTCCTTCAGAGGCAAATAATCTAACTTCAGTAGTTAATCTGAAGAAATTTCTATTCAATAACTGTAATTAGCCACCAGATTTTTCATAAATCAACCAGGCATAATAACTTACAGGTAATGTTGTTTCTTGTGTAATGCAAGAGGACTGTTTTATGTTTGGTTTTTTTTTTAAGATAGAAAGGCTGCTAAAAAATGTAATTATCTCCAAACCACTGAACTGCTGTTTACTAACAGGGAAGGAGTGGTGGGAGATGTGGAGGTTGGAGGCAGTGCTGGGCTTACAGATCATGAAAGGGTTAAATTCTTGATACTTAGTGAAATAAGGAGAGGGGTCACCAAAACCTCTACTATGGACTTCTGGAGGGCAGACTTCAGCCTGTTTAGAACACTGGTTAAGAGAGTCCCTTGGGAGTCAGTTCTTAAAAGTGCAGGAGCAGCTGTACCTGTGTGCTGGTAAAAAGAAGTGTCAGGGAAGACGACTGGTCTGACTGAACAGGGAGCTTTTGCTGGGATTCAGGGAGAAAAAGAGAGTCTACCACTGGCAACTCAAGGTAGTTTGAAGAAGAGAAGGCTGAGGAGAGTCCTCATTGCTCTTCACAACTACCTGAAAAGAGGTTGTAGGGAGGTGGGAGCTGGCCTTGTCTCTCAGTTGAATAATGACAGGACCAGAGGAAATGGCCTGAAGCTGCACAAGGGGAGGTTTAGACTGGATATTAGAAAGAATTTCTTTACCAAAAGAGTGGTTGGATACTGGAACGGGATGCCCAGGGAGGTGGTGGAGTCACCATCCCTGGAAGTGTTTAGAAGAAATATAGATGTGGTGCTTAGGGACATGATTTAAGCACTGAACAAGGAGATTAGGTTATGGTTGGTGGATTTAGGTTATGGTTGGATTTGATGATCTTCAAGGTCCTTTCCAACCAGGACGATTCTCTGATTCTGTGATTCTGTGAAGTCAGCTGTGAACTGCCAAATAGCTTTGTAACTATTTCAAGCAATAAGGAAGAACTGGTTATCCTTCTACCTGACAAACAAGTTCCGTCTCAGTTCCGGAAATATAGGCTTATTCCAGTCATGACAAGTCTTACTTAGGTTGATCACAGTTCTCCTCACTGGACCTGAAACAAGTAACTAATGTGTTATTCCCTTAGGTGGAAACCTTGAACAGTCAGCCTTGCTAGAGCATAAGTATAAGATAATCTCCCATTTTAAAGTAGAAAGGGTTAAAGCAGTGCTACTTTTATGTAAAATGTAAGTATTTAATCATTATATAAAGTGCCAGGACAACCCTCACTGTACTTAAGTAAGTTAGCATATTTCCTAACTATTTTTATTACAGAAAAATCTTTGGACTTTTGTGATTTATGCATAGACTTCGTAATTTATTATCAATTCTCAGTGAAATGCCTCTCCTGCAAAGTTGCAAAGATTTATTTAAGTTAAAAAAAAGTTAATTCACAGACATTTCTATGCTTCCCCTCAAAAAGCTAAAGGAGGGAAGGAGAAAAAAGTGTCTTTGCATTCTACATTTTCCCTTTCACATTTTGAGTCTCTTGGTTCCCCTGCAGTTACAAAACAGTTTCTTAAGTCATTCTTAGGGAAGCTCCTAAGTGTGGTATCGCAGAAATTCTGGTAAGAGATAGTGGGAATCAAGTGCTGTGCTTTGCAGAGGCCTGGGTTGCCAAAAGGTTGTTAATTCTAGCACGTAACTTGAAAACAGCTCTGAGCAGACTAATGAAAACACATGGAAATCCTCGGCATCCTTCTGCTTCATGCCCTACAGGGACTGTGCTGATTTTGACAGGCCACACCATGGAGCCCCTTGCTAAGTCAGCCTGTCAAAGAGTCTCCTAGGACGCTGTTCTAATTTACATAAATGGGAACTATCCAGGACCTAGAAATAGCAAAAAATTACTGCCATCAGTCCACCCAAGAAAACTGCAAGCTTGCCACGCTTCTTTTGATGCATCCCAGGATGTGATTGGCTTTCTGGTCTGTGACAGCAGACTGACAGCTTCTCATCTACTATCACCCCCAACATGTGTTCCAGTCGTGTATTGCATGAGGTAATACATGCTGACTCATGTTTCAGTCCCCTGTTGCAAATGCATCGATTCATATCTGAGAAAGTCAAAGGGGCTAAATACAATGCTGCTTTAATGGCTGGAAGCTCTAGTTCCTTTCTTTACAGCTTGATGAAATTAGCCAGCTATTAGTGCTTGTCAAAGGATAGTGCCCCCTCTTCCATCTGCTCCATAAAAAATGTTTTCCTTTCTGTGAATAAAGGGAAACGCAGAAACATTGGGTTTGTGATGTCATTGCTATGGCTCGTGGGATTTGCAGTTCAGAAAACAGCAACACAGCTGTGAATGGTTGCTTCCCAGATGGACAAATATCTCTTGATTTACAATGAGTTATGGCAGATACACTGGATTCCGGTGCTAGAATAAGACTGAAACAGTTGCATAAGGTAACAAGAAGACCAGCATAAATACATACATTACATTTGCTTATGCTCATATTTTCGTTTTTAAAAAAAGTTTAACTCTGAAACTAGTTCTTTGTCAAGTATTAATGCAACATTAAAAAAAATAAAATATCAGCTTTACTTTAAACATTTCATATTTCATTAAGACTTTTGTTTCTTCCATGCACTTCTAATGATCTAATTATGACGCATATGAGAATTAAGTTACTTCAAAGTAAAAACCCTCAATGTATCAGTTTTGGTTCTTAAAAAATAAACTTTGTTTATTACTTTTTCAACTAATGATTTTGCAGCTTTTAAGAAAAAACTATACTTTAAAACTTTTTTTTCCTGTGAAACAGTAATCATAATCTTGACAGGGAAATAGACACCCCTAACAATAGCTGCAACAGCAGTTCCACTGTTGTCAACAGTCACATTTCATCATTAGCTGGATATATAATTTCAATTATTTAAATTCAGATATTCTTGACCTAGGTTCCTTTTATTTTTAACCTGAAAAAGTTGAATATCTAGGAAAAGGCTGAAATGTTTCTGTAGAGACTGACAACATTGAGCATATGATTATATGAATGTTACATGCATGTATTTAGTTGTATGTTACCACCCTGCTTGAATATAGCAAGGTCAGCAAAAGGCAAAGCACTGTCAAAGATGACATTCCCCACATTGTTTCATGAGGGCCATGAAATAATAAATGAACCGCAGCCTGACATCTGCTCAGAGGATGAATTTTTCTGAAATGGAAAGAAATACTACAACCATAAAAATGCTGGTCTGGAAAGCAATGGAAGAAAATAGAGGTGCACCAGGGCTGAGTTACAAGCAGCTTATTGCAAAACAAAATCTACCCAAGGAAGCGATGAGGTTAATTGGGCTAAAAGTAACTGTCAAAAGCAGTCCAGGAGGAATCTCATTTTATTTAAGACTTGTATTCTATTTTGGGGTTGTTGTGTGGTTTGTTTGTTTTTTTCCTGTATATTATATAACTTAGTATGAATGAATAAACTACACTTTATGTGGGAAAATCTTGTGGTTAGTTGTCTGTTGAAAAAAATGTTTCACCACACATCTATTTTTTGAAGGCTCATGGGCCCAAACTGACTTGGCCTCAGACTAACAAGTTTTGAAACCAGCAAGATTTCAGCCTAATGATGCATTCAAAAGTGGCTAGGTGGTACGGCTTTTACTCAGAAAGAAGAGCAGAAAACAAGATTTGTCATTAGAAGGTGCACTCAAGAGTAATTGAAATTAATTTGAAGCATAACCCTCTCCGGTACTATAACATCTGTTTTATATTACCTCGTGTTTGGAGTAACAGTTGGTCTTTGCTCTTTACGGCTTTCATTATAAAGGGAACCTTAAGAACTAGTTTCTAAACATCACTGGTTCGGACTCTCATGCATGCTCAATTATAAGCCTTCTGATGCTCAGAAAGGTTTCCTATTTTCTTACTATGGATAAAATATAAATATGGAGGGTACTATGACTTTTTACCAAGAAATAATGTTTTAAGAGACATAGATAATTTGTACTGTATGCTACAGCTGCAATTGTAAAGCAGCAACAAATATTTAAATCCTTAATGCCCTGTCTTTTGCTTACATGAGGTGGGGATACACTGTCATTTAATCACATGAGTTAGTGTGGAGTATATTCCAGTAAAGCTTAATATTATGAAATAATGCTATTTATCAGATGGGTGTAAATTACTGTAAGTCATTTCTAAGCAGCATTTGATTTGCATCTTTTGACTAATTGGAAAATGACCAGTGGGTTTTCTTAGACTATGAAAACCTGCTGAATACATGGCTCTTTGTAGAAAGCTTTTGTTTTTAGAATATGTTGGGGATCCTCTATTTAACTTAAATATAATGTTTCACATAACATTTTGAAAACTAAATGCTAAGGTGACTTCTTGAAGTACAGGGAACATTATGATGCTTCTGCTTAAGGAGTCACAGTTCAGTTTCCATAACACAAAAAGTTAAAAAAAGAGAAAGGCGAGTGTGGGGAACGGTCCATCTTCTCTCCCCCCACGTAAGACTAAACAAAATGCCTTTCAAGCCAACAAAACAAGAGTGGCGTCTTTTTGCTGATTTAGCCAAGGATGGACTGGAACAGGCCCCTTGCTCTACCAGGTAAGGCCACAACAAGAAAAGAGCATAAGGGTTATAACTGGCAGCAAAACGGACAGTAGGTTAACAACTGCCTCTGACAGAGTATGTACCTGGCCAATGCTAATTGGGTAATTTGAACAGTGCTGCTTTACTCGAACAGTAATTCCTGATCTATATAAGACGGCAAGTTCTGCAGGCTGGGGGCTCTCTGCCTGGCTTGGAGGAGACCCTGCTGCAGGACCAGGAGCTGCCTGGAAAGCCAGCACCGCGGTACAGAGGAGCCAAAGGGAAGGGGGGGCTGCCCCGCAACTGCTGCCCACACACACACTCACTCTACCTTTCCTGCCGGGCTCAACTCCTACCCTTTTACTCCACCGACTCCACACCTCTCCCTCGGAGGGTGCATTTAATAAGGCCATAGTATCTGTGAATTATTTTCCTGATATACACCTAGTCTACCTCTCCTGAACCTTGGTCCCTCAGTTTATATTAACCCTTAATAAACCTGTTGATTCGGAAAGTAAACATTGGTCTCAGTAGCAATTTGTGGGCATGGTGGGGGTGCCTTCTAACCTCCACCCTAAAATACGGTCCCGCAGCGGCCATTCCTCTGTGAGAGGTGAGCGCCACGTGTGACCCTCGGTCTTATTCACAAAGCCCTCCAAATTGGGAGGGGGGAGGTCTCAGAAGCATCCAGACAGCTGGTAGCCCCTGGCATCGTCTCACTACAGCGAGGAAAGGAAATGAAGTAATCATTTTAAACTTGGATAGTTAGAACTTTATATACATTGAACTGAACAGCAAACTCCCACTGGAATCAGTTTGACTGGATTAGCTATTGTGACACCTCTACGGAATGCATGTAGACTGCCAAAGCCAGTGTGGTTTCTGACACTGCATTAATCTTTATTTCATCATTTCTGACCACTTCTTATTGATTTTCCTTAACATCAATAATAGTTCCCAATTTTTAAATTGCTGAGATCACAGGGGCCTAGTTTGAAATAGTAGTATTCTGCATCACTTACCAGCTCATCTGCTCCTCTTTTTCTATTGCATTCAGTACACCTAGTGCATGCATCATCACATGTTTTAAGGAGCTTCAGACAAATGTTTACTTCTTGCCTTGCTTTGATTTTTAATTTAGATATTTAAAATTTGTTTTGGATGTATTTTTACATTGATAAATGGAACTAAATCTGTCATGATTTTTTTTTTCTTCATCTGAAAGGAAGAATTATATCCAGAGTGGAAAAGAGTATTCCCCTCACAGACTACCTTGGTGAGACTTGCTGTAGTCTTAAAAAATGGAAAAGAAAAAATAAGCTAATTAAGAAAATTAGTTTCAGTGGAGTCTCCTCTTAAATTCAATACTTTTACTAATAGATTCTGATAAAGTAAATAACCTCAGTAATAATTTACAAAAGAAATCTAACATAAAGATCTAATAATAAAAATTTATGTGTCATACAATTTAAGGAGCTTTCAACCTAGCTTTATAGTGGCTTCCCAATACCTAAAAAAGGCCTACAGGAAAGCTGGAGAGGCACTTTTTACTAGGGCTTGAAGCAATAGGACAAGATGTAATGGCTTTAAACTAAAAGAGGTTAGATTTAGGTTAGACATTAAGAAGAAATTTTTCAGTATAACAATGGCGAGACCCTGGAATGGGTTGCTCAGAGAAGATGTGGATGCCCTCTCCCTGGCAGTGTTCAAGGCCAGGTTGGATGAGGCTTGGAGCAACCTGATCTAGTGGGAGGTGGCCCTACCAGTGGCAAGGGTGATGGAACTAGATGATTTTTAAGGTCCTTTCCAAACCAAACCATTCTATGATTCTATGAAGCTGGGAAGTATTAAGATCAGATCATAAATCACAAAGGCTACATGTACATAATTATTTACTGCTATTACAGCACCTTCTCTGGAAATCTAAAAACCCAACAACTGTTACTGAATTAGACTTGTTAAAATGAGACATCTAATAGATGTAGAAAGTAGATTGCAGAAAATACTAAGACAAATACTTTGTTAAATAAACCCAACGATTCACATAATTCAGTTTAGTATAGAACTCTCAAACTGAAGACATCACAAAATATTCCAGTGATCTCTTTAGCTTTTCACTTAGTATGTGAGCTATGATTTATTACACTGATTACTGTCATTAAAATCCAAAAAGTTCTTAAAAGTCTTGCAAGTCGAGCCTCCTTGCATGATTAAATCTCAAGATATTTTTAATAGTTTTTATTGCAATACTTAACAGAAAGATTCTAATACAAAATGCTTCCCTCCCCCACAGAGCATTCATCAGCTCAGAAAGTGCTTTAATGATAAAAACAAACTCTGCTGTCAAATAATTGGTGCTTCAAAATGTTGTCTGCATAAGGTATCTACGGTACAAGGAAATCAAAAGCCTAACATTTCATTAAGAGTTTTAGAAAACAACTCTTCAAGCAGTAGAAAGTTTGAAGCATGTACTGTTTTTTAAATGGACAAGAAATATGAGTACCAGCCTTCCACTGATGTAGACAGCCAGAAATTATCCAGTGAAGTTGCATATAGTTCTCTGTTCTAACTCAGCAGAAAAAAAAAAAATCCTCTGAATTCAGGATGCACATCAGAAGCACTCAGTTTCCAGAGCAGAGAAGCATTCCTTTCCTATCTCTGTCTTACCTCCCACTACTGTGTGACAAACCTAGGGACCTTACTTGCTTATGTTTTTATCCACAATACATGTGTTGTGTTTTTTTTCCCCTCTAATTTAGTTTGTACTTCTTCCTCATCATATTCCCTCACAGAAGTTCAACCTAGCCTAAGCCTCTGCAGCTAGAAAATTCTCCACATTTTCTGACTGTGAAAATGTCTCTTCCTAATTATAATTCTTCTCACCTTGCAACCCAAAGTTTTACCTTTGTAGCATTAAAGCATGCTAATGCAGAGTTGAAAATAAAGTCGAAGAAAAGACAGCCTAAAGAATGACATGATGCCCGGGATATTTGGATGGATGGGTTTTAAAATCAAACAATGTTAGGGGTTGAAAGGGACCAAAATAAGAAACATCTCTTATGCGTGTCATTGTAAAAAACAACAGTAATAACACCCATCCTAATTCAGCAACTGTTTATAGGTGCAGGTCTGTCCCACACTTGCTTAGATCTCCCTTGACTCTCAGAAGTGCTCATCATGGATATTGCATCTTATACATGCTCAGTAAACTACAAGTCCAGAGCCTTGCCAGTACAATTTTTCACAGATGTTGAGAAAAAAAATTCCTTGTCTTTTTAAAATTATTGGCAGAAGTCCGAACAATTTTGCTTGAAACAGGATTTCACCCAAAATGTGGCAGTTAGCAGGTTAAAGAGCAATGGTTTGAGTGTCATACACATAATTTTGTGTTGCTAACATGATAGTCCAAAACAGTTGCATGAGCTGAAGTTGTGCTTTTACTTTCTGATACCAAAACACACTATTAGCACAATGTCCTCTGAAGTCTCAACTTGTCTTTTAATGATCTGAGATCACTCATTTGAAAAGTGTAAGAGAGGAAAGAAATCAAATAGACATAATAAAATTACCATGTCACAGCATTTTATTAATAAGAATATCTTTATACCTAAACACCCTGTAATGCTCGTGTTGAAAAAAGGAAACACCTTTGCAATTACTTCCTCTGGAGAACTGAGTTTTAAACTTGACATGATAATTTATTCTTCCCTTTGGTCATTAATGACAGCATAAGAGTTCTTAGGATGAAATTATTTTAATTGCACTTTTGTCTTTTCCTGGGGGAAAAGATAATGTGTTTTGCTGTGTCAGGAACAGTCATAATGGTGATGCTCAGCATAGAAAGGAAACATTTATTAAAATTCAAAAACTATGACGATCAATCATCAAGTTTGAAGAAATGTTGGGGAATATGACAATAACAAAAATAGCCTAGGGAAGGTTTAAAAATGTCTTTTGTGAAAGAAGAATTCTTGATTGCTATTTTGACTCCTCAGTTTTCAGCCTTTTTGACATTACTAAATGTTCACTTTTTATTAGAAAAGTTGTAGTGAGATCAGATTTGGCTTTTAAAAAAGTGGATTATTTTTTTAACCCAAATTTTATTTAATTTGCAGAAAAGGGAGAATACTCATGTTAAATTTTTAAGTTTATAATTATTTTCATTTTGCATTGACCACAGAACAAAATGGCATGTCTTTTAGAAACAATTATATGGTTTTTTTGAAGAGGAGTGTTTGTGCTTTTCTCAGAATAGTAGCTATCACTGTTCTGAGTTCAGGCACTCTGCACTATAAGGGAAATTCTGATCTAGCATCATCCATTATAGCACATGTATCAACCCTATTTAAGAGTCTGCATGTCTTTGACCATCATTTTTGTAACATAACCTAATTTGCTCATTTATTTCACAATTTAGAATATACCTTAGTCACAGATATACTGAATATACATCTAGATATCAATGAAGGTTTGTGTCCTCCTCAGTTTCCTTTCCAGAATTATCCTGAAAGGAACTGTTATATATACAGCAATCTGAGAAGTTGCTCACATTTACTTGTGCCACGTAATAAATATTCTTCTTTGCCTACACCTTTAAGCAAAACAATTAAATCCAAACAACCTGTACAGCCACTTTCAATTTTGATCCTTTTAATGTTAAAATAGGGTTTGGAAATTGGTAATTTTGCTTTATGGAAGTGTTTAGTAATCCTTTTTTTCAACTAGAGATGCGTCACCTCTATTTTTTTTTTTTAATTACAAAATGTTGATCACCACAGGATGATTTAAATCCACCTCCTCCAAACATTTTTGTTAGCAGCTTTCTGCAGGTTTTAATAGAAGAATGTGGTTTAAATCTAATACATTTACATTGTATTTCCACACCGAAAACATAAAACAGATATTTAATTGGCTATTCCCAAGATATATAAGGCTGGAATCTGACTTCATGGCTGTTACAGTAACCCTGGATAAAGAAAACATGGGGCTGGAAGACTTTGTCATGGTAGTGACTGCTTTCTGTGGGGTCGATCTTTTATTTCTCCAGATATTCATAGAATCAGGGAATCACAGAATCATAGAATGGTCGAGGTTGGAAGGGACCTTAAAGATCATCAGGTTCCAACATCCCTGCTATGAGCAGGGACACCTCACACTAGACCAGGCTGCACAAAGCCTCATCCAACCTGGCCTTGAACACCTCCAGGGAGGGGGCAGCCACAACCTCCCTGGGCAACCTATTCCAGGGCCTGGCTACTGTCATGGTGACAAATTTCTTCCTCATATCCAACCTAAATATCATGTTGAGCTTCTCAGCTACTACTACCCCCACATCCTTCTCCTCATGGCTGCAATTCCAGTTACTTCTTTGTAGACTAAATCCAGATACGTTTCATTTCATACGCAATCAAGCAATTTGCTTTAACCCCAGCCCCTGACACAAACACCCCTGGCTCTGAACTCCTCTTCACACTTCAATATCTTCTGTGTGACTGCATAGCCCCCCTTAAGTAATATAAGAGGACCTCATGACACACAGTTTATACATTCATTTCTTTCATTGCCACTTTGTGCAATGATGACAACATATTATGATGCTTGAGTTAAACTGCTAAAGAAAAGCCAAGCTAGAAACATGAATTTCACAAGACTGTACAGAAAGGCAGATTGGGAGCCCTAAGAAGAGCTCTGTCATATACATACATCTGCCTATCAAATCAGATAAAGTAACACTTTCAACAGAAAGATGATATACAGATGAGTGCTACTGACACAACAGCAAAATGACCACTTGACTGATGAACAACTTGTTCCATATGCCAATAAATAGACTCCCCTGGTTTTCAATTGCAATTTTCCTCTAAGAAGTACATGCAGTTGGTCAATACACACACACAAATAATGGAGGAAAATAAGACTAGAAAACTTTATTGCCCCAGTGACTTCTTAAGTAAGTTAGAGAGAACAGTACAGACACAACCCCAGCCTGAAAAACATACATGCAAATTCATCCCATGAGGATGGGCTGTTCAAGAGACAATTGGGTTCTGTTTCTCAGCTCTTGATAGACAGGACCTCAGTTTAATAATAATATATTTTACCTATTGAAAGTATTATTTTTATAATATAGAAAGTATTCTGTCTGGCACACATTCCTTAGCAAATTTTTTTTTGCATGCTAAAATTCTTGAAAAACTGACAGAAATGTCAGTTTTCAAATAATGTTTGAAACATGGGGAGTCAATCCAGATTTTAGAAATGTAAAATGCAGCAATGCAAGTACTAAGTGTTCCCAAAGCCAAGAACAAAAAAAACACAACTAAATTATTATGTTTAATAACAGAAATTTTACGGAAACATAACCTATAATAGAATCTAAGTATAGTCCGCATCAGCAGGTTAAAACATTTTAATGTAAATTAAACTGACTATAAGTCTGTTTCAAAAAGAATTAAAATTAAAATTGTAATATTGGGAATAGTTGCATGTAATTTGCATATACATGACTAATTTCCCAAGCATGTTTCATTCACTAAAGATAGAGGAGTTTACAATGTGTGTGTATATATGTGTGTGTACACATAACACCCTTAATAGAAATATGTTAGAAAAGAGTGTAGAAAAGAACTGGTAATTAAACTATTTAGTATTAGGAATATAATTATGTAAGAAATTCTTAAGAGTAATATAAAAGTATCATTAAACACGAATCTCTGACTATCTAAAAGAGAAAGGTTAGCTACATTTGCAAGGTTACACATTAATTTATTATGATAATGCTGTATTATTCTCATAGGGAAGAAAATAGTTATATGTATACTTTTAGAACAAAAATGGAACAAAGTTATTAAATTGTCTACATTATATTCTTCCCCTTCTTGCATTAGACCTTGCTTCTTGCAATACTGTAGCTAATGCTCCAAGATAGAGAGCTTCCTGCAATTACAGTGTCAGCTGGCAGTTATCTGAGAGAAGCAGATAATCCTAGTTCACTTCCATTACAGCCTAAAATATATATTTTCTTATTCAATAAGATGTTCTTTGTCATCTAAAGAAAACAATTTGATCACATAGGAATGAAAGCTACTATGAAACATAAGGCATGGCAAATGAAACAAACAATTTCCTCATTTATGAATATTTTAAAACAGCATGATGATTTCCATGACTTTTCATATTTCTCTCTTTTCATTTTTTCTCTTTAAATTGTCTTCCCTACTTTGTCTTTATTACTAAAACAAAAACCACTCAAAACCCAAAAAACCTAACCCAGAACCAAAACTGTATTTTTCTAAGAAGATCTGCTGTTTAATGCAAGTCTCACATTCTGCTTAATAGTACTGGATGCTTGTTGGTTGAGTTATTTTCATGAGACATCACTTGCATATGCCAAATACAGATAAGAGAATTCCCACAATCAATTCTCCTCTGAAATGCCAACTTTGTAAGCCAAATATCAATTATTTAAACATTATCCAAATCCATGAATTTTATGGGTGATACCTGAAGCAAAATCTTGCAGGGGTCATCACACCAGGCACTTATGTCCTCCTAATGTTGGGACTGACACACTGTAGTGTGCTATTGTTGAATAGGTTGAAGATGCTGATTAGAAGTTTAGTGCTATCGAAGTCACAATAGGATTTTCGATATTGAATATTCAACAACTTAACCATTCTACTTTCCTCTGTTGTCTGAGATGGAAATAATCTTGAGATCCTCATACATCTCATTACTAAAGATTTCAGAATACTTCTAATGCTGCAAGACAAGCATATCCCTACACAACACAATAGAATCACATCTTGTTTCTTTTGTAAAGTTATTTTAATACATAGAATCACAGAATCATTGAATGGTCAGTGTTGGAAGGGACCTCTGGAGATCATCAAGTCCAACATCCCCTGCCAAAGCAAGATCACATAGGGCAGGTCACCCAGAAACGTGTCCAGATGGGTCTCTCAAGTCTCTACAGAAGCAGACTCCACAGCCTCTCTGAGCATCCTGTTCCAGTGCTCCATCACCCATACAGTAAAGAAGTTTTTCCTTATGTTGAGGTGGAACTTCCTGTGTTCCAGTTTGTGTCCACTACCCCTTGTCCTATCAAAGGGCATGACTGAAAAGAGACTGGCCCCTCCTTCTTGACAACTACCCTTCAGATATTTATAGACATTAATAAGATCCCCTCTCAGTCTTCTCTTCTCTAGACTAAACAGCCCCAGGTTTCTCAGCTCTTTACTACTTGCAGCTGAGTTTTTTCTGTATTTGACTTTTCTGAAGTGCTTTTCTAGAAAATTGAAAGATATTTTATGCAGCAAGTGACATAATAGTGCAAGTACATTGCAAATTACAACATAAAAGTATGTGTTGTTAGTCATGAGACTAACGAAAAAATCATGCAGTTCTCAGTATAACACAACTAGCTATAAACTTTCCAGAAATAATCACACCTGGCTGGAAAAGCACTCAGTCTTGACTTTACATTTCCCAACAATGAAGAAGAAGAAAATTTTTAAAACAATCTAATCTGAAAAGTAGATGCTATTAATTGACTTTAACCCTATTGCCAAGTTTCTCTAAAATGTGGTGTGCAAACATACCAGGTAAGGAAGCAACCAGAAGTAGCAATTTGGAGTTCATTACAGCCTAATTCACAATATTTCCAGGGTGAGTTTTCACATAATTTGGGAAGACTTGGTATACATGGAAATCAGTGCAATTATGGTAACACTTACTTTTATGTAAGCTAATACATATGTGATTGATCTAAGGATCACACATCATGAAAACTAAACCAAAATGTACACAAACTTTAAAAACCAAAGAAATATCTTGTCATAATTTATTTGATACCACAGAAACCAAGATTTAGTAACGTATATCCAGTGCAGAGAGAGTTCTGGAAATAATAAGTCAAATAGGCTTCTTCAGTGTTTAGGAGACAGGTACTATATAGATAATTTGATTAGGTATTTCAAGACTGTTAAAGGGAATCTACTAACATCAAGCCAAGAAAGAATACAGATTTCTTCCCCTCCCCACCACCATAACTGTGAAAATACTAACGCTTAGGAGTTTAAATTTGATGCTACATTTTAAATGCTTTTCAATTACTTTCTGTTACTGCAAGTATATACTGAGATGAAATTTCTATAGAGTACAGATATAAATGTAGGTTGACCACAAGGTATTAGAGAAGTAAACCTGAAGTTCAGTGTGGGATAATACAATTTAAAAAGTATGTCTGAAGCAGTAAGAAAGCTAAAATACTTTATGTGGTTGATTGACAGGAAAACACAAAATAAGTCTACAAATGGTGACATCAGCCATTTTAGAGCATGCTTATAACCTTTATTGCATTTACATTGTGTTTTATATCTAAAAATGCTTGTTTTGAGCTAGCTGTGTGATAATTATGATTCTTACTGATGAATATATCTGATGAAAGAAAATCTGAGGATTCACTTTTTTTTTTTTTTTTAAATGTAGGAGCATTACATAAAGTCCTCAAGTTTGACTGTAAATTCAACACTTTTTCCTTATAATTATTCTCAGAACATTGCTCCAAAACTTGCAATGCTTAGAACATTTTTCTGTTCTAACATGTTTATGATCAATATATAGCCACTTGATCCTGTACCAGCATTGACTTTTAAAATTATTTCTTTCTTTCTTGATGTTTACCTTTAGGACAAAAAATAATATAAACAGCCTTCAATAAGGCTAACAAGTTGACTATTTTCTTTCATACAAAGAGCCCCAAGGTAATAGTTTTTATTCTGAAAACCTCTGACTGCACATAGTGTTCCAGGTAAGACCCTTCTAAATTTAAACTTATTCTATCTAGACTTCCACAGTATCCCTCTTTCTATCATGGCAAAATATAGTAACAGATACACTAAAGAAGAAAACAGTCAAACTTATAAACAATTCAGTACCTTATCTTCAAAGAAAATCCCGAAGAAATCTAATAGGACTGTATAAGGAAGTGCAGGTTTCTCAGTGGATGGCATCTTTGCATGAACATGCAAAGCTGTGTCTTGTAATTTTATTTTCATTTGAACTCAGAAGCTGTGGGATATGTTATGAAGAGCAATGATTTATTTTTGTTTTGACTGTCAAAGAGGCATTTGGTTGCAATTTAAAATGTAATGTAACATATTTAATATTATTATGCATCATTCACCTTCCAAAAACAGCATTCAGTTTCTTGACAAAAGGTGAAGTACTCAAGTTTTCATATCACAAGAATATGATACTAAGATACCTAGCCTAGTATTGCAGATTAGCCACCTCTCTCCAGACATTAAAAATAGACCTAATAATGTTTGTTTACTTACTTAAGATACAGTAGGTAGTTACAAATTTAAGGTAGGGGGAAGGTCTTTCTAAGTTACCATTTTATTTTCACATGAAGCATATTATCATAGGCAGACCATAGCAGAATGCCCAATAAGAATGAAATAATCTATTGGTAGTATTTAACATCATGTACAACCATGAAACAAATGTAGAACATTTTTAATCCCCTTTTATTACTTTAATATTATTATGATTAAAATGGGTTATTTTTCCAAATGGATACTTAAGGCTTACAATGTCTATTTGACTAACCAATACTTTTATTATTATTTTATTATTATTTTTTTTAATTAAGAAACAAAAAAAAAAAGAAAAAAACACATAAACTTGACAAGAAGGACTAGATAAAGTGATAAAAAAACCCATTTATTTTTAATGTCACAAGTTAGAGCTATGCAATGTATAGGCACTATTCTTTGAGCTCACTGAAAACTCTATTATACACTTGAGAAGTTCATTGTGCCCTGGAAAGAATTAAAAATTGAAATCTATGCATGTAAAAAATACTTCTGAAGGTTAAGAATTTTATCTCTAATTCAAACTTTTTAGAAATTTTCAATTTGAGATTTTTTTCATCAATTCTATATTGCTGATAAAGGCACAGCTAGACACCAGATTCTATATTATTCTCATTATCTGAGGCTTTCACAAATATTTTCTTGGTATCTTCTTTAACATATTTCCAATTTCTTCTAAACACATATCTAAAATGTATAAATTGCATGGGGATATCAATGCCAAAACTTCCACAATAAAATTTAAAACTAAGGGTTACCAAATTTTTCCAAGTAGAATTATGTAAAAGAAATAAATAGAATAAGTAGGTAAACACTACTGGCCTATGTTCTATATTACATTTTCAGATCTCTACTAGGACATATTCACAGCATCGATGAAACACTGTTCTTACACCCCTATACTTCTCCTTCCCAGTCATACCCATATACGAGCACATACACCAAATACACATGTACCCATATACTAAGCATAAATACAGGTTGGGCAGAGAATGGATTGAAAACAGCCCTGAAGAAAAGGACTAGGGGTATGTTGGTTGCTTAGCAGCTCAACATAAGCCAGCAATGTGCACTTGCAGCCCAGAAAGCCAACCATGTCCTGGGCTGCATCTAAAGAAGCATGGCCGGCAGGTTGAGGGAGGTGATTCTTCCCCTTTACTCGGCTCTCATGACACACCCCTGGAGTACTATGTCCAGTTCTGGAGCCCCCATCACAGGAAGGATTTAGAGCTGTTGCAGTGAGTCCAGAGGAGGACCATGAAGATGATCAGAGGACCTCTCCTATGGAGACAGGCTGAGGCAGTTTGTGTTGTTCAGCCTAGAAAGGAGAAGGCTCTGGGGAGGCCTTATAAAAGCCTTCCGGTACCTGAAGGGGGGGGCTTCCTGGAAAGCTGGGAAGGGACTTTTTATAAGGGTATGTAGTGAGAAGACAAGGGGTAAAGGCTTTAAATGGGAAGAGGAGAGATTTAGGTTAGACGTTAGGAAGAAATTCTTTGGTGTGAGGGAGGTGAGACACTGGAACAGGTTGACCAGGGAGGTTGTGGATGCCCCGTTCCTAGCAGTGTTCAAGGCCAGATTGGACGAGACTCTGAGCAACCTGGTCTAGTGGGAGATGTCCATGCCCATGGCAGGGGGATTGGAATTAGATTAACTTCAAGGTCCCTTCCTACCCAAAACCACTCTGTGATTCTATGATATTATGTGAAACATTTCCTAGAGAAAAAAAAATGTAGAACTTCTTTTGCAAGGTCCAAATGCTTCTTTAGCAGGAAAAAAACTCCAATGTAAACAAAAAAGTATTAGTTTGTCCTGTATATGTACAAAAAAATTTGAGTGTAATTTATTTATTTTGATATAAGAAGAACAAATGACAGAAACAGAGCTTCTGATACAAATACTTTCATTAAGTAGAATCAGTATGTTTCTACTGAATTTTAAAATTAGTAACAGCATGTAATTGTGATATTGAACTGACACTGAAATGCCTCCATTATCTCTAAGACAAATTTAAATAAACATTTCAAAGAACTGCAAGAATTTGTTACAGAATTGTGGCTGGCTTAACCAAAGCTTTGCTTAAGCCATTCTTTAGCTTAATTATATTGTAATGCATAACAATGCAAATGACTGAATAAGATCACATTAAAAGTAGCAAAACCCCATTAATTATTGAATAAAAAGAATTTAAAAATGCAAAGAGAAATTACTTAAATGATTCAAGGTTTATATAATCTCTAAGCATACATATGATTTTAAATTTTCAGTGTTCTGGAAAAAAATATTTTCAATTAAATCTGTTTATCTCATGAATTATGTCATTTAACTGATGTGTCAGCTGGTAGTAAAATTAGGACTAACCTCATCAAAACTTTATAGTCTTAAGAGACCTTTTCATTTTTTATTTTATAAACGTCTCCAAGTATGAAATGGTAGCTGGCACTAATTTCCTAGTACGGCACAGATATAATCAGTTTTCCAGAATATGAGGCCTTGAAGCAAGTCAGCATCTAAATTAATAAAGACTCTAGAAAAGAACATAAATTATATTGTAAGTTACATTGAAAAGCTAGTTTTCAGAAATATTTTCCTAAAGCCAGATCCAGAGCAAGGTAGAGAAAATGGTTCAAAACTCTGAATTAATCTTCCATCATGCAGCATTTTTATTATATTATATTCAAAAGCCCTTTGGACTGCTTTCAGAATTACTAGGTTAAATATGTCCTGTCGCAGATCTGTCATTAATGTAATACAAATACATTCTTCAATATATAATTCACAAAATATTGGAACAAGATGTCCAAGAAATCAATATAATCACTAAAATTTTACTTAATGTCTTACAGCACTGAGTTTTGCTAAAGCTTGTCCTTAACTAACTAGTGACATACTATCTCAAAACACTAGTTAAAAGCTGTGTCTTTCTCACAGTTGTGAAAACAGTGTGAACAAATTTATGATGTAAAGAAGTAGTCAGTCACTTTCATCATCCCTGCAAGTTTATTCATTATGAAATATAACATCATTATTGAAAAAATAAAATAAAATTATATTGATTTTGCATGAAAACTTGGCCAGGTTAGCATGTCACTTACTAGTGTCACTTAACAAATCTCTGGTTTTTAGGATTTCTTATTTCTAGGGTCAGGTCTTTAAAAACATTTAAGGAAGCATTTTTCTTTCTTTTAAAATAGCATATCTTTCCCTTTGCTTGCACAAATGTGATTTATAATTTAATTCTTTATAATTATATTTTAAGATAAAAATTGGAAAAAAATCAATTAAAAAAAATACAAAACCTCGGGTACTTGGCCTATCTTGAATATTAGGCCCTGTGAATTAAAATATTTTTGTTGATACTTCTTAGCTTAAAACTAATTGTTCACAGGTCTGCTTTCTTAATGCCCCCTGCAAAACACTGATTTATCTGTGGACACCTGAGGTTTGTAATAAATACCTAATGAGAATAAATACACCAGGATAAATCATGCTGAGAGGCCATTGTATTTACTTCAGCTTCTGTCAAGATCTGAAACTCAGCTGCAGACACAGTTCATATATTTAATGCCACAGAAGTGTCATAACATAATTACTTAAATTGTTACTGTGCAAATAATTTAAAAATGTTTTGGCAAAGTTATAAGGAACCTCTTCCAAAAAAAGTTTCTCAAAGTTTATATGCCAAAACTAATCATTCTGCACTGTCTTGGTAGTTCTACAGAGAGTTTTGGGGGCTGGTTTTTTTTGTTTGTTTTTGTTTTGTTTTGCTTTGTTGTTTTGGGGTTTTTTTTATTCTGTAAAAAATCAGTAAAGATACTTTTGAGGTATTGCATGTGAAAATACTTTAAACTTTGTTTTGTTTTGAGTGAGCTAATTTACTGTCATCATAAGGTATTAACATAGAGGTATTTATAATTCAGAGACTTAACTGAACAATTAAAAAAGTATCCTTCCCCCATTGTGAAGAAAAGGTATTCATTATTGTCATTTAAAAACTTTCTGTGTTGTGGTTTTTTTATTTGTTTTGTTTTGTGTTGGGTTTTGGACTATTTTTTTTTCTTTTCCTTCCTTAATTAGAGTTTTATCAAACAGAACACTGCTCACCATTAGAGAGATAGGACTATCCCTCCTTTGCACCTCTGAGCACTTTAATGATGGTGTGCACTCAGGGCCTTTGCTAACAACACTACACAAACACGAAGGGTCCACATAAATAGCTGAATAAATCTTTGTGTTTGTACCTGTGCTTCTGAAAAATCTGGAGTAAAGCTCTTCCTTGACAGGGAGCTTTTCCATGAAGCTCCATATGACTCACAGTTTCACCCATTTTCATACTCTTAATTATCTCAGACACTGAAAGAACACCAAATAGTTCTTTACGTGTCATCCAAACCTTATGAACTATAATTTCATAAAACTGAAAGTGAGACAAAAACATTTTCTAATTTTATAGCTAGCTTTGAAATACAAAATTCTGACTCCTGTTTTTGTGAGAATAATTTTTTTCAAGACAAGCATGAACAGGACTTCAGTAAATAAGCCATAAAGTGATCAATATCGATCATTAGACATCACTTTAAAAATGGTGTTGCTCCTGCTGAATTCAGTTAAAAGATGTGAAATTCTATTCACACACTGGAAAAAACCCTGTCCTATGTCTCTTCAGCTGTCTGTGAGAAAATCAGTCTCTTCTTAACTCTAGCCTAGTACACCAACCCCAATATCAACTCTTCTCTATGAGATTATTTAATTAAATCCTTCTAAAAACATTAAATTAAAACTTAGACATAACACAGTCCTCTTCAGAACCAGGAAAATAAATAATTAAAGACTGAAGTGAAACAAAATATTTACTCTTACATGCAAGCAAAAACGTACTGGTATATTTGACAAGAAAATGCAAATGGAAGGTGAGCTGAACATCAACAGAAGCCTCCTACTGCACATCTTCACATGCATGTTATTACTGCAGAGGTATGTTTGCCAAAAGAAAAAGATTTTGCAGTTTGAATGTCAGTTCTGGCTGTTCAAATGTCCCTAGAATCTTTTTGACTGATTCAAGTTCCATTGCCCAAGGGAGAGGCCATGCCACAATTTCTCTTACCCTCCCACTCCCAGCCCTTACCAGCCTAATTGCTTTTATTATAAAAGTTAATTATATTAAACTCAGATGGTGGTATTCACGGCAATCCCCACCTCTAACTTCCCAACTGGACTGACTCACATAGAGTACAAGTAAGCTCTGGGAGCTGACAGTGATGAGAGAGAGTTACAAAAAGGTGATGGTCGTCGCAAAGTTCTGTAGATGCAGAGATAAGATTCACTTTCTTACATGGTAAAGGTGGTACATTTATTTTTGAAGTGTTAAACATAATTATGGGTATGCTTGTTAGTTTACTTTTATTTAAATTTATTGATATGGATAAAAAAAAAATAATACTGATGATGTACAAAAATTACACTTATTAACTATCCTTCTGTTGACCTTCTCATTGGGTGAGATTCATCCCACATCACACTGGAACACATGAGTATGACCTACCATGCATTTTAGCTACTCAGAACAGTTAGACTGTGATAAGCAGATCCAAAAATCATACTACAGGTGTAAAGCTGAGATGTATAAGAAAGATGACTGTTTATTCATTATAAAGTAATAACCCAGCAACTATAAAAAAAGCAGTGGAAATTTCATATTTGATTTCAGACTGAAGTGGGTTTAAAATAAGTATTTTGATGTTGGTCATGCTTTCAGTTTGGGGATATCAACAATAAAGGAAATATTACATTTTATTTTTAGTTATGCAATGATTTCTATTGAAAATTAGCAGCTGCAAGCATTCCAGAAAATGTGATTGCTAATTTATGTGCCAAAATAGGAGCATTTTGATGCTGAGAGACTTGATAAAACTATCTCTAAATTATTATTTGCTAAATCAAGTACATCTTTATAATTGTGTAAGATTATATTATTTTTCCCAGCAAGAAACTATGGATGAGAAGTTTCTCTGCATAGAAAGAGATCCACTGGATTTAATCTGATCCCTTGCTTAATGCTATACTAATAAAAATGTTCTAATAAGAACCAGCCTGAAGTTACCCAGATCTTGTTTTCCTACCACAATACCCAAGAAACACTTTATTATAAAAATCCAGGATATTATTTCATGTGGCAATATTTAGTTTAGAATTTAGATTTAAATAATAATGTTAATAATACTAGTTTATTGTCCTTAAAGTTACTCAACATTAATAACCAAGAATAACCAAGACATTAGAATGCATTCATCATACAAGTTGCAGTAAAATTTAGCTGGAGGCTTCAAAGCTAAGATTTCATTAGCTGACAAATACAAATAACGGCACTTCAGTTACTCTGTAAATATAAACAGTGACAGACAACATGTAATGTACTGGAATAATCCCTAAACTTAAACAAACAAATAAATAAATAAATAACTTATTACTACTTCTTCTAGTGATTAAGGTCTGCAGAATAAATTGAAGTCAAGAGGTAAATTTAATTTTCATGCATGTAATAATTTTGTATCAAATTACAGTGACAACCATGAATGTTAAAATTCCAATGAAATTAAATTACTTTTTATAAAATAAATATTTTTTGGTTGTCTATCAATAATACCCAAATATTTAATATCTTACAGCTGGAGATGAGATAGCATTCTGCTAGATTACTCTGGTTGTATTTTTAAGTGACATGATTAAGTGCTAGCTGTGATAGGAACCTTAAGCTTAACTTTTCAACAAGTTGATACTGAATGATTTTCATTTGCTGTTAAGTTAGAATACTATTTTAATTATTTTTTTAATGTTCCAAGTTTAACTATGGTACTTGACAGGTATTTGCACCTAAAACCTAAGTTGCACCAAACCTGATATCATTCTGTACCTATAAGTATGGAATTAATAAGCATGAAACTGTGGGCTTATGGCAAAACCAAAATTGCTCTGGAATTATATCAAAGAAGATGTGGAAAAAAGCTTTACAGTTGGTTTCCTGGAAAACTATTAATAATTTGTCAGGAAGCCTGGCTACAGGAATAGTCTCCACAAGGGTCAGAAACCACAGATGGTGTAGTAGATTGACTTGATATAAATAAGTTATCTTGCCTTTCTGCATTGATTTTGCTGAGTTTCCTGAATTTCAGTTCCTTTGTGAGAGCTATAAACAAATGGTCTCTGGGGATCCTACAATTTCATTTGTTTCCATAACTAAAGGTGCAGTAAGGTTTGATGTTCATGACCAGAAGTTGGTCAGTTGATATCCTTGCTTGCAATAACTATTATTACAGAGAATAAAAAAAGCCCCGCAAGTTGTTCCCTCTCTTTCTAAATGGATCTCTCATTCACACATTTTTTTTACTCAGGACTGTAAAATCACAACTCATGTTGTACAACACAGAACCAGCAGTTCATAGTTCTGCTATCAAACAAGTATGAAACATCTTTGATAAATCTATGCACAAACACACATTGAAGCAGAAGAAATACCCAAAGAGAATGCTGCATGTGTATACAAACACATTTCACCCTTCTACTGATGACTTATGGAGACTTTCTTCTACAAACCTGATGGCATAAACGAGGCTTGAAGATAAACTGTTGAATATCTAGATTAAGACAAGGCTTTAAAATAAATGTATGGACAGCACTGAACTTATCTCTGTTTCAAGTGTTTTGGTGAATTTATGTAAATGGCTTAAATGAGAATATCAATACTTAAATCAATTAAATTAATAATTTTAGACTCATGAAGATTTCTATTTCAGAAATACTTCAGGATTCTTAATAGATATTTAGATTTCACTAAAGTACAGCTCTTCGTATTGGAGCAAATAAAATGGCAACTTCTGAAGTCAGTGCATGTGTGGCATTCAGGATATACAGTGCTTGTCTCGAACAATCCAAGAGATAAGTGGTGGACTTTGGCACTCAGGATATCTGTTGTCTGTCTTGTGGCATCTGAGAGTTGAACAACATTTGTTGATGGACTAAAGAGATGTCTCAGCAACCCACTCAACCGTTTTGCTTCCCCTCCTGCAATGTGTACCTGAGAACTGGGGAGTTTAATGTGGGACATGCTGAGCTTGGAGAAAAAAGGAGACCTACAGCTGGTGCTGGGAACAGAGTATTCAGTGATAAACAGGCCTTGATATGATATCTCATGAAAACCACCAACTTAGCAGGACAAGAAAAAGAGTGCCAGTTTCAAGCCGCTTCCTAGGACCAAAACTCCACTGCAATAAACTAATCCTGTGGTGCCAGTTGTCTCAACCTCCTCTTTGAAATGGCTGGTCTTAACACTTAGCCAAACAAAGACTATCTGCAGGACATAGCCCTGGAGCCATACCTACCCCCCTGCTATCTCAGAGGAGCATGGAGAAGATAGCAGGATTTTCTCCCTTATTCAGGGAGAAAAGTGGGGGTGCAGGGGGCAAGAACTGTATAAAAATCTGGGACACTATGGGTGCATTTGAAGCACTTCCCCACCAGGAACCACTTCCCCACCGATGACATTGCTGGACCGTGGTGGTAACTATGCTCTTGCTTGCTGCCCTCTGTATCTCTGCTTTCTCCTTTCTTTTCTGTCTCTGTTTTTCTCCCTGTCCTATCCGCTCTAGGGACTTTGCTGTGTTACTCTAATAAAAGTTTGTTGTGCGTGTGACATCTGACCTCGTTTGCGTCTTAATTTCACCATTTGGGATCACCTTTAATAAAAAAGTGCCATGTATCCGAATACTGGATTGTGACAGCATGATATGAGGCAACTGTTTTCAGTTATTTCAGGGAAAGCCTAAAATTGACTATTGCTGCTTAGGATGGAATTTCAGTAGGACTTTTCGTTAAAGTGTTTAAACATAAGCATATTTTTACAAGTGTTCTTTTTCTCCTCTTGGCAATCCTTGTCCTGCATATAACAGATTCTATTCCTGTTTTTCCTTCTCTTCTCTTTATCTGTTTAGATGTTATTTGCAGTGCCAAGCTTTTGCTTGAAAGATCTTTCTCTTTCCAGTCTATATCATCCTAAACATGCACTAAAAGACATCTTACAAGTATAGTCTTGAGTATTTGACTCTCTCATCTTACAGAGACCAGTCGCCCCAAAAATCTTATCTAGCAGAGTCTTTATTTCTTGTCCTTACCACATTTTCTGCATTTTCTGCATTTTATGCCTTCCAAATTTTTCTTAAACCAACATTTCCAAAGATCAAACAATTTGAGAGTCTATGAAAATCTCCCAAATTTCCAATGTCTCAGAGAACTCAATGTACTCATATTAAGTTGACCTAATTATGACAAAAATTGGAGAGAAAATACTTCACTTTTTGAAGTGTCTTTCAGGCCCTTTAGCACTGAGCTGGTATTTAGCTAAGGCGTTACTGATGAATTCAGGTATTTAAGCTCACCCTAACAGTTCAGGCTGTTTTAGGAGCTTAACACCTAGGCACAAGCTAGTTAATTCTCATGGAATTAATCCTTTTATGAAAGCCCTTTACCCAACATTGTTTCAGTTTAAGGCTTTAAGGAATCCCTTTTGATTTAAATTAAATGAGTTCTTGAGTATTTAAAGTAGTTTATATGCTATTTTTCAGCTTTTGGGAATTCCAAACTTGAGTCTCTTGTAATAACAGTTATTATAAATTGCAGAGAGGGCTTGATATATAGTTCAAATTGTTTACACCTCAAGTTCTATCAACATTAAGGTTAAATAAAAGAAAAACAAATTTTCCCTGCCTCCCCTCATTATTAACCTGATCTGTATTGACAAGTACAAAGGCTATTGATGTCGAACAATGTCTTCTACACCTGTGGAATCACAGAAAAATGTCCCAACAGCACCACACAGGGACAACCTGCAAATACAGAACCTCGTTTATAATGCCTACAAGAATTTGATGATTCGTGAGCTAAAAGGTAATTCTTCTTACCATCCATGAGCTGAGCTAGATCTATAGAGTTGATTAAGTGACAACTAATAGTAACAATAATTTCTTAAAGAAAGGAGATCTGATAGATAATATACAAGGAGCAGATCTGGTACTGTTAATGTAGGACTTTCTTAATTAAGTCCCAGACAGCTTATCAGCTTAATTTAACATGGTGAAACTCAATTAAGTTGTTTTAAGTAAGCCAAGCTCTTGGACCAGTTTAAGTTCTTGAAATGGTGTACAATACGCTTAAAAGTTGAATGAGTTGTGAGGTAGTAATTCAGTTCTTAAAATGCATGTATTGACATTTGGCATTTTCCTTTTAAATAGGTCTTACAAATATAGAATAAACTTTTATCTATTCATTTAACTGACTAAGCTAGTTCTACTTTTTTTTCCTATTTATTTTGATGGCTCTGCATAGTTAATTTGCTGATGGGAAAGCCAGATGGAACCTCTTCTATTTTATGAATGGTAAGTCAAACCTCTGACCTCAGTATAAACTGTGCAGAAACACTGATATCAACAAGAAAAGTAGAAACATAATTTAAAGATGTGTTCTGTGGTTGAAGCATAGATATTTGGCTTGGTTATCTACTTCTGTCGCAACATTTCATAGCTTTTGATGCAAAAGGAAATCCTGCATTTTACTTTTAATTATGCCTCACAAAAAAACCTGAACCCAGCTTTTGGAGGAGAACAAAAGCTAGTTTGAACAAAACATATTTGTCTGCATATATAGAGAGTCAATAAACATGATACCAGCAGTTTTAGGTTTGTACAATGAAATGCATTGCAAAACAAACCAGACCACATCAGAATTTTTTTCTTGGGTTCTTTGCAAGGAAAAGTATTATAAACTTCACAATATCAAGTGCAAATTCCAATACCTTTGAGCTGAAAGTCAATGACATGCAGCAAATATGCAGTCCCAAAAATGCTGAATTAGGAAACACTTTCAAATGAGAGCCACTTGTGAGCAGGAAATGCTGTGTTAATGGCTAAAAAAAGTACAGCTTGTGTTCAAAATCATAAGCTTCTTCTGTGGACCTAACAAAAGTTGGGACCACATCACTGAAAGATGTAATTCAAAATACTTCATGAACAGAATTTATTCAGCCTTCATTTTTTCCTATGAAAACTCAGAATTTTCTTTTTTTTCTTTTTTTTTAATTTCTGATTTTTCAGCTCGTAAACTTCATGCGTACCTTGTGTATCGCTCACATGTGAATTCCTGGAGAGGACTATGAAGCTAATGCTCATTACAGAATATTCTGTGCTGTCTGTCTCTGTCCTTCTCTCCTCCTCTCTTCCTCTCTTCTTAGCCCATTGAGAACCTTCCACCCAACTGTTGAAAGAGAGGACTGGGGAGCTAAGTGCAGGGTTGCACACAATTCTTCTACTCCCATCAAGAATTGTCAGTGAAAGCCACCGTTTACATCAACTCCATTCATAGCTGAAGAAATACAGCAGAAAAGTCTCTAAAGATACCATTTCACTGAAACCGTAGCACTCAAAGGGACCAGCCACCTCTACAACCTGCCACATTTGTCAGCCCCATGAAGAGCCCTAAGGCCTTCCTACAACCATAACGCTCAGCAGAGCTCTGTATGAAATAGTTGGAAGATTTCTTAACCATACATTGTCACACATTATGCAACAGCTTGGAGGCTTTACTAATGTTCTGAGCTGGGGCTAAGAAAAATCAGACCTGGCCTGCGGGTTCATGATATGAACCAGCAAAGTATCAGCATGTTTTAATAAAGACTTGCAGTGGTGAGGGCTTTAAGTCACAAGGTATAAACAAGTTCTCGAGCTTTAAGTAAATTTTTCATATAAAGTTGAGTTAGAACATGACACTGAGTGTACCCCATATCTTACAAAACGTAACAACCTACAGTAAATTCCAAATTCATAAGATTTCCCCAATTATGAACAAATACTTATTTATTATGTTGTATAGCTGAAAGACATGTTCTCTGAGGGAAACTTAAAATTTAAGACAAATATTTTTCCAGAAGCAGGAATAGGAGGGAAGAAAAAAGATTGCCTTAGAATAGTCCAATAAAAATAAATCTGGTTCATTATTTGGATAATCCCTTTATTTTGTGGGATGATCATGGGAGAGAAGAAAATATCCTCAGGACTTCAGTAACATCCAGAATACTTCTTCAGTTTACTTTAGGAATTAACAGTCCTGTTGAAAAATCCTTAATATGCAAAAAAGAAACCTCATGATTTATTAATCCAATAAGTAGCTCCAGACAGAGATATGATTTTACCATATGAAAGTTACATTCCTTGAAAAACAAGAGTCAGGAAAGTAAGTTAAACTATTTGTAAAGTCTACACAAAACAAGTGACACTCTAAGAACTCTACAGACTTATGACCATTACCCAGCATTTTAACTACCAACTTTACATGCTAGCAGTGTCCAACAAGATTATGTTCATGATTCACACATTTGCACTAAGTATTCAACCTGTGTAAGCATAGCAAACCAATAATAAAATGACTAGCTTACTGAGGAGAAAGTACCACAAAATGTTAGCTCTTCACTCTCTTATCATGGCATGCTTCCTTTCCCAAGCTTTTTATTTTTTCAACAACTCAAAGAAATAATGCTCCAATAAAGGGACTCATTTTGAAGTCTTATCCCATCCTTTGCATGATTAAGACATTTTCAGGGAGATTACAGGAGGTTTAAGAGACTTTTTTACAGATGAGAACCAACACACCACACAGCCTTCACCTTAGCTGACATGAGGGTGAAGTAATTGAGATTTTTGAGGTATTTGGATCCTTTGGCAACACAAGCTCTACAGACTCACAGTTAAATTGCTGCAGCAGGTACCCTTCTACCTCTGTCAGTGGATGCTACCTCCTGTGATCATACATTCCCTCGTGACATTTCAGAGAGGAAAACAAGCAGGTTCATGAAATTAGTCCGGTCATGTTTCTTTATTTTCATACTTTCCAGCATCCAGGCTCATGTGAACAATTCTGAAATCCTCTTGCTTATTATGTAGCAGGAATTTCAAATATCCTCTTAAAATCCTTAGGATTTAATGATGTGCCTTGATAAAAGTGCATTTCATATCTTCTGTACTGCTGTCTCTTTCTTTTACAATCTATGTTCTAAACAATTTTTCAGTTACTGTGTTCTATCAATAACTGTTACAGTGCTGTGCATAAGTAACTTATTAAAGTGAAAAAGAAAACCTGTGAGTAGAAAATTTGGTTTTGGTGTCTGAAAGGCAAACACAAAGATAGGTACAGCACGTGGTATTCAAATTTTTCCTTAAGTTTGGGAACAGGAATAGTTCCTGTGAGACAAAAATGACCTTGAAAGCTTCCATCCAGAAAGACCCAGTACATACTTTCCTTTATTGTATTACTCACAGTCACCTCCCTGAGCTTCTCCTGGAGATCACCAGCATGAGTCTCCAGAAACCATGCTCATTTTTTGTTCGGAAAGGGCTGTGTCTGTGTATTTCCTTTCCCCTGCAATATCTGAAGGCAGCTGCTATAGCCAACATGCACTATATTCTCATCGATTCTCAAATCACCACAAACACCAAAGAAAAATGTGGCTTTTTAAAATACAGAACAGTCCTGTAGAGTGTGTTATTTCTGGTCTCAGAAATCACTGAAAGGTGAAGAAATACAGCAGAGCAAATTTTTTCCTCCAAGTTGCATTTCACAAATCCTACAAATTGAATTCATTAACCTTGTGCTCTTTATTCCTTCTCTATTTGGCAATGAAGCATACAAAGAAAAGGAAAAATGGACCAATGTTGGCCTACTAAACAAAATATATCTGTATTATCTAAAAGCGAGGTGTAGAAAAGCTATAAAATTGGACAGCAAAACTAAATTGTATAAAGGAGAATTTGAAAACGGCATCTATGATTTTGTACATTTATTTTTTAAACACAAAATAGTTACTAAGCATCTACAGTTAAGCTGTTTTCAAATATTTTTCATCTACTTCAGGCCTGAGCTTCAAGATGTATTTACTCTGACCAAATTCCAAAGCAACATGGTCTTCGTTTGAATACTAAAGACATGCAAAAAACCCACAACCCACAGGATTTCTAATATCTAAGTATTATTTGCTATTAGCAACGTCAATTTCTATTTCCAGGTTAGCTATGCCTTCAGAAAACTAGCTAATAAAAAAAATCCAGAGTTTTTTTTCCAGTCCATTAAATCATCACCTTATGATTTTATGGGTGATAAATAAGTTTTACTTTAGACATACTGTCAAGAACATACTTATTTTAAATGCATTTTTATATATATGCATCAATTGAAGAATACTTTATAAAATAATGGTATATGCTGCCCATAATTTAATGACATGACCTTGTGTTTATGCTCTCTCAAGTGACAAAAAGTTGAAGCTTGCATTTTAAGCCAGAAAACATACGAACACCCTTTTATAAACCATAATTCCAATACAGTTCCCTCTAAACTCATTGTACAAGTTCTTTATGCTTTAAAAATAATAGAAAGTTCTGCATATGTATTACTTACTCACAGTTTGTGGACTGTATGATTTGAAAGAGAGAAGAAAGAATTTTCTGTGTTCTGTCCTCACCAGCTTTACAAGGAATGAGGAAATATCACTTTTGCTTTTGTCATTATATAGGAACATCACCTATTTTGGAGTTTTCAAAAATGACAATAGAAGTTAATGTTGTCACTACTGCAGCCAGGACAAGTAAACAGTTTAAGCCACTACAGGCATCCTACTTGCTCTTCATCCACATAGTTGCAATCAGCTCATATATTTCCTGTATAACCTTGGTTACACCTTATACACTCAACACAAACCTAAATGCTGAATGGATTCATTTATTTATTTAGCATTTTTATTTGTCTTTATCATGGAGAGTGCACATATTCAATTCTAACATAGCAATCTGCATTCAACATGGTTAAACAAAGAAAATACAATTTCTGCCTGATGAGAAGGCCAAACCCTTTCTCTGGGTTATCTGATACCATGAAGGAGGCCAGTGGCACATGAGCAAGAAGGAAACCCTGCCCTGGCCTCTACCCAGGATGCCAAAGGAGATGATCAGCCCCATGGCTGGGATGGACACCCACCTTTGTCAGGTCAGAGAAAGGCTCTCAGGCACCTTTGAAATGGAGGGTGTTTTGGAAAGGAGCAAGGGTCAGAAAATAGAGGGATAAGGTGGTAAAAGGAGCTTGTAACATGTAAGCAGGGGCTGGTCACCGTACTTGTCTGGCCAAGCCCTGCTCCTTGATCTGTCCTGTCTTCTTATTAAACCCTATTTCTGGCTATTTTTCCTGTGTGAGGGGCTCTCTATCTGTGTGCATGTGGGTGTAGGGGTTTCTGAGTGGCAGGAACATGAATGGGATCAGGGATTACAGAAGCCATGTGCCTGCAGGCCACCCCTGGAGAGTGTGAGGATGCGCTTGCCAGTGCATGTAACCAGCAAGTGCAAGGCTGGACTGGTTGGTGTAGTGGGTAAGTGGACAGGGGTCCAGGGATCAAAGAGGCCATAAGTCTGGGTAAAGAGTTGGAAAGACCAGAGTCTGAAAGGTGGCTACTGGAGAGGCAAAGGGCTCTCTGTCAGCTACTGGAGAGTCCTGAAAGAGAAGTGTGTGTGTGTGTGTGTGTACATGGGTGTGCATGTGTACACATGTGAGGCAACTGGAGTCAAGAAGACTCAGGGCCCACTACTGGGTAGACTTGAGTTTGACTCTACAGATAAAGGCACCAGTGACTGGGTGTACACATGCATGCATGTGTGCTTATCCTAGGGAGTTGCTGGACCTGGGGAAATGGAGCTGCAGCAGCTTCACCTCTACCAGATTCAGCTTTCACATTATTTACACACATCTACGCTGTGTTTAATATGTATTTGCTATTACAGCCTTGGAAGATTAACTTTGTTTTTAAATATTTTAAAACAAAAAATTATACTTTGCACACAAATAATTGAAATAATTAACGTCTTGACCTCAATCAACACAAAATCATTCCTACTTCCTCCTCAACATCACTTTTCTAATCTTTAGACATTTCACTAGATCATGTGTTACAAAGAGGATTGAAGATGAATAAGCTCAGTTAGACACACCACTGATCTTAACTAACACATCTTAAAATAAAGGACAGATGGCCTTCTAGAACACAGGACACAATTTTCTCTCACAGTTTTTACTTGTGAAAAAAAGCTCAAGGCTCACGAACAAGTATAAAAGATTCTCCTTTCAAAGTACCATGGCACCAATTAAAAAATCATTTTCCTTCAAAATAATACTGTCTCAGGAATGAAAAATACTAATAACTACATAAGAGGTGCCTTACCTTACAGGGTAAATTTTATGTTACTGCTGTTCTATTACATCAATAACCCAACTCTCTCACTTGCAACACAGTAATCCAAAACAAACAAAAAACCATCTCTTGCTTCTAAAAGTCATAACGTAATAAGAAAAATGCAACTCTATAAGCAATTAAGGTATTTTATCTATTCTGGAAACTCTTCCATAGTTCTTGAGTTGTACTTTACCTGCAAAATGATCCAGAATGGAGGATAGAAATGTTCTGAAATGAAAACCTTTTATGAGAAAGGTCTGTGCTAATTACAGTCACATCTAGGTCCGGTAAATGCAGCAGTGGCCAAGATTATGAGTCAAGAGTGACTTTGAAGAATACTGGGATTATTAGACTGCTTCAAGTAGTTATAAAAGACAGATAAATCTTACTTTGCTGGTATTGGCTGGGATCGAGTTAATTTGCTTAAGTAGGTAGTATTGGGCTATCTTTGGATTTGTGCATAAAACAGTGTTGGTAACACAGGTATGTTTTCATGATTGCTGAGCAGTGCTCAGACACAGTTGAGGCCTTTTCTGCTTTTCAGACTGCCTGACTAACCAGCAAGTAGGCTGGGGGTGCTTTTGCTTTACCTGTTAAACTGCTTTTATCTCAACCCACAAGTTTTCTTACTTTTACCCTTCCAATTCTCTCCCCTATCCTGCCGTAGGGGAGTGAGTGAGCAGCTTTGTGGGACTTAATTATTGGCTAAGGTTAAACCACAACACATATTGACACATATACACACACACAGCCAGTAAGATTGCAGGTATTCTATGGGAAAAAATACTAGTAAGCCTATTAAGGGCTAAATATGCAGTTTAGAGTTATATAATCAATGTTTATATTTTTACCTCTACTTAGTAAGTAGGCAGCATGAAATAGCTTTCAATAATTATCCCATTTTGCCTTTTCGTTTTTTGTTTGCCCATATCAATCTGTCAAATTCATCTAATGACACATCAATGCGTTGAATCTCAGATCACAAAAACACAAGTTCATGAAATTGGTCCCGGTGGGAATAAAATATTTCAATTGCCTTACGGATAGTCAGTCAGACCCCTATTAAAAGTTTATGTGCTAGGGAGTAGGGCAATGGTCTATGTAGGGTGAGAACCTCCAAGGGATCTGAAGGAAGATGTTGATTAATAGAAAGTGAGTACTCCCTTCAGCTCCTGACTTTCTGCTGTTGATAAATAAAAATGCAAGGATGCATTGCAACTTGAGGAAAGGAGGCTACATGGTCTTCCTTTCATCAGAGACTGTCCAGTATCTACAGGTCTCCAAGGCTCTTATTAGAACAAATCAGAGAGAAACAGGAGTCTCTTGCTCTTCTGGACACATTCTCTTTTTCATTATTAGTAACTAAAGAATTTTCCCCACAAATGGCTTTCACAGGGTGATTAGATGTTTTCCAGCATTTATTCTTCCCTTCGTCATGGCAAGAATAGTGAAATATGGGATATTAATAACAGGATAACCTGACAAAGGAACATCTACATATTAATAAATGATAAGCAGAAGTTGGGTCTGACAAAATATAAGTGCCTGCGTATGCAACACAAAGAGTTTAAAAGTGCAGCTCATTTTACTGGGAATTAATTCAAAAGGGCAAAGGAGATTAAAAAAACAGCTGAATATTGAGTGCATTTTAGATTTCTCCTATTATTAAAACAATTACATATAATATAATGGCAGTATTCAAGTGACAGATCCCTTTTTAAATGAAATTGCATACTACTACTGCAATTTAAAGTCGAGTTGTTTTGCATATCTCCTGGGTCACTTATGTTTCAACTGTGTTATTCTTGAGCAGATACTATGAACTTCTTGCTTTGAACTTTTTCTGTACTACAGTATGCTATGCTACAACAAAGCAATCTTTTTCTACTTTAAAAACTGGGTTTTCATACTGTATTTAATATAACATTCTATGTCCTTATAAAATTAAAAGAATTATAAATAAATGACAATAACAATATTATTAATAATAATTAAAATTAATTAAAAAATCTTGCTTATAAAACATTTGAGGACTATTTTGCAGACCTTTCCATACATGTAAGTTCTTAGTGCTCACAAAGGAATTACCTCTTAAATACAAACAAAGAGATACTGGTTTTATTTACTTAGTTTAAGAAAGACCTACTTAATGAAAGCCAGAAGAAATTCAACCTTCTGTAAGGGAAAAAAACCAGGGAGAACAGTGACATAATTTGTTGGGTTTTTATTACACCAGAGCCAGTTCTTAGTATGAAGCGTGTAACAGCAATGGTTACTGAAGAACTGCCTAGATGTATTGGTACAGACCAAGTCAACTACAAGAAAGCAGAAACAATTATCTGTCTGCCAGGAGAGTTTTTATCTATCTGAATTATTTTTATAAAATCTAGAAATAAAACATACAACTAGTAGTAAGAGCAATCACAATGTTTTATCAATTCCAGGAGGCACAATTTCCAACATGTCTCACTTAATTAATTCTTTTTACTTTTCCTCCTGTAAAATACTAGACTTTCATTTCTAGCATTTTTCTCCAGCATACTGGAGAAAATACTTACTCAGAAATGCCCAAGTGGATGTGCATTTCTAGGCAGGATATGCCATTCTCTGCAATAGCTGTGCAAAAGAGATACATAGGGCATGTGTGGGTATGTATATATACTACTGAGTCCCCTTAACATAGTCTCATTTCAGAATACTGCTATGGGTAGTGTCACCTTCAAGATCTACCATAGTTTGGAAGGTCCAACCTCAGCCTTTCGAACAGCAGACCTGGCAGTTTTGGCAGAGAAAGACACTAAATTCCAGTTGTTCTTCAGGTGGCTACCACCTCTACAGATGGTTGAGTACAGGGAGCAATTTTCCAAACATGAGTTAAAACTTCTCTTGCTATTCATAACCTTCTTTATCATGTCACACTAACCCCTTTTCTATAAGGGAACAGAATGAACAAAATGCTATTGTTAGTATAGGCTCCTGAAGAGATATGGTTGATGATCAAGGTTTTTAACATGGTCGAAATCCATGCCAATACACCATGGGATTAAGAAAAAGTTGAATTTTTAAGTGGACAGGCACTGCATATGGCACATATGTGCATCATAATGGCGATTGTTTTAGAAATTCTGTTCTGCTTTAGAGTACAGATAAGTTTTACTGCTGTCCCAGATGACATGTTATAATTCCCTATATGCATATTTTATATACAAAAGATAAAATTATTGTGTTGTAATTTCTCAAAAGCAGCCTACAAATTGGGTTTTATGGTTGTAAAATTTGTTCTCACAAATATCTATGTGATGTTTATTTGCAATTGTTGCTTGTTAACATTATACACATATTTAGTGACTTGATTTACATGCATCAGTAGCCAACCTGAAATGACTATAAATATGGAGGGAGGCTATGAAGTTTGTTTTCCAAAAATATAAATCAGTTTTCCTCTCCTCAATCTTCTTAACAGCAAAGAATGCTTAAAAATGTAGTATTTTAATTCTCTGCCAGCTCTATTAGTCTATCTCTTTGCAAATTCCTTTCACTCAGATTTTGTAGAATCACAGATTCATAGAATTGTTTTAATTGGAAAAAAAACCTTTAAGATCATGAAGTCCAACTGTTAACCTAGTATTGCCAAATCTGCCAGTAAACCATGTCCTTAAGCAACACATCTATATGTCTTTAAAATACCTCCAGGGATGGCTACTCAAACACCTCCCTGGGAAGCCTGTTCCAGTGCTTGACAACCCTTTCAGTGAAGAACTTTTTCCTAATGCTGAATCTAAACCCCCCCTGACATAATTTGAAGCCATTTTCTCTTGTCCTATTGCTTGTTACTTGGGTGAAGAAATAAACCCCCATCTTGCTACAATCTCATTTCAGGTAGTTGTAGAGAGCCATAAGGTCTCCCCTCAGCCTCCTTTTCCCCAGGCTGAACAACTCCAGTTCCCTCAGCTGCTCCTACTAAGACTTGTTCTCCAGACCCTTCACCAGCTTCATTGCCCTGCTTTGGACATGCTCCAGCACGTAAATGTCCTTCTTGTAGTGAGGGGTCCAAAACAGAACACAGTATCTGAGGTGCAGCCTCAACAGTGCTGAGTACAGGAGGATGATCACTGCCCTAGTCCTTCTAGCCATACTGTTTCTGATTGAAACCAAGATGCTTTTGGCCTTCTTGGCCACCTGGGCACACTGCTGGCTCATGTTCAGCCAGCTGTGAACCAGCACCCCCAGGTCTTTTTCCACAAGGCAGCTCTCCAGTCACTCTTACAGAGTTAAGAACATTCTTCCCTTTCAGTGAAACTTAGCATTAGTAAATAAATAAATACAGAAATAAGCAGCTGCATTATCATCACTCAGTTTTCTTTGTCTCTATTTTTGACATATTTGGAAGCATTTTGTTATTAACATCTATCTGTGTAGACATTACATTTTTAAACAATAATTTTGTGATCATATGACCATATAGATGCATGCATGGAAATGGATAAATAATGATTAAATAAAACGTTCCAATTAAGATGGAGAAATATTATTCTAGGAGCAAAAGTCCATGTATCTTCTAACTTGTCAGTCTTGTTATACATCTACACTGCAGCTGGATTGTAAAAGGTGTATGGTCACGCAGTTGACAAATTAGACCTGCCAACAGCTACAAAGAGAGGAAAATGGAGGGGATTTCATTACAGGAGAAACCAGCATACTTCCTTTTTTGAACTGAATTTAAATAGAAACCTAGTGCATGGTTTAAAACAAACATATGTAAATAGAGTACTTTACAGAAAAAAAGTCCTCAGAAAGAAACCCTTTATAACAATAGCTTAGTGAATGGAAAATTGAATGGCCTGAGTACAGAAAGCCTACTATCACTTTCTCTTTCTTTTCCTTCCAACCCAATGAAGCAGAATAACACCTTGCTGCCTGTACAGTCTTTCTGTTCTAGTCTCAGAACAGATATACCACCTCACAGAGCACCAGATTCCCTGGTGCCAGCCTTCAGTTTAATTATACAGACAGAAAGGATTCTGAAAAGACTAGTGTGTCAGTAGCTATCAAGATCATTAAATCCAATCCTTATGAACAAAATGTTGAGTCATTTTCAAGAGGCTGAAATGGAATGGCTCCTGGCTTTTTATCAAATTCATTTTGAATCAGCTCCCAGTTCTACTCTGCTTATCGCATACAGAATCTGCTTTTATAAAAATGCAAGCTGTAGAAAAGTGTTTGGGCCCCTTGTGAAGAAAAGGCTCTGGGGCTGCAGCCTGCACACTGACAAGTTATTCACCAGGTTTGCTCTATTTGCATCCCACGCTTAGATGAGTTCATTTGGTAGCAGAGCTCCCAGGTGTACATTACTTTGATTTCTGGACTCTGTGACTAATCCACATGCATCTTCTAAAATAAATTAAAGTCTGATTCCACTTCCTGACTTCCAAAACTAATGCAAATTCATTATTGATTAAGTTAAAGTCATGAAAAAGTTTTAATTTCTGTTTCAATCTGGTGTTTCTTCTCTGTATGGCCATTAAGGCTATTAGAGTCACTCCTGATTTATACGGACATATAAGAAGATTTCTGACATTATGTTAAAAGCAGGTGTAAGGATTGGCTAAAGAAAACTATTTTCATGTACAAAATTTAATTGAAGGCACCAAAGAATGTATTGGCATTTATTATCTGTTCAATTATATGCATGCACAAGCCTGAGAATATATAGGTATTTATTTAAATGAAAAACTGAGTACCTTACATTATCACCCACTCTACTCTGCAGCCTCACCTTGAGTACTATGTGCAGTTTTGGGCACCACAACATAAAAAGGACATCAAGCTATTGGTGCATGTCCAAAGGAGAGCCATGAGGATGGTGAAGGGTCTGGATGGGATGTCTTATGAGGAGCAGCTGAGGTCACTTGGTTTATTTAGCTTGGAGAAGAGGAGGCTAAGGGTGCAGTCTACAGCTTCCTCACAAGGGCAAGAGATGGGGCAGGTACTGATCTCTTCACTCCTGTGACCAATGACAGGACTCAGGGAAATGGCAGGAAGCTGAATCAGGGGAGGTTTAGGTCGGATACCAGGAAAAGATTTTTCACCCAGAGGGTGGCTGAGCACGGGAAAAAGGTCCCCAGGTAAGTGGTCACAGCACCAAGCCTGCCTGAGTTCAGGAAGCATTTGGATGATGCTCTCAGGCACGTGGTGTGATTCCTGGGGTGCCCCACACAGGGACAGGGGTGGGACTTGATGATCTTGATGAGTCCCTTCCAACTCAGCATATTCTAGGATTCTGTGATCACAGAATTTAGTAGAACACACATTTATTTGAAAGCTTTAAAATACTTTTCCTATTCATAGCAATAGACAAAGATGGTATAAGGAATAACACAGACATTTTCTGAAATGTGAGGCACTAATAATTAGTTAAATTTTGAAATTCACTTTTTCTTACAGCTTTTCACACTGTTTTGCTGCAGTTTCCTTTCACACATTTTTAAAGAGGATATTTTTGAATGCCTGGCTTCTTGTCACAATTATCCTAACCAAGATTTCACAGTTCTCATTTTGAAACCTACAGATTTAAATGAAGTGTGTGCCTAACTTGAATGAAAATCTCTGCAGAATGCATATTGAAGTTTCAGAGAGCTGAGTCAGTATAATAAAACTAATATGCACACATATCACTTGAGGCCATAAATGATCTGCCCACTTTTTTTTTTTTTTTTTTTTTTTTTAATTTGATAATTACAAAGGAAGAAAGTTTAGTGAGAGCATCTTGTCTCTACTCTTTTGTAATACATTTGTGTCCACAAACTTTGATCTATTTATCCTTACAATGAAAGCACAAGACAATTTTCCTATGTTAAGAAGATGATAAGATATAGAGAGATTACATCTGGGCTACAAGATCTGGAAGTTTTCAGCCACATCCTCTTTTCATATCAGAGTAAGCACATGCATGTGCAAGCTCCTCTACCTCTAAGCTGAACCACTGTTTCTATGAAAAGGAAATGCATGTGTGTGCCTTGGATAGAAATCTCAGAGGGAACATGCAGATGCAGCTAAGGATGCTAAATAGCACACAAAAAGTTTCTGGAAGTACTGCAAAAGGAAGCTGGTCACATGTAACCCAAGTTCAAAGCAAAATCTTTAGCATGGATGAAGAGCAACTTCAAGCAACTTGCAGTGGAATTAAAAGTGTGAAAGCATTATTAGGCATTCTTTGTTCTCTGCAGTGAGTTACCAAAATGAAAACTGTAAATATAGCTTTCATTTTAAACTCAGAGAGTTGAGATGACAAACTATGCCAAACTTTTCCCCATATAAAGCAGCATCACATGTTAATGGAAATTAGGTCTGGAAAGAATTTTGCACACCTGTCAAAACTCACATATGACAAGACATTACATTTAAAAAATTTATTAAATTTGATAGCTGGTTTTCTTGAGTAGGGAAACACACCCACTATTAAAAAATTAGGCCTTACTTATCGTTTAGATTTGGTACTGGATTGTAAGTGCTGACTCTTTCTATACCTTTCTCCTTTATATTTTCTCTATATTACTTATCTCCATAACAGATTTTCATATGATGAAATAAAGTTACTATTTCATTATTTATTTTTTTTTTAAGAAAAGAAAAAGCTGAATAGACAGTGCCCTTTCTCAATGGAATTTTCACCAGGTCTGTTGACCTCTTATGTGGGTTTGTCTATCCTCTAATTTTCTAAATCCTTCAAGAAACTTGATGGTCATAAATGTGGAAAGATTTGATCTACTTGTGTTCTGCAGAGACAGAGAACACAGTGTGGATTGGAAACTTTTATTTTGGTTCAAAGTCTATTTTCAGCTTGAGGTTGAAAACGTTATTTTCAAACTTTGTTCACTAATATGTTTATACATGTTACTTATTATTGTTCTTTTTATATTATCCAGGATGTAATCACATATATTGCAAAAGCATATCATGTCAGGGTTGTATAATATGCACAAAATATAATAGTAAATATTATTTTGTTTCAAGAAATTAAGTCACTTCTGGCTGGTTTGATTCTCCACTTATTTTCCACATCAGATGATCTATAATTTCTAAGTAATTAAATATGATGACACTTTTATCTTTCATTAAAATAAAAATATGCTGAGGGCACTACGAAGGGAAGAAGTTGTTTTTAACAGTCAAGAAAATAATCCAGGTTAACACAGGTATACTGACAACATCTGTTCTCCTAATTAGTATATTTAGTAATTACTCTGCTTCACTTTGGAATGTGTCAAAATGTCAGAAAAATTTCACACCCAGTTGCAGTAGCTAAATGCCTCAGAAATTGAGAGCGTTTCTACTTTTTTTACAGATGGGGAATGATTTACTATAAGAAGGAAGTTAATACAGCAAACACTTGAAATAGGTGACTAAAAATATGTGGGTCTCCTCCCTCTGACACAAGGAAAAACTTGTGATATTAATATTTTAATCTATGTTTTAGTGATCCAATTTCTGAACTAAATTCTAAAGTAATATAATGGACACTACAGACCTAGTATTTGTTCTGCAATGTCTTCTCTCTCTTCATATTCAAATAATACTATTGAGTGCCACATATTGATTAAAGACCTTTAGACAATTTTCAACGACCTTACTAGAATATTATAGCTTCCTATATAGGATAAAACATATAAATGACTTTTTATTTGAATCCACTAAATCAGGCAGCTTAAGAATAGATATATTTGAACTCCTACATACCTTCCTTTTTCAAACATGGATAAATTATGCTTATTTTTATCTTTTATGTTTCAGGCAAAAGTATCTATTTCTTCTTTAATTATTTTCTGTTATCCATGGATAGAACAAAGATAATTTTCATGCTGGCCTATTTCATAACGATTCCAAATAAAAATGAAAGCTATTTATCAACAGTATTGATATAAACTCGTTAGCACTGATCACACAAGTAGATAAGTAAGGCCATAATAGAGATTTGATTTAAAAAAAAAAAAAAAAGGCAAAAGAAAAAAAAAAAAAAAAGAAGAAAACTATTTGGGCTGTATCATTACAACTGTGGAAACAATATAACCATAGTTTATCTTGAAGATGACATCTCCAGTTTGGAGATCACCATGTTATTTTAAAATGTACTAACCTTTTGTCTCTGTTTCATATGAGCCACTTAGCTGCTACAGCAAACTTATATAATATTGCTGTTTGATGAATGGAAATGAACTTATGCTTCAAAAAACCAGCTTGCTAAACAAACATGATTTGATTGCACTATCACTGGCTATATATAACATGTTAAAAAGAAACTATCCTGGAATAATCTTCATTTTAAGATGTTTTGACAGAATTGCACATTCCGAGCTGATGCCCTCAACTGAAATACAGTATAGATAAATGCAGGTTTTAACTAACTTATGTGAATAAGTGTTTCACTTTCATGTTCTCCAATAAATTAATTCATAAATGAAAAAAAAAAAAAAGATTCCTTTTAACATTTTCTTGGAGCCCTTAATACACATAACATTAATATCATCTTACCTTCAGATAAAATTCAATGCAGAAGGATAAGCATTTTTAAAAAGAAAATTATACTTTTCTAATGACAGATTACTTTACATGCCATGAAAAAAACTACAATTTATTAACATAATATTACATAATATTTAGAAATATGAATATATTATTTATAATATTTTGATAATAAATGCTATTCTATTTAGTTATTTATTAAAATTTAATAAGGCTGGTGTATCCAGCACAGTCTGAAGTTCATACACATGCAGGTAACACTATGCCTGCTCCTCCCTACTTAACAGAATAAAAATATTTTAGAGAAAGAAGTCCTTCCAAATTTTTAAAATGTAGGTTCCCCGTTGTTGTAGGACAAATATAACAGGATCCTAAGGGCTAATTTAATTGTTAAATAGATAACTGTAATGCAGCACACTCCCAAAACAAGAGATTTCAGCTAATTTAGTCTGCAATTCAAGTTTCTCTTGAGGTGCAATACACTTTACCCAGATGGCATATTGTGCATCTAACAAAACACTTTTCTATGTACAACAAAAGTACTCCTTTGAATAACTTTGGTGAATGAGGAGTTTTCTTCTTCTTCTACAGCATGAACAGTATATCTTTAACAGGAAGCTCCTTCATGACATTTGACATTTACATTGAATGTGTTCTTTTGATCTATGCCTTCCAAGAAGCTGAGAGGGTGAGTAATAAACATCCTGTGCTGTCGGAACATGGCATGTATATTATAAAATTATCTTCATCAATACTTATTTCTGTTCCTATTCTTTTATCTATTTTATTTTTTCAATAAGCTTTGGTGAAGATATTTGGCTTAATCTGCTTCTATCTCCAAAAAGCCCATTTCAGAGCTGAAGAAAATAATTTGTATTATTCTGAGCAACACCTAGTTCTGGGGTTTTTGCTCACATCCTGTTTTCCACTTGCAATATTTCTTTCCATCAAAGCTCTTCATCCTTTTAGTTTCCCTATAGGGGACATTTTTTTACCACCTTCCATTAAAAGTCCTTTCTCAGATAGAAGGGGTCAAATTCCAATGACAAATGGACCAACACACACCTCTAATTTGAGACCAGCGCTTTGCTGACTCTCATTGCTTTTTTGGATATAAATGCTTTGCTTACCTTCACTTTCACCCATCTCTCTATCTGCCCCTAAATGTCAAAAGGAGGACGTTCTCTTATCTGTCTCATTAATCATCTCTGATACTCAGCTAGAAGCCTTATCCACAGCAATCTTTCTGTAGCATGCTATGAGCTGGATTCTCCACACTGTCGAAGAGGACACAGAGTCTTTGACACTGCGATCTGTGGACATAGTCTAGGTGCAAAAGAGCACTCTGTTGCTCTTCCAGTGTTTTATATGTGGAATCTTCATCATACAGTGTCTTGTCAGCCTACATTACCTAAGCATGACAAGATTAAAGAACATCAACCTTCACTATGATGGACAGAAAAAACTTTCACACTCTTGTGTAATGACTCTGACTGATGTAACTGCTATAATGAAAATTACCACACTTTCACCAAAGTAATTTCAGGAAAAATCTAAGTGTATCTTTAAGTGCTCTTGTATATATGGCTCCTCTTACAAACAAGTAAATGTGGTGTAATAAGAAAGTTACTGTATATCACATACACAGCTACTTATGTATATTTATATATATAAATACATATGTACATATGCAAATGCATGTATATTCGTGTGTATGAGTATACACAAATACAATATGTATATACTTGTCTTTATGAACATATACATTTGTATAGATGTCATCTATGAAACTTTAATACTGGAAAGAGCTTTATATACTTAAAATGTTCTTTTTTCTTAAATGGGATGAAGTCTTACACAATCTCTGTCCATGAAATGTCACAGCTAATGTGAGTTTGATACAAAATCTGGTTTGGATTGTCAAAAGTACATAAACATTCTTAATGCTTAACAACAAAAGAATTTGTGACTAGTCTATGAAACTCTGGACATAGTCTTATCTGTAGCAAAGGTTAAAATTCATGGTCAATACCGTTTATTACATTAAAGAAAATGTGTTATATTTAACATGTTAATCAGTTTTTATTTACTAATTTACTTTGTTTGTTCACGTTGCAGGAGAATATTACTGAGTTTGTTAATTAGTCTGAATGTCTGCAACAATAAAAGCATTAAAGCCCCTGAGTGGCACTGAGTACTTAATGGAAAGCTCTGTTTCAATGTTTATTACTTTACAGTGTTTCTTAAAAAAATAAGCACGTCATATCAGCATAAGATATAGATATCTTATAACAAAACAGAATTCTAATGGTTTTCTAATATAACTATTTGACTACTAAGTGATTCTTAGAACACCAGTGCAAATGCATTTTCAAAGAATTTTGAAAAGTAAATTTTTCAAAAGCATGATATGTTCACAATTACTGTGCACATAGTGAAAGAGGCCTTTGATCCATAATAACATGAACTTTCACTGATAATACGTTTAGTAGCTGATGGAAAGACTAATGTGTAAAGACATAGGAAATATCTAAAGTATTGATTAGTATTTAAATAAAATAAATTCTGTAATATTAATATCTAATATTTCAAGATTAAGAAATAATATCATTAACACATTTAGAAATTATGTATGATTTTCTTGTGGCTGTTGCTCCAATGTGTTTTTTACTCTTGCCACAGTTAAACCATAAACCATGGTCTGCAAAATGCAAAACTCAGAAAAAATCCTGAAAAAGTGTCTTCTTCTGCTGTAAATCAGTGACTTTTAAGATCTTAGTGAATGAAGGTAACCTGCACCAAGCATGTAAAGACCCAACCTAGCTCTGTGTGAGCTAATGCTGAAAGCTGGAAATGAGAGGCAGACCTTTTCAGCTAGCTCTCCTTGAACTGCGCCAAACCTGGAACCAGGCCAGGTGTGTCCACACAAGTCTTCTTACAGAGCGAGAGACTACAATTTCTACAGCATGCTGTGTTGGATTTAACAGCTCTGATTGCTCCTAGCTAAAAATCAGCAGCTATTTAAACCAATCTCTTGCATATGCACTGGACCAGCAGTGCTCACCAAATCCATTAGACTCCTCTGATGGGCTGGTAATGGGCTACAATGAAAATAACTTTTAGACACACAGCATTGTGCTTTTGTGTGTTTGGCAGACACCTGCAAATTCATCGTTAGTCCCAAGAGGTAGAGGAAGTATAGGATCACCTGACTTTGGCAATCTTGAGTCAATACATCACATGGATATATTGAAAATTAATAATGTGCAATACCTGTGCAATCATTTTCTAATTAAAATAGCACTTGCTGCATCAACCAATCTCTTACTATGTACTGAAATAGAAAACATGCTATTTTTGTACAGACCTAACTGTAATGGTACTGTAATGACTATTTTGCCAAAAATATTAACCAGCAAAGTTTAGAATATTTTTTTTGTAAGTTTTTCAGGAAATATCCCTAGATTACTTGCTAATTTTTAAAATATATTTCACATTAATCCTTCAGAATATCCAAGGCAAGTGAAAATTAATTTCAAATGGCTATGAAAGGTGGCATTTGCACTGACTGAAAGATGGAATACCTGTTTGGTACCTGTCAAAAAAGACATAATTTTCTTTAGCATACACAAAAATCTTAAACCTTTTCTTTCTGTGTGCTACAGGGTCCCGCCATAGTCTGTGCAGAGTCTTGAAAAATATTCTCCTTAGCGGGAAAAAAAAAAAAAAAAAAAAAAAAAGGCACCAGTCATTTAATGATAACGCCAGTCACAGTCTTTCTAAAAGCTCTAGTCCCAACATGACCTAAGAATATTTTTGTCAAGGCTGAAGCATCAAATTCTTATGACTAGTAGTCTGTACTGAAAACAAATACATGAAAAAAAAAGCAGCAAAACCCCCACCACTTTATATTCTGTATTGGCAAAGGGAGGGAAGGGAAGAGACTGTAAGTCACAACAACATGATGACTGTTTTTTTCTAAAATGTATCACATCAGAGCAGCCAGACAACTTTATTTATCCCTTTGAAAGAAGAAAAAACATAGTCGATAACAAAAAATGACGGACTCATTATGGACCTATCAAAATGTCTTTAGGAACTGCAATATAAATAAAAAATATGGCCCACAAGTGCTGCAGAATAACTCCCTGTGAACTATATTAAATGTAAAAATTATGTTAAGCAGTGGTAGAGAATCTGAAAATGCAGTTTCTCACCAAGGACATAGAAAATAAATATATGCTGACTAACTCCCATAACTCATGATTCAAGGCACTTCTGAAGCTTTTGTGTTTTCCTAAACTAGCTGAAGTGTTGTCAGTTTCTAAAATGTATTTCAGAACTAGACATCATTTAGGAAAAATGCAGTCGTTTTGAAATGTAGTGACCTATGGCATATTGAATAATGAACATTTTGACCTTTGGTCTATTAAATAATACATCCTTTATGTAATGCTTTTGGATAGTGTCTCCAAATAATATGTATACAAGGGCATAAATTACAGACTAGAAAATGGAGAGGCTTTTAAAATATAAGCTATTATGGAAACCATCAAATAATTAAGAAAAGAATGGGGATAACTGACAAATAACAGAAAAACCTCTCAGATTGTATTGCCTGCAATATAGACGTATTCTAATACATAATAATCTGTTTACAAAATTGAAGAACACAGAAATCAATACAATGCATTCATATTGAGGACAATAAGTGGCAGGAATAAATGATTCAGACTTAACTTTTGAACTATTGCAACATGTGACGGAGCTACAGAAAGAGATTTCAAGAGTCCTTAAGTTTCAGTAGGCCAGACAAATCTTTCTGTCCAGTTAATATTTTGACAAAGGATCTTTTCTCTGTATGACACTTACTGACAATAAAATCCTGTATAATATTAGCAGCTTGTATTTAATGGTCTTAGATTAATTCAAACTGTCCAGTCTTTCTCAAATATGACGCACATGAGTCAGTTGATATGAATGGACCAAGTAATACAGTCCAGCTGGAAGCAGATGTCCTCAGAAATATTTTTCCTCTGTTGGCATGGTTCAATGCCATGGTCTCCCAGAAAATGCTTCAGAATCTCACAGAACCTTTAAATAATAAGTAATCAAAACCAGGTTACTTAGATATTGCCCAGCCAGATTGGTTCTATTGGACATATCTCCGGTGATCCCCTACTGCAGAACTGCAGTCTGTGACTATTATGGCTCATATCTATACTACCAATGACTGCTGCCCTCAGAAATTCTCTTTAAAAAGGAGTTCTTATGCAGTTAGTCTCAGTCTGGCTCCAAGATTTATCCATTTCAGTTTCCTTAGCTTCTCATGTAAAGTAGTTCTATGGGGAAATCAATATAAGGTCCAAAGACAGGACACAGTAGTATCACAGTATTTTGCCTTCTTTACTTGAAAAATTGTGTCTACAATATTTTCTCTATACAACTGCACAAATGGAATCACAGTCTGGTCTAAAACTTACAGGGGAGTCATAAATAATTCAGCAGAAATGCATTTTTGTATGCCATTTTTTCCAATGTTAAACTGATTTTGTTCTTTTCAAGAGGTAAATGTAAAGTGTTTACTGTATCTTAATATGTTTCATGTGCTTCTGGTAACAATGATGAAAGAAGTAACAAAGTGTGAATTGTGTTGTGAATTGTGTTACAGATATCTGTAAGATGTCATTTCAGTAACAGAATTTTTGTAACAAGACAGTTGCATTTCCCAGGAAATGAAGGCAGGAGAAAAATTCAATGAAGTTAGGTTTAATGCATGACTCATCTAAGCAAATTAAATATTTCTCCTATATATAAAACATTACTCACTTAGAGCCATAAATATAGCATTAAAAATGTAACAATCCACAAATAGAAATGCAAACACATACTTCAAGTTTCTTCAGATAGCTCTGATGCCTTACCTTTAACATTTCAGTAAGCTGCTTCAGTAATTTTAAAGTCTGTTTTGTGTATCATAACTACTGTATGGTAATCTATTCAGGTTATTACATTGCCAGCAGCTAAACATTGATGTGAACAAGTCTATTCATTTGGCAGAAACCACAGAAACCCCCAAAAGCACCTGTGTTTCAGTATGAAAATGTAATTCTGTACCAATAAAAGTGAGCTCATACTATGATCACTGACTCGTGAAACCACAAAAAGGGGCTAGAAAACTTGAGCCTTTCATGTCAAGGGACCATGCAATGATGTGGCATCAGGGCCTGTCTGTCAAAGCTGCATTTTCAAATTTCAATTCTCATGGAATAGCATGCCATGCAATCACAGGGCATGACAGTTCTGTGGGCAAAAAGAACCAAACTTGCATGACAACAAGTGACGTAGGAGAAAGGAGAGTGGCGCTGGGTATAGAGACAATTTGGTTTCTTCATCCCAAAGTCTCTGCACTGCTCCCTGTCTTCAAGCAGAGATCAGGGATGGTGGAAAAGGCTAGCAGAGGTGTCAGACATGCTGGCGGGGAACACTGAACAATGCTAAAAGATAAATGATGCTCCTTATATACCCTGAGCAGCTCAGGGAGATGTTCTGTGCTTCCAAAAAGCAGTAACTCCCAGTGGCCCCACAAGACAAACAGAGATCTGGATCACCCCTACTTGAACTATCCCCTAACAGGCACAGTCTGGCAGCCCAACAACCAAGGGACTTCCAGAATGTGACATAAGCACTCTGTTTGAGTGAAAGTAATGGGTAATTAACAAAGACAAAATGAGGTGAAAAATTCTAACAGAAGAGGTTTTCAGTCCAAAAAGCACTGATACTTGTGCTGTCTGCAAGCCAAAGAACACCAGGAAAATGATGTCTGAGTCTTGTTAAAGAAACTTTATTTGAACAGCTTGATTGCTATTATTGCAGTGGGAGTTTGGCTTTTAACATTATCACCTGCCTGAGAGTACACATGACGTGCTTTACTTCATGCATATAAACAATTTCCCTATAGCAGCATAGTAAACATTGCAGAAACTAGATGTGGTCATGAAGCCCATGCATATCCTTTCAGTGCTTGTGCTTCTGTATGTCTCTCCTTCTTGGTCAAGTTTTGAAAGAAAAAAAAAAAAATCTTTTAATTAACTGCTATTAATATTGTTGTGGGTTTCAAAAGAGTGGATATATTTGGGATATAAAAGGGGAAGACAAGAAAACGTAAGACATATTTCTATCTTGTGACATAGCCAGAAGACAAACTGTTGATGAGGAAAATAAGCAGACCACACTGTAAGATCCAGCACATTTATATAGTCCTGATAGGTAAAAGTGCTTGTACAGAAATACTTTCATCCTGGGAAAGAGTCAAAACTGTGTTCATGGAGTGCTTCTCAGGCTGCAACATAAAGGCTGGAACAGAGTAGTATACAGGGTGCTGAGGTAACCTACACTTCTCTTTAAAAAGTATGCAGTACCTCAAAGCTATGAAGTAATGCATGACATCCTGATGAACAGAATGCTCAGAGAAGAAAAATCAAAGGAGATGTTTTTAAGCACTTTTTGGGTCTGCCAACCTACATATCTCAGAAACCTTAGAACATTGTCATAAGTGTCAAGAGTTTCTAATTGGCATTACTAGAGTGGCTTTGGAAAGCAGGCAAGAAAAGTGATCTCTGTTGGCACTGTCAAAGTATGCTGGGATGGATCACATTTCAGGGCTCTGAGGATGAGAATGCACATGATTTTGAAGTGATTTAGGAAGAGAAAGATTTTTTTAAATAATATAGTAGGCATCTATTCAACCTCTGGATGGCTAAATATCTTGCAAAATCTGTTCCACCCTGTTCCACAAAAACAAAAAACAAACAAACAAAAAAGCCCAGATAACTTTATTTATTCCATTATTCTTTGAGTTGTAGGATCAATCATTCACTGTTACACATAAGCTTATTTTGTTTGTCTTCTGCCTTTTTCTTCTTTCATAGGATCACATGGTTGAGAAGGATCTAAACAGGTCACCTAGTCCAGCCTTTTAGGGCACTGTCAACTAGCCAGCCCCTGTGAGTCACTTTTTCTCCCTTTAAATAATTTTCTTGAAAACTGCTTCTTCCTTCTCAAGATTAACTGGTTAATTTTACAGCTTTCCAAAACATCGTAAAGCTTTTTAATCACTTGTCTGTATATTATGAAAAAACACTAAAGATCAGATAGTGAAAAATCCAGCATCCAAAGGCATGCATTGCTTCTAATTTAATAAAATAAACAAAATAAAACAAGACGACCTCTGAAATAGATATCAATGTACCTAATGTATTTTGCACACATTCTTCCAGTAACAAAGAAATAGTAACTACCACATGCATCTCCGTGTTTTCTAAGTAAATATCCTCAAAGCATTGCATGAAAAGATTTTGTACATGCTCTGTTGTCCCAGTGTCTTCAAGTGGTAGAACAATAAATGATTTATGACTGAGGTAACTGAAGAACTTCCACAGAAAACAGAGAAGAATAAGCAATGGCAGAAAAGGTTGACAATGATGTATCAGTCAAGGCATTTTTTTTTCCCCAGTAGACAAGGTACAACCATTTTTCTTGTAAATAGGAATTTCATCAAATCTCTGGTCAGCCTGGTGATATCACCCTACCTTGATAAAAAGTCTATAATATGCCTGAAGAATAATATGAGACACTAAATCAAGGCCCCTTTGTGGGTGCACTGAAAAGCAGTGAAGTGTCATAAGAGCAGTATTTCCTAATTTGTTATCCCATTCTAGGAGAAATTTAGATTTGTTATTTAAAAAAAAAAAAAATAAATCCAACTTGGTAATGCCTGAAAGTTTCAAAGTAAAAATCAGAATAAAATAAACATTGTTCTACATTTTGTAAAAGTTTGTTTTCATTGTCCTGTGGTTTGTACAAAGTTCAACTTTGTAACTTTGTACAAGTACAGAGAAATTCTAAAAGCTCACTTTAAGCTTTACTTAGACAAATTTATTGTATAAAAAAGCACTGATGTGAACTCATTTCCACATGCTAAAAAGCTTGATGTATGCATAGGCTTTATGATGGATTAAGGCTGTGATTAATTAAAGCTGCAGGTTTAGCTAATTATCTCAAAATTTTATATTCTTCAAAATCTCTCAACCTTTAATGATAATATTGGAAATAAAAGCTGAAGTGACATCTTTTTGTTTATTTCCCAGTCAGCCAGAATGAGGGCCTTTTGTCAGAACTTTTCAGGTGGGGAAAACTGACAAAACAGGGAGAGTTTGGGTCAATATCAAAAAGGTATGAGTCAGATTTTGTTAGATAAGCCCATAGTGATGATGCTATCGAAAGATACAAAGAGGCAGATTAAATGGGATTTTTCTACCCTTTATGGTTCTTGGAGCAATGCCTTACTCTTCAGTCATAAAAGCAGTAACTAACACCCCTAATCTGTCTGTGTGTCAGCCTTAGCCTAAACTGTCAGGTGGACAATGTGAATGCTTTTTGAAACAGAAGAAAAAAATCAGTATCCCTAGAAATTTTATCTACTTGACACATGCAATAGTTTTGAAAGTGTGTTTTTCACATGTATGTCTGCATTCTATACCAGGTTAGATACATAAATATCTAATAAAATGATAACACAGGTTTTGATAGATCAATTATTATTATTATAATTTTGGAAAATCATGCAAAATTTTATTTCTTTTCAAAAGTACACAAAGTTTCATAAAACCTAAATCCACTTTTGCATTGGATTTAATGCATTTTCCATTGATTTAAGGTTTTTCATTAAAATGTATCAATTTGCTTTATGTTGAAGCCTATTATAGCAAGCAAAAATTGTGTAAGCACTCTATCTAACATACTAAAAGAAATGGGAGCACGTTATGGCAAGCTTAAAGTAGGTCTAGATAAAAGGATTTAAAATAAACTTTTAGTTAGTTTTGATTAGTTCAGTGGGTAAAGAACAAAATCTTTCTATTTTTGGTATGCAGAAAATGACAACAGAGAATGCATGGGCTCTAAAGGAAAAATGGCCCATTCGATTTCTGCTGCATTGTTTATTTCCTGAGTCCAAACATGACTATAATTTAAGTGTCAAGTAAAATTATGTTAGACAGGTTTTCCTTGTCCTTGTTTGTTCACATCACAAAATTGGCATGTTTTTCTAGTTCAGCTGGAAAGAAACAAGGGACTTTAACTCAGGGACTCAGGTTTGAAAAGATAACAGTAAAACAAGTCTGAGTAGTACTTTTCTGCACCGTATTTACCTGTAAGTACTTTGCAAAAAAACTTACTCTATGGACAAAGGGCTAGTTCAGAGTGTCCAATAACTACATCCTGAATCTTTGCATGACTGAAAACATGAGCCAAATGCTTTACTTTGACCCCACATGGTAAAAAAGAACAGTGAAGCCAGGACTTTTTAATTTTTTTAATTTCTCAGATCCTACAGATATGTAGGACAAAGAATGCAATACTTGTCAGTGGTCAATACAACATATTGTTTCTCTTCCCAGTTCCAAGCAGGCAGTTTGGCAGAATTCTGACATGTTACAGTTTTGAGATCTTTCTTGCACGGAAGTGAAACTTTAATAAACCTTAATCTAAGTAAAAAAATCTTTGAGTAACCAATACTTTTCTTTCCTTCCTCATCTACTTCTGTCCTGCAACCAATAGTGGATAATACTGGAAAACATGTCAAAACACTTGCCCTGACCTGTGGGGGAAACAAATGCTTGATTAATCAAAATTTGCTGTCCTATGAGGCAATTTCTTCACTTGACCAGTGCCATTTGTTTGTCATTGCTGAAGATTAACTTGGATTCTCACCTACAATGTTATCTGTAAGGGATTTTAAAGAATATTTCACTGTTTAATATGTTTCCTTTATAAACAATGTAAATTCACAGTTCCATTAAGTCAAAAGAGAATGTTTTTTTACTCCTACATTAGTGGGGGGACTGATTTTTTCAATATAAACCTGAAAATCATTAAGTATTCTAACACACAATATTGATGTTTCCTTTATCAATTAAAATTTGTTGTTTATAAATGCCATTCCTTAATATTTTCAATGGAAAATTAATATAATGTCAAGAGTAATTGTTTTTTCTTATCTCAGTAAACATCCCATTGCTCATCCAGTCACTTTGTGTTTTTGACAGGTTTACTAGCTGTGAGGAAAGTTTCCTCATAAATCTGCATTACCAGAGAAAGTCTGACTTATGCCTTACAGCTTGTTTTACACATTTCCACATCAATAGTATAATTTTTTAACACCAAAGAGTTTTGCATTCTACATCAATGATTAATCCTTTTTCTAAAAACCTAATAAGAAACAGTGGCCATGAATTGCTCATTTTGTGGGAAAAAATGCTTTAAACAATATTTCTTCTTTCAATTACTATTTGTTCTGTTACTACTATCGCCAAAAAATAATAATAATAAAAAAAATTATCCATTTTACCTTTCTTCTGTCTAATGTAAAATAATGATGGCCTTTATTTCTAACAATTTTATTCTAAATTCTCTATTTCTTCAATACTTTTCTAAAGTGAAAGATTTATAAACTACAAAATATTTGAAGTGTGGACTATGTGGACTATGGTTTCATTGTTTATTTCCCCGCCCCCCCCATCCCAATTGTTCAGTATGTCATCCTTGTAGCATAACTTTTGGATTACTGTAACATTGATTATATTGCTTTAAAGTCTGATGAAGATTCTTTTCCTAGCATCTGTTCAAACGGACTCTAGATGATGGGCCGCATCTGGAGTATTGTGTCCAGTTCTGGGCCCCTCAGTTCGAGAAGGACAGGCAACTGCTGGAAAGAGTCCAGCGCAGAGCTACTGAGATGATTAAGGGAGTGGAACATCTCCCTTATGAGGAAAGGTTGAGGGAGCTGGGTCTCTTTAGCTTGGAGAAAAGGAGGCTGAGAGGTGACCTCATCAATGTTTACAAATATGTAAGGGGTGAGTGTCAGGGAGATGGAGTTAGGCTCTTCTCAGTGATGACCAGTGATAGGACAAGGGGTAATGGGTGTAAATCGGAGCATAGGAGGTTCAAGGTGAATATCCGAAAAAATTTTTTTGCTGTAAGAGTGACAGAGCACTGGAACAGGCTGCCCAGGGAGGTTGTGGAGTCTCCTTCACTGGAGACATTCAAAACCCACCTGGATGCGTTCCTATGTGATGTACTCTAGGTGACCCTGCTCTGGCAGGGGGGGTTGGACTAGATGATCTTTCGAGGTCCCTTCCAACCCCTAGGATTCTATGATTCTATGATTCTATGGGGAGAATTTTCTTTGTTTGTTTTACAGAATCTTCATTTTTCCAAAAGTACTATTTAACATGGGAAATAAACTTTTAAAGTATCTTTTTATTAAGAGGAAACTGATATTTTACTACAAGAAGGAATGAGTAGATTTGCAATGAAACACAGTATCTGAAAGGTATCATAGGGATTTGAGGATACATAGATGTTAATGTTGATAATACTGACATAAGTAGTGACCCCACCTGGAGTACTGTGTCCAGTTCTGGAGTCCCTAACACAAGGACATAAACCCACTGGAGAGAGTCCAGAGGAAGCCAAGAAGATGATCAGAGGGGCTGGAGCACCTCGCTTATGAAGACAGGCTGAGACATTTGGGATTGTTCAGCCTGTAGAAGAGGAGGATCCAGGGAGATCTGATAGTGGCCTTCCAGTACCTGAAGGGGGCCTACAGGAAAGCTGGGGAGGGACTTTTGGAAACCCAAAATGTCTTAATTATATTTTTCAGAGTGACTGTTGCTGTTTTTTAAAACTTGAAAATATAAATAATCATCTTCAAATTCTAACACAAAATTGGGTAATTTGTTCCTATTCACTTTTCATCTATCAAGCATGACGTTTCTCACTCAGCACTGCCAATGATTTCATAACTTAAAGTCCTTGCATCTGGTATTTGTGGATTATGGACAGAGCCGTTATAAAAGGTGCTGACCCTCTTAAACAAGCCTGTAGGTCTTGATTTTTCTGTTTTTCCAAGCTTTAAATTATGATGTGCAAGTTTGGATTCAGCTGTTTGAAGCAACTGCAAGGTGGGTTAAAGCCAAACATGGACTATCTGTATATCCAAGAGATCTCTGAGGGCACACATCTGAGACATATAGACCAAGTTGTAATCTAGCTCTTTGAATGCATCAGAAATCAGTGAATACAAGTTGAAGTAAAAAGTTTGGTTCTAGTGCGTTCACCAGCCTCTTTCAATGGCTTACTTCATAAGCTTCTGCATGTCTTAGCTTAGAGTGGAACATCCTTATGAAGAAAGGCTGTGGGAGCTGGGTCTCTTCAGCTTGGAGGAGACTGAGGGGTGACCTCATCAATGTTTACAAATATGTAAAGGGGGAGTGTCAGGACGATGAAGCCAGGCTTTTTTCAGTGATGTCCACTGATAGGACAAGGGGCAATGGATGCAAACTGGAGCATAGGAGGTTCCATGTGAATATCAGGCAGAACTTCTTTACTGTGAGAGTGACAGAGCACTGGGACAGGCTGCCCAGACAGGTTGTGGAGTTTCCTTCACTGCAGACATTCAAAACCTGCCTGGACAAGTTCCTGTGTGATGTGCTCTAGGTGACCCTGCTCTGGCAGGGAGATTGGACTAGATGACCTTTTGAGGTCCCTTCCAATCCCTAGGATTCTGTGATTCTGTGATTCTCTAATTTATTTTCCCTATCTGTAAAATAGGAATAGCAGCAGATTTACCATCGGCTGAATATAAACCAAATTCTTCTGAAGATCTTTTTGAGATCCTGAGGTTGAAGGCATCTTGTAAGTGCTCAACATTATTATAATTACAACATAATTTTACATTGTAATATTATCTTTTTTTTCACTATTAAATCACCTTACTACAGCAGAATTTTCTTAATTGCCATAAACCCTGGTGGAATCAGGGATGTGCCATTTGACAAATTTTCCTAATTATCTGAGATCCTGAGAAATACATCACATTGGGAGATTCTTTAAATTATGCTAAATTAGGTTTTGGAACAAATACTTTCCTCTACAGATGTGCCTGGTAACACTGTAAAAACAAATCATGCCAAAAAATGAAGTCAGAAACAGTAATGCATTTTAAAAACCTGGGTTGAACAGGTGGGGAAAAGCTGAAGTAAAATAAAAGAGCCAACAAAGTAGGGTATTTACAACTATGTAGAAGGTTGTTCCTGTTAACTTCAATTTATTAACTTTTGCACTAGACCCGTTGTTCTGCCATTTAATCAGACTGTTACTATACCAACTGTCACCTTCCATCCACTGCTTTTAATTAAAATACCCACTGCACTGTTACTTCATTTTGCCTCTTCACCTTTACCTATTTCTTCTGAGTGTTCTGCCTGGACTAGGAGCTTTCTCATTTAGGTATCTTTAAAGCACTGACAGTTGCAAAACCCTGGTATATTATGTATAAGCAGTTGCAAGGCAAATAAAAGCAATACTAGAGTACCTTAATTTTCCCAGACAGTTATCTTTATTAGGGCATGTCTTAATTATTTTATACCAAAAGGCTGATACATTACTTTAAATGGAAGTAATACCATTTCCTTTTATTACTATGCACTGGTAGCATTCTCCATTTCTCTCTCCCTCTCCTGCTCCCTCCCTGTCCCTACTCCCCTTCTCTCTCTTCCTCCCTTTGTGGCTTCTTTAGGAATTATGGGAGTACAGAAAGACAATGAATACAAAAAGAATGAGCACCTCAGAAATTCATTCTGATATTGAGAACCACTTAGACTAAGTCTAAAACTTTAGATTCATAATCCCTTTATGAAGAATACAAAATAGAATTTGGTTTTCTACAGTCTTATAGACATAAGACATCGCAAAGCACTCATCAAAGTAGGACATTAGCTTCTCCACTGCCTGTGTTGGGTAAGCCAATAGAGAAACAGTTTTCATTCACACAAATGGGAACTTTAAAAAACCTTTTGAAGAGTAATAATTCTAGATAATTCACATGGACTTCCCTTAGGCTTCTTCCTTCCCTCCTCTCTAATCCCCCCCAAAATACCCCTCATAACTAAATGTTTCATTATTATTACTCTGGAAAGTAAGGAAATGTGTTCCTGTGTCATACCATAAATTAAAAAAATTCCTAAATTCTACTTGACATGAGAGGACCTCTTCATAGCAGGAGGGATGAGTGCCCCTCTACTAGTTCCTGGTAGCAGAAAAACACAGAAGTGAAGGCCTGGAGTATGGTTTCTATAAAACATTTAAAATAAATAATTATTTTCAAGTTACATTTTCCAAAGAAGGAATACACATTTGTGTTGATGAAACAAAAAAACCACAAAAACAAAGCCAAACAAGCAAACAAACAAGCAAAGAACAACTGAAAACTCCTTCAGTCCCACCCAAGTTATAGTGTTAAAAACACCTTCCCACCCTACTTTACATTTGAGAGTGTGACTATAAAAGAAAGCAGACAAAGGGCCCCCCTCTAGGAATGAGGCTTCATATCTGTGCTCAGTGCTGAGGCTTCTCCTTTCCTCATAGGTTATGTTGTTATTAATTTCTATTTCCCCTTCAGGAGTTATGCTTCAGTGTCAGTCACAAATTTGCATAATGTGTCATGGTACTTGTTCTCACAGACTAAAGGGAATACCTTTCTGAAAACTAAAAAAATAAGAATAAAAATTAAAATGCATATATATAAAATACAATAACATATGTTCATAAACTTGATAATCTAAATCTTAACACTCCAAATATTAGGAGAAATACCCAGAGCCTTGAGGTCAACACAACATGCAATAAAGGATTCAAGAGTCCTGTTGTCCCTTCAAAGAGGAGGAAGACATATTCACTGGCTAGTTTCTAAACCAACAGCTTCCTGGGAAATCTTTATCTGGGAAATCCCTTCTCCAGCCAGCATGATTTTTGCTAGACATGCCTGTTTAACAAATATAATTAAGACCATGATCAAAACACCCAAAGTGGACTTAAGTCACTCCTCTATCTAGGCTCCTAGTCTCTCCTAGTTTTAAACCAAATATCTTGCTAGAAAATATGCTTTGGTCCAACTATCCGTACTGTGTTAAGTTAGGCTCTAAGATCAGTGCATAAACCCCTTATTTCAGTCACACCTCAGGTGAGACAAGACACCCTTTCCCTGGCTTTAACAATACATTACCTCTGGGCCTGTAGATAAAAAATTAGCTGCTTCTGTGTTGGCAGTTTGTTTGAGAACAAGAATGTCTGCAAAGAAAATGTTCATTTTTCTTCTATCATATTTTTGCTGTTGTCTACCAACCACAAAAAGCATGTAAACTCAGTACCAATCTACCTCTGGCAATTTTAAAATGGGGAATATGGAACTGGATGCTAGCTACTTAGAAGAAAGACAAAACATTCCTAATGCATATAGAAAATATAGAATTATTCCTGTCATCTGAAAACTGGACATGAAGACAAGCAAGTTTATGAAATCAGCTGTTGCCTGTTAAGAAATACAAGAACAAGAGTTTCTGAAGCAATGTTACAAGCCACTTTTACATTTCCTAGCAGAAGTCCTTTTCCTTTCTTGGTTGTTTGTTTTTTTTTTTTCATTCTCTTTTTTTGTTCTTGCAAATCAGAGTTTTAGCTCAATTTCTCTCTGTTTGCCTCAAGTGTCTATTAAAGATTAAGCAGATCTTCCAAAAAAGCTGGATAAAATAATTGCTTTTGTTTAGGAAGTATCTGGTGATTTGGCTAGTTACATTTCTTCCATTCTAAATATTAGCTAAAATATGCAACTAGTTGGTTAATTCTAATCTACTATTTGATATAGTTAATGAATTATTCATAGGTTCATGCAGCTGCTGAAGTACTGCAAAATTTTAAATTTAGCACTGAGATGGTACAGGGGGCAACTTGGCAATTATTATTTTTTGGAATATGCTTTTAATTTAAATTCATATGTGATTGATGTGATGTGACATGCTGAAAGTACAACATATACTTTAATCAACAAATGGTCCTTATGAATAATGTTGATGGTAAAAGTTCAATTTCATGTCACTTTCTCCATCCTAAAAATGAATTTCAGTCCTTGTTCAGTTCTTGACATTCAGTGTTTTTTTTTCTTTCATTACAAAACATCTTAAAACACTAAGGAGTGATGGACAGAAATATAAATAGGAAATGAGTTATTATACTATTTAGTGCTTTATATGAGTTTCATTTTCATTTCTACTTATTCATCTTCACTGGCTCGGACTTGGTCATATATTTACTAGCAATTACAGTAAGGTTTTAGATCAGAACCTGTGATAGTTATATATATAAATATGGAAGAGAGTTGTCCTAATTGGCATTAATATTTTTACTTATCAGAAGAGATTCTAATGATGGTTAGTAAAGCTCCTTAATTCATGATGGCTGAAATATGATGAAGCTGCAGATGTCATTAGGATCTCATGTCTTTTCCTGAGGAACATCATGTTGATGTTGATAGCTTCTTGCCCCTCATTTCAAGGACAATTGTACATGTTTCTAACATAGTTATTTGCACCTTGTTTGTTTTTTGGCTTTGAGTGTCATTGTTTTTGTCTGGAAGGCCCCTGCTACATATGAATTTACTTATATGTCAGACAGCTTTCATATGTTGTATACTTGTTCTTTGTTCTCCCTACTTCTAAAAAACAGTTTTAAGCAGCTCTGAAGGCTGCATTTCTTTATTAATAGGTAATTGACCACTGATGAGTTGTTTATAGCCCTGGGACTTGTAGCATCACCGTGTGCCAGCTCTGTTATCATACCACCCTTGCACTCTCTCTACATTGCACGCTGTTTTCCCACCTTTAAGGGCTCTGGTTCACTACAATTCTTTATTTCATTACACTACATCATTGTGCTAGGATCATAAATAGTTCATTCTAAGCAGAATAATTACGTGGTAGTACTATCTGTATAAATTATGGTTACACTATATGGTTACACAAAGCTCAGCTAAAGTAAAACAAATTAGAAAAGAGACATCTGGTCATTAGAATATTGTTTTTATAGCTAAACAATGTGAAACATAGCTCTGGGCAGGCCAAGAGAAGTCCTGACAAAGCCTGAAAAGTCCTGAGGCTTTCCAGAGTTATTCTAAAGCTTGAAACCTGTTACTAGCAAGGTCAATACTGTATTTATTGGGCTAAAGGCTTCATTTTTTTGTTTGTTTCATATACATTCAGAATCGCAAGACTTGCCTAGAACATATGACTTATTTTTGTAGATTAATATAAATACATATTAATTGGATTGGCAATGCAATTGATTAATGCATAACAAATAATTACTGAAGGTTTACAGTTGAATATATACTGCTGAAGAGAGAAAGATAACTGAATGGCTCATCTACAGCATAAACTGAATAATCATAACTAGCAATTTTTGCACCAAAAAATTATTTTGATTAAAAGCCAATTTTTACCCTTAGTTACACATGCACAGCTGCTACTGTGTCAAATGTAGTTCTGGGTGTGGGGAACGATCTGCTCTTGAATAGGAATGGAAATTGTATTATTATTTGCTTTCAAGAACTAATAGCACTCTGGAACCTTGGATATTTCACACGCAACAAAAGGCATTGCTTGGTAGGGATAGAAATAAATCGGAACTGATTCTACCACCTTTGTGGGATGGTACTTCTCTAACTATCTGATAAATCATCTTTCTCATTCAGCAAAATCACATCCTATATAAGAAGTATTCAACATTAATAACAAAAAGAAAAGAACATTCATCTTAGTAGATAGAATTGTTTCCCAAAATTTAAGATGTATTATTATACATAAAGGGGAACACTTCAACAGAACTAATTTCTGAAACTCTTTTATAAATTATGCAAATGCAGATTCAGTCATTCAGGTTTAGGTAGAGCTCTTATGATTTTAAAGCATTCTAAATCTGAAACAAAGCCACTTTGCCACTCACATGACATACAATTACCAGTACGTGTCTGAGTTGTATATTGAGAAATTAGCCATTATAAACCCAGATGACGAAAAGACAACAGCACAGAGAACTCATGCTCTTTCTTAGTTGCATTTCTGTGACAGAAATCAGGCACAAAAATATTTGGTTTAATATAAAGATGTTTTTTCTTTTATGCGTAAATGTAAACAAGCAGCTAGGGAAAGTACACCTACTTCACATTGCAGTAATTTCAAGTGATATTTGGTTGTTTAAAAATAAATTACAGATTTATCACTCTTCTTATTGAACATACATTAACATATACAGGAAACAAGTATTAACATTTTCTAATCTCCTGTGAAGTTTTCTGCTAGCTACTAGGAAGAAAAAAACCACAACTTCTCTACCTTTCTTTTAAGATCTGCTATATTCCTACTCGTTCGCCAAAAGTCAACGCTTTTCCAATTATATCTGAAAAGTTTGTCCATTCACACAAGTGGATAAAAACAGCTACATTCTAATGTGCAGCTTATATCTCTGTTTTCTCATAACTCAGCTTCTGATGTCAGCAATATAAGAATGCCTGTTTGCAATGCATGGTAATAAAAGCAATTTAATACAAAAAAATCAGATACTAATTTTTCTTTCTTCAAATATAGTGAGTATATTAAGTTTCATGAATCACCACCAAAATAATTTAAATCCAGTCATTTTGGAAAATATGGTTGCTATTTTGCCAAGTATACCGCCTTTATGCAAAACAATAATTATCTCAGTCAGTGAACAGGAAGTTGTCCAGAGACATATTTTATAATTCAAAGGTTCTCCGGTACATTTTGTGCTTTGTTAGCTCTCTAAACTATACTTACTCTTCTTTTACATGTACTTTTGGAACGGAAGCATGGGCCTCTGAATTTCCTGGAAGTCCTTCTACAGAATTGAGAGGGTAAATATGAAAAGGTAGAGAGTAAGCTTCGGTGATGCTCTACCAATTTGCAATGTTGCACATAATCTCCTTATGCTTCTTTTTTGTATACTCTAATAAATATATAGGTTTAATAATTTCCTGCACTTAGAGTTAAAAAAAATTATTATATATATATTTATTTATTTTCAGGTTTTTTTTAAGGTTGTCATGAAAATTAGAATGAGCTTTCTGTATTTTCAGTGCAGACAAGTGCAGCACTGTCTAAGGAAAAGGGGCAGATTCCTGCCCCCTCCCTTCAGTTTCCTGGTGTTATGACTGAAGTCAGCATAGAACAGTTTTCTGGTCTTTGCCTGGCTACTTGTTGTGATCCCAAGGTTTTTTTACCTCCTGTCTTTATGAGTGGGAATTTATTTTAATGGTAGTGTCAAGCTAATAGAAACAAAGCAGTTCTTTGGGGCTGACACCAGTGAAGACGGGAGGAGCAATAAGCCCTTGCAACAGCTCAGTTGTTTGTGGAGCTAAAGCCTTAGTCAGCAATGCACCTCAGTAGAACTGAAATTTGATGGAAATAATAAAAGCAAAGATTACTTGTCAAACTGACTGACATAGCTCATTCCAGAGCTACACTGTTTATGTCCCATTGGGTGTCTAATATTTAAGGCGCTTAGACAAATTTATTGCCACTGGCATGTAGAGCCACTCATGTTAACATCCACCCTGGTCTGCATTCTTAACTCATTAATCAATTAAAAAAGGGAAGGAGATGTGACTTTTGGTTATATGCTTGTTCCTTCTGTAATTATAGTGAAAATCTGTCCTTTGATCTCTAGCACATGCTGAAGAAGGTGTAATAGGCTTGGTGTGCATGCTAGCATTAGTTAGGGGTCCAGACTGACAAATACTTTAAAAAATAAAATAAAATAAAAAAGTGTTTGAAGGAATGCCACTGTGAAAGGGAAGGGGAAAGCTACAAAGAATACTCAGAACAAGTTTGCCATGTTATTATGGAAATATAATTTCTACGGTAGCTCCTTGCTGAAGTGACCCATAGCACTAGACTTCAGAAACAGTGAAAAGCCAAGGACAGGGCAGTTTGCTATACACCCAGCAAGAGTTTGGTTTATGTCTGTTTCCTCTGTGTTTTCAGAGGTGCTTCCACACAGGCACAACCTAAATATTTTGTAACTTGTTAACCAACAATCTCCAACATAAAACCACATTTTATCCATTTGCTCAGTGGAAGTTTGTAGCAGCCAAAGCTTGTGTAGTCTCTGAAGGCATTACCCCCATAAAGCAACAGTCTGAGTTTGGGTATTTGGTTGTTAGATTTCTACTTTCTGTTTTAACCACTTTGATTTATTCTGATATCCCATTTTGGATAAGATAAAAAAGAGGGGGGGGGGAAAAAACAAGTGAATCTGTGGACAGCTGTACCCAGCTATGCAGAGGGAAAAAAACCACCACCAGACAATAGGCACTCATTGACTTTCTAGCTTAGTTACTAGCTCCAGTGTTTAAAGCATGTGAATATGTATGTAACCTCCAAATTTGGGAGCTGCACAGCCTTCTACTGGCATGTCTCTTTGCAAAATAATTCATTTGTTCTAGGCTTTACTCTTTGCCATGTCAAACAAAAAAAGGATGTGTCCTACTTCATCAGGGTGATGGGAAAGTTTGCTGGAATACGTAGAAGACAATATATATATATATGTATATATACATATAAAAAGATAAAATTTACTATTTTGACTGAACAGATTACAGATACAATATTTTGTAAAACAGAAGGCAAGTTTATCACCATGAAGAAAGTTGGTGGGCTGCTTCTGAAATTCTTCTTAATATTTTTTTTTTTATTTTTTTTTTTTTAGTTTGGTTCAACTTGTATTTTGAGCTTGCCATACCCTCCTGTATATTTTCAAGCAAATTCAAGGTAGATAAATTTAGATGTTATAAAATGAGCTGTAATTCTAAGACAATCTAAAGCCCCAAAATAACTATATTATATTCTGTTGTTTAGAACATTGAGCAGAAAATATAAAGTTGATTATAAAGTTGAGTGTCCTGTGGCAAAAGTTACTTACTTCTCTGACCCCGAGAGGACAGGACTACCCCAGAACTAGAAAATTAGAAATATTAGAAAATAAGAGCTAAAGACAGAAACAGAATATATTTTTTAGGAAAACTTATGCTATAAAGAGAGATGATGTCATTCTGTTAAACAGTAGAGGATAATCAGGCTAACATCCCACTTGGTAGTAAGCCACTTAAGATGTCAACAAATATATTTATCTTGTTAGGGAGATTGCCTTGAACAACTGTGATCCTGAGATACAGAGAACACTCTCCCTGGATTAAGCTGTTTTAGAGATCCAAGAGTCATCTACACACCAGCATATCTAAGTGAAGAGTAAGCAAAGACATATTGGACAACCTTCTGGAGTATTTAGAAGTATAGCTTTAAAACACAGATACTGGAGGACAAAGATAAACAACAGCTGCTGGTGTTGGAGATGGATACCAAAATACTCTTAAACTGAAGAAATAGAAATATATTGTGTGATTCTCTCTGTGCATTGGAGTTGGGAAAAAACCCTGCACATTCAGGAGAAGTTCCTGTTTCTGGAGGAGCAACATAAAAATACCTATAGCATAGCACAGGTCAAGTCAGTTAATGATTGCAACAGTAAACACAAATAGCAAAAGACTGCTTACTTGAGAAATTATAATAAAAAATAATAAATCTGGATACCTTTTTATTTGTATATATTCTCCTGATGGAACAAAAGGACAGTATATCTATGTCACATGTTGGAAAACAATGGCAAAGTAGCAGTAGTAGAAAGGGACAGAAAGAAAAAGAGAGTAAAAAATAACACTATTACAAGCTTGCTTTAGTAACAGCCTGAGGTTTATCTCCCTTCCTTCTCTGTGTTCAGTCCATATCTTTTTGCAACAGCCAGATGATAAACTGTTCTGTTTCAGTAGTCTGGCCTATTTAGTAGTCACAGAAGCACCAGTCCTCCAGAGACTGACAGGAGTCACTAAAATTATTCTTTTTGGGAAGCTAGAGAATCACCAGAAAACAGAAATTAAAAAATTATGAATGAATCTAAAAATAAGACCATCACTTTGTTGAGATAATTTGGAAAAAAATAAATTAAGCTAATCGACTGAAATATCTTTTTGGTTTTTAATGTTAGAGTTTGCAATGGCAACTTTCAGGGTTTCTTGAATAATTAGTAAAATAATAAAATTATTTTGTAAAATTTTGTAAACCAAATAAAGAGCTCTGAAAAAGTTATTTTACTTTATTTATTTTTTTAGAATTAAAAGTAAAATCAGTTCAAAATGCAGTATTATATACTGCCCCCATAATTCAGACTTCCAAGACAAAGCAAAAATTCACAGTTGCTATTTAAAGTTGCCAATATCTTATTCCAAACTTTGAGAGGCAGATTACCACTCCTAAAATCAAGAAACTTAAAATATATTATTTCCATTGAATAGGAAAATTTTTTCTCTAGGTAGTTTATAGAAGTTCTTTACTTCTTTATACCCTTTAAGTAAAATAGTATGGAACATAATTTCAAATTAGATAAGTAGAATATATCTCAAGGTATAAAATGAAAGCTAACTGTTCAATGTTTATTGTGCTTCTGATTTTTTTAACCTCATTAAGAAAATCATAGAATCAAAGGATGGTTTGTGTTGGAAGGGACCTTAAACATCATCTAGTTCCAACACCCCTGCATGGGCAGGGACTAGACCAGGTTGATCAGAGCCCCATCCAACCTGCCCGTAAACACTTCCAGGGAGGAGGCGTCCACAGCTTCTCTGGGCAACCTGTTGCCATATTACCTTTTGTGTTCAGAAAATGGTATATGTTTTTCTATCCTTAGATGATTGTATCAACACTTAGATAAGCAGATACCATTTTTGTATATATAAAGGTTGTATGGGCCCATCTCAATCAAAACACAAGACCTCAAAAACTGGCACTAAAAAGTCAGTGTGTTAATGTTGCTGGGTTTTTCTGTCCTTTAAAGCATCTCTAGAAAATAATTTCTCTCTAAAGGGCTATATGCTAAGTTCTGTTCCGTAAACAAGAAGTCAGAAAGGTATGGCAATGGGGGAATATTTGGCTAAAAAGAAAATTCTTGCTCTGATAAATAACAAAGGAAAAAGAGAAGCAATGTTTCAGAACTGAGGTATTTTATGGGCTGGAAAAAAAAAAAAAAAGTAAAAAGTAAAGCTTTCTTTACAAAAGCTGGTAAAAACGAGGAATAAGAAATTCTGTGAAATTTAGTAAATTTCCCTTATTTAAAGGCTGGCAAAATTCCTTTGACAGAGTGAAGAATGAGAATCAGAAAATCACAGTGAATTATTTAAATTTTTAAGACTCTAGCCAGCTAATAATTACAATAATGCCAATATTAATAAAGAGCCAGGCTGACTTTCTCCCTTTGAAAGAACAGACCAAGTGCTAAGTGTATCTAAAGCACCTTAACAATGTATAAATCTAATCCAAGTCCTTACAGCATTTAAGCACAATGGTCTCAGAGGAACTACAGCGCAGACACAGCTTATCAATGTTTAACAGACCTCAGCACAATGTTGAATATAGGTTTAGAGACAAACACACATCACAAGATCCTTAGGGTTTCTGGCTACCAGCAGCATATAGAAAAAACATAAAACGTTTATTTTTCTCCTTTTTCCTTCTCTCCTTTTTTACATAAAAATAAAGTTATCTACCATTTCATTCATTCATTTTTCACAGATTTCAGGGTGTCAGGCAACAGTGGACAATGACAGAATAGCTGATCAATTCTTAGTTTAGGAAAAAAAAAAACAGCTGTACAATTTGTCATCTTTCAGGCTGGATTTCAAACTAGCATTTATTGAAGACTCTTCAAAAAAAAGGTATTTTCAGTAAAGTAAAAGATGATGCCTTTTACAGTTAAGGATAACTTTTTAAGAGATACAAGATTTCTGAAAATACTAATAAAGCTGAATGAAGCTATTTGCTCTCAGATGTAAGAAAACCTTGTAATGTACCTTTTGGTTAATTTGCAACACTTTCTAGATGCTCTATGCGACACTGTCCTGCCCCTAACAGTGCCAAAACTATGTTACATTTCTGCATTTGAAATGGTAAAGCAAAATTACATGTTTTCTTTCATTAAATATATCCAGTCTATGTAGATTTTTCTAAATGCAGGGGTACATGCTTGGCATTTGAAGCTCACAAAAGGATATAGTCTCCAAGTAGAAAGTGTTAAAGAAGTAAAAAGGTTGACATTATAGCAGAATTATTCCAAATTAAATTATATCTGGAGGGCAATACGATAATATAATAAATTTCTGAACAGATGAGAGGGGATAGAAGTTCCAGGAAATTTGCTTAATTATCCTAATATACATATTTTTCTTCTTTGGGCTTTACACACTGTCCGTTTTTGGCAGGAGGCAAAAGTGCTGCCATCGCTGTAAAAAGCCTTTCTAAAGAGATTTAAATTTGACCCTAAGGAGGCAATACTATAGATCACATTAATTAATCCTCCTAACTTTTTACACTAGTTTTGAAAACTTCATTGACCTGCAACATTTGTGTATAATTAGTTGAATCTCCAAGCTTTGGATCAATAGTCTGAATTGCCATGACTTCGAGATTTGCTAAATCATTGCTTTAAATGCAATAAAAACTCGGAAGTTCTTGGTGAATAATTTATCCAAAGTAACTTCAGCAAATCACTGTATAGTAAGTCTTACTGATTTTGACAGCATTGCGTGAGACATATTTTTACTTGGCTGAACTGTTCTAAAAGACAGAATCTCAGAAGCATGAAGGTCTCTTCTTCCCACTCTTCTTCCCTGTTTGAGAAAGAGATTATGTTCGCTGTGATCCGTGTTAGCTTCAGTTTCTGATGGTAAACTTGTCTCATATGCTATTTTGCATATTTTAAAACAGAAATTTTATGTTAAAGGCAAAAATAAATGCTTATGCTACCAATGCAATTAAAGATTTTAGAGAGAAAAAACTTAGGAAGTACATCCCCAGTGCTTATCCTTTAAGCTCTTCAAAGTTATTGTGAGGGATTATAATTACCAAACTGAAAATCTATTAAAAAAACCAAAACACTTTCACAAAATGAAAGCCTAAGACTTCCTTTAATGTCTCCCCTTTTCAGTCTTTTCTTCAGTGATCCCTTTCCACAGTTTGCACCTTTAAAAAACAGAACTTTGAGATGTCTCTCAAAAGGGTTTCTGTTTATTTTAGCTAGGTTTAGGAAGACTGGGCATTTTTAGTTATTATGTTTGGTTGCTGGCCAAAGAAACAAACAAGAATATTCTACAATGACAAATGTGAAGAATTTTTGAAACTAGTTTAATTCTTTAAATGTTTTTAATCTTTTGAAGCCTGTGTATTCATCATTAAGCACTTCTGAAGTAATCTTACTAACCTAATTCTTAAGAGTCTAAATGCCAGTTAGAGTATGGCAGCCAAGTGCAAACATCCTGTTTACAGTGCAACATAGTCTAAAAATCACTTATATGCTAATGAAAATATTGCCCTGATGAATGGGTTTAAGAGGAGTTTTCTCCTATAAGCACAATATGCAGAATTATCCACTATGAGGTTTTCTCTTTCTTCAAAAGAATCACCTCTGACTCCTGTTCCAACTTTTTCACTTGTCTTATTTTCCCTAGGCCTCCTCAGCAGTGAAGGTATTAGACATTATTTTGATATACAAAATAAGTTCTGAGAAGATCAACTGGATGTCAGAAGATGATCTGGTACAACCTGCCCAAGGTAGAATGAGTTACTTTTGACTTGCCCAGTTGAGACTTGAGTAAGTCTAAGAATGGAGATTTCACAAGCTTTCTGGGACAACAGAGCGACAACTGAGTATGTCAGTACATTAGACAAACATTCCTTTTTTGTCATGACTACTGGAAGTGCTCCTGTTTCATCAGTGCTCAGATGATAGATTCAACCCAGACAATAAAAACTGAACTTTCATAGATTTGAACTTCTGGGCTGTGTTTCAAGAACTGTACTTAAATTCTTCTGCATATTTCCCAGTCCCACAAACTCCTTCCTTCCTTCCTTCCTTCCTTCCTTCCTTCCTTCCTTCCTTCCTTCCTTCCTTCCTTCCTTCCTTCCTTCCTTCCTTCCTTCCTTCCTTCCTTCCTTCCTTCCTTCCTTCCTTCCTTCCTTCCTTCCTTCCTTCCTTCCTTCCTTCCTTCCTTCCTTCCTTCCTTCCTTCCTTCCTTCCTTCCTTCCTTCCTTCCTTCCTTCCTTCCTTCCTTCCTTTTTTCCATGTCTCTCATGGGAGATTCCAAGATTCAAAATCTTCAGCTGACACCTAGAAATTAAAGGTAGAAATCTTAGCTAGAGCTTCTTATTTCAGCTACATCTTACTGCAAATTAGATTTTTGCCTTTGTTTTACACTGATAGATTAAAATAATGGCAGTTAACCACAAGAGCTAATTAAAGATGTACAGGTCTGCATGTTTGAATACTCTCCATTTTTAAGACAAATGAGACTGGAAAAGTTGCATTTCAGCAGGTAGGTACTGATACTGGATCGCAAAATTAATTCAGTACCTACATTTCCATCTTTAACATATACTCTTTCTATCTCAACTAAGCTACAAAAATGTCCTTCAAAATTGATAACATACTTCCACTGTACAAGCCAAATAAACAATTTGGAGTTTTTTTGTTTTGGTGGATTTTTACAGTCTTAAGATTTTAAAAATCAGACTCAATCCTTTAAGGGAACGACTCATGATTTCTCAATGCTTTAAGTCACATACTAGTTTCCTTAAAAAATTAATACATGTTCTTCACTAACCATATTCTTACACATTCAGTATTCACATAAGCAATTTCATATGCTCTTATTTGGACTGAAAAGGGCCCACACTGATACAAACTATATATTTGCAGGTAGAGAATGATCTAGTCAAACTTCTGCTATTTTTTAGAGAAATGTATTTTCTTGCTTCCATCACTAATCCCCATGCAATATTAGTGATACTAGAATATATGGATCGTATATGAGAAGAGATTATTATTTTGTTGTATTTTCTCAAGTGGTTTACTGATGGCTTTACAAAGAATAACTGCTGTACTCAGGAGATGTGTTTTTTTTTAAAAAAAGACTATTTTTATTCCACTTTTTATTTCTATGCAATTTTACATAGTTTAATTAAAAAACTATTTAGTGCAAGATGAATATTGCTAGTCCCAGAGACTTGACGTAAAACATTGGATCTGGTAAAAACCTGTAACTTCATTCCAAATTAATTTACTGCTCATAAAATGTGCTGGATTGGTAGAACCTGGAAAACAGTTTTTTTTTTATTTAGCAGCAAAAGACCTTTCACAACAGTAACAGACCCGTAGTCTTATATATTTGCTCTGCAAGCTAGATATCAGAGATTCAATTCCACAAAGAAGGTACAAAAGATGGCTCATCTAAACGCTGTGTGATCAACCACTGAGAATACCACTAGGCCACTGAATAGAGACATCTGTGAAAATTATTTTTATAGCATGGATCAGGAACATACTGGGTTTCAAAGAATGATACAGTCAGATAGCAGCAACTTATAATTTATAATGCATATGAATATAATTTAAATTTAAAGTCTTCTAACATTACTTAACTTGTATTTATTAAATGCAGTTCAGAGATTTCAGGAATTTAATAAAAAAAAAAAACAAACAAAACACAACAAAACAAAACACAAAACTTTCAAAATCATTCTGCACGTCTATTGCGCCAACACTGCAATGCACAGAGGATGGATAGATACTACACATAAAATTATGACAGGATATTTTAATTATTAAAAGTGAATGTTCTCAATATTGTGTGACCTTTTCCCCTAAAAATTTGCTTAAATTTTCTCCATCGAATTTTAATACTTAGATAAATATACTCAAGTCATAAAACAGTATAGTGAAGGAAAAGTTCAAGAGAGTGTATTTTAGTAATTTGAGTCCAAGTGAAGGGAAGAAAAAACCTAGACTAGTTTTTATGGCTTATGGGCTTAATGGAGTCTCATAAACAGATATACTCCTGAAATTTCTCTTTCTCCAAATTATGTTCCAAATAGAAAAATGAAACAGATGCTTTTTACTAAAAATGAGAGACACACAGGACACCTTCTTTAAGTTTGAAAAAATAGCTTTATGGGTAAAGTTTATAAATTATTTGTGATCTAGAAATAAGAAATAATATTGGTCATAATGGCTCTCAATGTGTTTCAAACCTGGCCTAAAAGATGTCATTTGGGAATGCAAAAATATCTTTGGTTCTAACCTCCTAAAAGGAAAAATCAAGAATAAGCACAGAGCCTGGAAATGCATTCACTCACATGTATTGTCATTCAAGAGAATCCCTTCTCTTAACCAGTTTTTGACCTGGTGAAAAGTGATGAGGACTCAGATAAGCTGTACGAATTCCTCAGCAGTGATATCCCTGGTGGCATGCACAGTTCTCTAGTTTCCTCATTACAGTACTTGAATGCTGTGATAGAGGTGGAAAGAATAATGAAGAATCTCTAGTTGATTTTCAGGCTTTTCAAATTTGAGGGATACGTAGATTAAATATAAAAACATACACACACATACATATACAGTACAAGTGTGCAGATGCACACATGCGCAAACACACGCACACACAAATATCCATCCAGAATATGAAATGATGTCATAAAAAGTTTTAATTACTGCTGTGTTGAATATAGGTTATATTTTCAGTGTACCTGTATTTCTTCCCTATCACTCTGTTTGCTTCATTTATCCTTCTTCATAAATGTATATGAAACTACAGAAACCACAACTCAATAAATATTGCTCTACATAATTTGATGAAAGTAGCTCCTCTTTTCCTCCTCTGTGGAGCCAGTACACTGCATTATTTATATACACCCTTTGTAAGAGATGTTTCAGTTGTAATTGCTGAAGCTGCTTGGAAATTCAACTCCTTGGCAAGCCCTGCAGACCTTTCTCATTGCACAGGTTATGACAGAGACCAGTGTGCTGTTACAGTTTGTAGACAGAAAGGTAGGAAAGGAAGCTGAACTAGGGATTAGGTGCAAGTCGAGATCTACATGGAAATGGAGATATGCATTTCCTCTGGCATCTTTTCAAAATTTTTAAAATTTACAGACAATGCTGAGTGACCACCACTTAATTTCCAGGAAAAAGTAAAATAAATGCTGGCATTATGTCTATGATAACAGAGCTTAACAGCTACGATGAGCTGTGCTGAGTTTTACTGGTACTTCATTAGATTGCATTTTTTTCATAATTGCAGATATTCTGAGCAAAGACTAATGAAGTGTTCAAATGTGAGTCTCTTCCTCTCCCCTTTTTTCTCTATGCTGTTCATCTTAGTTAAGGAACATAACTGTTAGACTACAGGACTTTTAAGAACTTGAATATATACAAATTTATGTTAGCAATGATATTACAGTGTCTATATCTCTGCGTGCACGTTACCCGTGTAAGCTAAGAAGGCTAAATATATGGCTAGAAGGCTTATATGTGGATAGGTTAGGCTATATAACCAATGGGGAAAGATGGCTTGTGACACTTCCTTCTGGCAGGGAGTGGGCATGAGAAAGGGTTAGAGAAAGAGAAGAGCAAAGAACAGGAAGTGAAAGCTACTGTTGAAACTAAATATGAGATTGGCACAAAAATAAGTGGGTGCAAAGAGCCAGGAAGACAGGAATGTGATTACAGAGGAGTCTTGTAATCGGGCAGGTAGATGATAAAACTAAGGTGGAGCTGTGGAGCTTTACCAACTGAAAAAGGTGTGCTATCCAGGAATTCAAAAGAATTTAACTTGATTACCCTGAATGCCCTTTTGTCCTGAAGAAGCAAGATTATCAGTGTCTCTTCTATTAGATGCCTCACTACTGATTGTCTATAGGCTAATTTAAGTGGCAATTTTATAAACTGATTTGCTTGCTACCTTGAGCAGTTGGATCCTGCCTGGCCATAAATCATAAGTAGCACAACAGCAATACATTGTGTACTTGGATAATACAGGCAGATGAAACAACATTTTGTAGAAAAAGGCTCATGTGGGCATCACAAGTAGCAGAGTTTACTTGAAGCTTGGTACTAAAACCTTTTCTGATGCTGAATCAGCAGTATTTACAGAGATACGTAACACTTCTTTTTATTTCTGTCATCCTACTCCTCATTATTAACTTTCTGTCTAGCACATTGCCATCTTTGACAGATGGAGAACTCTTCCCTAATTTTTGATTTCCAACTGCACAATATGAACAAGAGCAAAAAATGGCATTTTAAAAGATAGATGCTGAAGTTTAGTGCAGTACAAGAGCTCTAGCAAGTAGCATAGAGAAGTTTCACTACTGAAACATCATTAAACTGTGACCTCTGGGCACATATATTGCTTCCTACACGACAGCACAGCTGATGATAAAATAAGAAAGAGGATTGTGAGAAGAAGTGTCCTAATGCAAAGAAACCTCACAAATATACAATCACCCAACACAACAATAGAGTGAAAGTCAAACTGGCTCACTGCACTTGGAAGGATATAGAGGAATAGTACTAATGCACCTTTATAAATGGTGGAAAGAGACAGCTGATCCAATAAATGGTAAATCCTCCATCCCCTCAGCTCCTCAGGGAACCCATTGCTTCATCAGAACACCTACAGCACTTTGCAAAACTGAACAAAGTAAATATAACTGCTACCAGAAATAAAAATAGGGTGACCCCAGAACTCTGGAAATGAATGCTAATGTAAACTATAAGAACCTATCTCTTTATAATTTGACAAAAATGTCCCTTTTAGATGACCATCTAGTGAAAACTCTTTGCTACATGCTGTTGCTAAGTTAAAGGTGAGGAAGGTCAAATTGTTTAGGAAGAAAAGAAACAAAATCCTAAAATCAATCAGCACAGTCCAGAACCAGAGGGAAAAAAGGAATCCTACATTAAAAAGTCAAGGGTGAACAAAAGTAATTGTTTTCATCCGTTCCAGTGATGTCAATAATTACAATTTTATAAGAGTTCATTCTTTTTTCTGTTTTTTCTTAAAAAACAAACTAACACAGAAATAGAAACTATGAGAATCTGAGCTTCTGTTTTGAAAGCTAAATTTCTAACCTTCATAGCTTTGGGTAGAAGTTTGAAATACAGAAAACATAAATCCTAGAAGCTCAAAACAATGTCCAACAGAAAGAGCATGAACAGTGTTATTTAAAATTTTCATAGTTTAAGGTCAGTATTATGATAATTGCTTTAAAAATTATTAAGTTTTTTATTATTGGACACTATTTTTATCAGCCATGCTTTCTCAAAAATGGCAGAACTGGAAATAAAAACTCAAAAAATTTTATGGAAGCATTTGATAAAAAGGCAGTGAGTAGACTTTTTGGAATAAAATGGTTTGAATATTTTTTCATAAGCAATGAATGTTGTTGCGACGTCACACAAGTATTCTCTCAGGAAAATATACTGGCTCCTATACTGGTCAGCATTATCATTAACTGATTGATGGGACACAGAACACTCTCAGTGAGTTCGCAGATTATTCAAAACCCAGAAGAGTGACTGCTGCACCCAGTTGGTCTGCTGCTATTCAGGGGGACCTCAACAGGCTGGAGAAATTGGTCAACAGGAGCTTCATGAAGCTCAGCAAAGAGAAATGCCAAGTCCTGACAGTATGGGAGAATAACTTCAGGTCCCAAGACACATCCCATCCAGAAAGCAGCTTTGCCGGGAAGGCCCTGGGTGTCCAAGTAGACACCAAGTTGGATATGAGACAGCAGTATGCCCTTGCAGAAGAGTAGCCTAGGCAGAACATCAACAGGTTGAGGGAAGTGACTCTTCATGTCTACTCAGCATTGGTAAGACACATCTGGAGTGTTAGGTCCAGTGACAGGCTCCCTAGCATGAAAGAGACCTGGACGTGCTGGAATGAGTCTAAAGAAGGGATACAGAGACTGGTGCATCTCACATACAAGAACTGGGCCTGCTCAGCTGGAAGAAAACAAGGGTCAGGGGGTATCATAAGCACCTGATGGAAGGAGTAAAGATGATGGAGCCAGACTCCTCTCAGAGGTGCCCAGTGGCAGAACTGTGGTGTCAATGGGCACAAAGTGAAACACAGGAAATTTTGTTCAGACAAATGAAAATACTTTTTTACTGTCCAAGTGGTCCAACGCTGGAGCAGGTTGCCCAGAAAGAGTGTGGTGTCTCCATCCTCAGAGGTATGGAAAACTCAACTCTGAGCAATCTGATCTCCCCGACCCTACTCTGAGCAGAGAGGTGGACCAGATGATCTCTAGAGCTGCCTTCCTGCCTCAGCCAATCTGTGAGTCTGTGATTCTGTTTTAATGAACTAGCTATAAAACTCTTAAACTTACTTTTAAGGACTAATCATATCTTTAAAATGCAATTTCTTCTTTCATGCATCCCTCAGTATGACAGATGTCTTTATAGTGCTGACAACAAATTTCTGCTTATCTAACACAGGCAGTACTGCCTAAGTCTTGACAATGAATTCTGCTAAACGTGGTAGCTCCGCAGCCACTACACTCTTCCTGCTTTCCATAATAAAAAACTAATTCTAATGACTTATTATCTAGAAGAACATGAATTAATATTTTCAACCCTCTTTATGTCTTTTGGTTTAGTATTTTGACACTACATCTGCAATGCTCACTGTCATTGTATGTGCACTTAGTAGAAGGAATGCTCTGATTATGCACTAAGGGAGACATATATATGCATGACACTGATCTTTCTCAACAGATTTAGTTGCAAGTGTAATACAAAAACATACTGAGTTATAATTGTCCCTCTAATGTGTCTTAAGATTGAAAAAAAAAATACTTTGGAAGAATAAAACCTTTATATTTTTAGGAAACCTTCTGAATACCTAAACAATTAAAAATAATTTTCAATTGATTTACAGCTAGAGATAAGATACATATATATATACACGAACACACATAACTATGTAAGTGTATGTGTGTAAAATATATGCAAGTTACGGCAAGATTCTGGGAGTGCAGTTGGAAATTTGAGGACTGCAGCAGGTAGAAGAGTTGAGTGTTTTAATGTAACATCATATTCTGTGTTGTGTTTTTTTTTCATCTGAATACAGTACAATGAAGAGGCACTTGAAGCCAGGTTGTTTTGTGTCCATTTGACTGTTGTGGGCAGCTAGGATGCTAGTACTGGGAACACAGCTGTTATTCCCAGGGGAGAACTCAGCTTGATCTGACTGGAGACTTCATGCTGATTTGGACAAGGGCAAGGTAGGTTGCTCATATGGACAGAGTCCAAGTCTCAGACTAGTGTGAATTACCTTGCACATGTGCCTGTTAAAATAAAATCACCTTGTTCAACATTTGGAAACAGCTGTTCCAAGTGAACAAGTGAGCTTTGGATGTCTGTCTTCTACAAATGCTTTAAAAACTGAGAAAGGATAAAGGACAACCTAGCCACTGTGTATGAGGCAAACATAGAGACAACTTGTGAGAAATCCAGGTTAGTCGGGACATGATGATTCCAACTAGTATGAAGCTTTTCATAAGTTTACCTGATTGAAGAACTGCTCACAGCTTGTCAGAACTTCAGAGCTCTGTAATAGAATTGAAATGAATATGTAGCAGCTTTCATTACACAGAAGCAAAAAATAATTGACATCGACCATCTGCTGAGAGAACAACCGTACTAATGTAATGAGCTTCAATTTGCAGAAGACAAAAAAATGCTTTGTCACAGTGATGAACAGATACTACTACACGCTTGACTTCTGAAAGTGCCATGAAGAGCTGGAGTCCTTGAAAAGAGCACAGAAAGGAAATTATGCTCCATGAATGTTTTACCGAGTTAGTCAACCTGGCAGCTAGAATCTGTGTGCCTTCTTATGTGCCTCAATATGCTATTATGACTATCCATAAATGTATATTCTAAATATGTTATGTATATATGCATGAGTATGTGCACATATCCATACATATGCATACACTCATATACCTGTGCATACACACACATAGATTTGTATATCGACACACAAACTTTTGTATTCACAGTATATATTCACATTCAAGAGGGCAAGCTCGAAAGCACAATGAATGGACATGAAGCATCATCAAAAAGAGTTCATAGTTCCTTTAAAAAGAACTAAAATATACATGAAAATAGAAGAATTTTCAAAATAGATTAATACAATTATCTGAATCTTTGCAGAATCTTCAAATGCATGAGAATTTTTAGTAATAAACATAAAAAGAGAAAAATGGCATCAACGTTTGAAAACTTGGAATGCCCTGATAAAGGATGGAAGGATCAGGAGGAAGAGAGCATTGTGTGTAGCTCCCCAGAACCACCAAACAAACACAAGACTAACAAACCTATAAATCATTCTGTTGAAGATAGTGAGAGAAATTACTCCAGAGCATAGAAGGTCACTCAACTGTTTAAAAGTCAGTCACTCCTTAAAGCAACGGTAATTAGAAGAGAAGAAGTATTTCAATATTTTTCTACACGGGTCTGAATTCTTCAGAACTGTAGATGATGCTGACGAAAAAAGTCTATGTCATAGGAGCACCACCTTTAAAGCAAATAAGGATTTGAATCACTGCTGCAGAAACTGCCTTACCAAGGCTATAATCTGGAGAATTACACTTGCTATGAATTCAGAGATTTTAGAAAACAATGGATTACAGTCTGTGTCCTTAACAGTGTATTGTCACAACCAGCATTCCTGACTGTGAGCTCTAACGCATGAGCTGCTAAGAGCCACTAGCATTCTAGTAAGCATGTCTGGAAAAGACCAGGACTAAAGGAGCATGACAAAATTTTATTTCTTTTTTATTATATACCAGTATTTTTTCCCTTCATCTAATGTGTTTCTTACTTGAGCTAACCTGCTTATTCTGCTCTACACACTGAAGAACATCACAGCAGAGATCACATTTTTACTGGAATTTCATACAGACAGACATGTTCTGTCCTTGCACACATGCAGGTGAGAGTGCAATTTGAATGTATTTCTTTACCGATATAGGAATTTATACAAATTTCTGCATTATGTACCCTCTATGTTGGTTCAAAAAACACAAGTCAGTTTTTTGTTTTATTTTGGTTTGGTTTGGTTTTTTTGCATCTTTAGGTGCAAAATTGCATAGGATTTTTTTCTCTGCAGTCTATTTAGCATAACTAAGTCCAGAGGTTTTTGTCTTCAGTGGAATCACGGGAAACTTGGAAAATTAGAGAACTCTGAGACAAGACTAGTGAAACAACATTACATAAGAACGCACTCTTAAAATAATAATTAACACTGTGTAATCAAAACTGAAGACAGTTACCTCTGAGTAAAAAATCAGTTTAGAATTATATGAGCACTAATATTGTAATTTACACCACATAAATTATTAAGAAAGATGTATCTTATGTGTGAGATACTTGTATTGACCTTCACAAGCATACTTAATTCTTTATGGCAACATTATCTGGAAATAGCATTTGCTAAAATTCCCGTATTATCTAATATTCAAAATAATTTACAGAATGCAAATTATGCAGATCTACAGAATGCAAAATCTGTTATGTGGCAATTAGCCAAAAATCTTTGTAGAAATAAGAAATAAGCTGATCTTTTCCATGAATGCAAAAAGCTTTCCAAAAGGTTCAATAATCTTAGAAGTTTTGATAATTGTAATACCCTTGTATACCAAGTTATTTTCAACTTTTTTTTTTTTTATTATAAGGACAAAAAATCTAATTAACTGCAGATTAATATACAAGGGGTATGGAGATACTTTGCAGAGTTATGGAACAAGATGTTTTGAAATATAAATATATATGTGAAAACAAACAGATGAATAGTCAAATGAAATAGGAAAAAATATCTTTTTTAGGTACATGTTACCTGAATTTTCCAATTCAGACAGAAGGAAGGTATTCAGGTTTAAAAGTTATGTAAGAATGATATATATATTCCTAGAGTTAGAGTAACTACCTTGATCAACTTAATTAATTTTATCTTTTTTTAAAATCTACATTCCTTACAAATATAACCCTAAGTCTTTCATGTTGTTTTGAATGTAGACTTTAGCTGGGACTATATCTTGCATGGTACTCCCTCCTATTCATTGGTGACACTGGATCAATTTTAAAGTAATGGTACCCATGTCAACCCCCTTTCCCTCCTAAAAAAATTGCAGTGTTCCTGTTGGAAGTGTTGTCACACTGTGTAGAAAATAAACCCCCACGCATATGAAAATGTATAGGCAGTTAGATGAAATGACCTAATGGTCTTCTCTGGACTTAACTGTGAAAGGTCATGAATGCTATAAAACAATTAACAAAGTCAACAGAGATAGTTTCAAACACTTTGAATCTGACTTACAGTACAGCCCTGTTTCTTCTGAAGCAGTTTGAAGGATAGTTAAGGATTTTGACTGAGAAAACCATGCTGGATTAGGATGATCTCCGGTCTCAGATATTTAATCAGATGATCAGCAGTGTGGCTAGTGACTTTAGTGTATCTATCACACTAACTCTGTGAGTTAGAAAGATACCATTGTCCTCATTTCTCATTGGCAAGCAGCTTCTAAATGATTTACTGAACACAGAACAGAGATTTACTCAAGATGGAGCCAGGAATTGAACTGTCCCCATTTTTCTTTGTCGAAAACATTTTGTAGACAAAGAACAATTATTATTTTCAGTTATCAGAGTGGCACTTTATGATTAAAGAAACAGTAATCTGCAATTCCAGTCTGCAGTTGTCTTCTCCATTCCACACAGACAAGGAAAATATTTATAATAATTGTAAAGCTTTTCCTCATAACAAAGTTTTGTGAAAATAGAAGAAACAACAACCTCAACTTGCAGCAAAAAAGGTATTAATGAACACTTGCAAAGCTTGCATCAAGGATATGAAATCAAGTATTATATCATTTTTTAACGTGTAAAAATACTTAAAAGTACAGTCAATTGGCTTTTTGAAATGCATTACTATTTTTTTTTTTAGCTGGATTTGAATTCTTAAATACTATAGACAAGAAATGCTGTGAATTCACTGGACTATCTGCCATTTTATAGGAACTGCTAGGCTGGAGCAGACCTGTGATTAGTTCAGCACCCTGTGTTTAACACTGGCCAGGACCAAATAAATCAGAGAAAGATGCAACAGATCTGTGGTGAAAAATGATGGAGTAATCTGCCCCCTTAAAACATATTTTTGTGCTCTTGTCAGTTAAAGATTACCTTGTGCCCTGAAGAGCAGTGGTAATGACTTGAAGGATAAAGGATTGAAGCTTCTTGTTTCAAGCGGTAAAGTGTGACAAATATAACAAGAAATATATTCTCCAAATGTGTTGTAAAGATGCCTGCTACAGTACCTTCTGAAGCATATTATTTTCAACAGTACCAGAGAAAAAAGACTAGAGGAAAGTGGACTACTTCTCTTGTCTGCTGTTTCCTTTAAAACATGGATAATGACCTACTATCATACCGTTGTTTTCATATATAATTTTATACTTATAAGGGTAGCAACAGTGGTGAGGATTAATATTTTTTAGGTTATTATCTTATAGGAACTGGGATATGTCATGTTGCTTTACTGACCCCATTAAAATTTGCCATTGGCAGAGTTAAAACACTGAATGGAAATGCCTCTGCTTATTTTTATTTTTGGATACTGAAGCACATATTCAGACCTTAAATGAACATGATTTGTTTTTTTTTTTTCATTAAATGAGTAGCCAGAATGTTGAACAAAGTGTCAAAAGGTGCAAAAGAGGAATATGATACTACTTGATAGTACAATAGATAAACCAATACAGAAAATAATAAAATCATGCACGCTGGAGAAAAAAATCCTGTTTTTATTTCCATGTAAAAACTGAACCTGTGGTAGTTAATAACTAGTAGTTGTTTTTGTTACTTCTTAGAGAAAAATCTTAAAATTATAATGAAGAGTTCCATGGAAATATTAGCTAAAGAGTAAAAAAACCTAAAGGGTGAAAAATACAAACAACATTTTTTAAAATTATAAGGAAAAGAAGAAAGAACAAAATAATCTGGTCCTCATAGCCCCAAAACTATAATAATACTTGAAAAGAAGCAAAGAAGGGCAAGTACTTCTATACAAGAACTGAACTTTAAACCTCAGGCATGTAAGAGAAGTCCATAAAATCATGGGTCCTGAGAAGAAGACAAATCAGGAATGTGTGGGGTTTTTTTGTCATAAAATGAAAATGGAAGGACTGAAATAATCAGACTGGAGATATGCTATGACGTTGCTGATAGCTAAAATCTGTGCATGCAGGCAAATTATTGCCTCAGTTTGCACAGGCTTGAAACATTTATCCTAATTCAGAGGAGAAAAAAATAATTAAGAGTTATTCAAGACAATAACATCTGGCTACTGGGGAATATGAGTATACCTGAAAAACACAATAGTACATTTGCCTCTTGTCTCCTCCCTGTGTACCACAGTCTGGTGCCAAAATTAAGGTACTGAACTAGGTGTAATTTTTTTCTGACTTGGCATGCTAATTTCTTATAATAATGGGTAAATTTAAGCCATTGCAATGCCATTCCCAATCTCTTTTTCCAGGACTGCTTCCTCTGTCTTGTCCTCTACTAAGGTACCATCATCCTTCCTTTATTTCCATCTTAGCTTCTTGAGACACTGTATTTATGTCAATCTTCATGGTGGTCTCATTTTCAAATAATATATGATCAAACAGTCATTAGGGTTAGAAGGGACCTCTGAAGATCATCTAGTCCAAACCTCCTACTAGAGCAGGATCACCTACAGCAGATCGCACAGGAACATGTCCAGGTGGGTCTTGAAAGTCTCCAGAAAAGGACAATCCACAACTTCTCTGGGCAGCCTGTTCCAGTGCTCTGTTACTCTCACAGTAAAGAAATTTCTCCTTATGTTTAACTTGAACCTCCTACGCACTTGTTTGTGCCCACTGCCCCTTTTCCTGTCATTGGACATGGCACAAAAGAGACTGGACCCATCCTCCTGACATCCACCCTTTAGATATTTATAAGCATTTATGATATTCCCCCTCAGTCTCCTCTTCTCCAGGCTAAACAGACCTAGGTCTCTCAGCCATTCCACACAGGGCAGAATGTTACCATACATTTACCAATAGATACATATATACACACACACACACACACACATATATATATAAAACATATGAGAACACGTATAATATATATATACACATTGTACATACACTACAGTGTGATTCAACTCTATACAAACATAATTATTCTTAGGAATTTTCTGCTTGGTTTGAGGAACATTTTCCTATTATTGGGAACCACTAGGTAGTTTAACAGTAACAGGCAGTTATAGAATTAATTTCTGAACTTTTACAAGGAATTCATATCCTTGTTATATCAACTTCTGAAATTCCAAGTGTCAGGAAAATAGCTGAGAAAAACAAAATGTTCAGTAATAAGATAGTTTTGGATTCAGTTGCAAAACTTGACAATTATTCAAAGCAAAGCATTTTCCCTTCTGGCAAAATATTATTACTCCAAGTAACAACCATGAATGTCAAGGAAATTCTTCCAGCTTCCTGTAACAGAATTTGTCCAAAATTCTGACAAGACATGTAGCAGAGCGGGTTCATTACTTTTCTGGTTTATGATACAGTCATGTCTATAACTGATACTCTAGGCCAGTATTTTAAAACATACACATGCATTTTTCTGGTGAAAACAAATAAATTAAAATAAATAAATAAATAATGTAATCTGTAGGTAGAGTACTTCCTTGTTCAAAACAAGGAAAAAAGTTTACAGTGAAATTTCCCTTTTCAGGTAGGAGTTCCCAGCTTTGTCTACTGCTCTTTTTGGAGTAAGAGCCCATTTTAATAATTGGACAACATAGAGCTTTAATCAGATAATGCAAACATCTAATTTTCCTTTTTTGTTTCTCTGGTCTATGTTTTAAAATGATTGTGATACTGGTTGCCTGATGCATTGCTCTGGAGATTGTGTCTGAAGGCATGCTTCAAAGTCCTTTTTATCCTATCTTTATTTAATCCAAGAAATACCATTCCTTACAGTGTCAACAATTTGAAGGAGCAGAAATACATACTTATTTAAAAAGCCATCAAGGCAGTCTTTCATTATAGCAATGAAATTATGATCTTTAAAGAACCTTATGTTTTCTGCAAGTCTTCTCTATTCAGATGTTTATTATACATATACAGGTTAATATTGTTTGTTTCATTTACATAAACACACAAGTATAAGTGTCTTAGTTGCTAATAAACAATTATGATATCCAACAATCTAAATTCACTGTTTTACGCAACAAACCACTTGACATTCTCAAGAGGATACCATTTTCAAATATATCGGATAATATAAACTGGATTAGGAAAGCAAAACACACATAACCCATGACACATGGATAACATAAGCATGTTTTGGAGAATTAATATTTTAAATTTAAAGCTAGAATTTCTAAATTGAACAATGAGAAATTTCAATCCGATAATGCAATCATGTAAGAGGTTTATTACATGCTTAGGCAGTTAGCCTGAGCTCAGCTCCATCCTAACATCCTTATCAGGAACACTAGAAACATCCTACACTAGGAACAAACTCAGCCAGCTCATAAAAACCTAGTCAAGATGGGCCTACATTTCAGTTTAAATATTCTTTCCTTATTCTTCCTTTTTCACCTCTTCCATTTACAACCTCAGAGTATATCAGATAGTTCTAATATATTTAGAAATTTTTAAGCTTAATTCAGCAGTGCAGCACTGCCCAGCCCGACAGTGGGCACATGGTGTCTGGGTTCCTTCCAAGTGGCTGCACCGGCTCCAGCCCAGCCCCGCCAGCCACTGTCTGGCCTCAGGTCACCACCACCTGCACCTGGGTGAGCAACCCCAAAGAAAGGCCCCTGTGGCGCTTCCCATGTGCTCTCTTTGTCACCTCCTTCCCTCAGTTTTGCCTTTGAATGCACCACTTCCTTGTAACCGCTTTCAGTGGCACAGCACAAATGTTTTATCTCTGTTTTCTTCTTTTTCTTTTTTTTTTTTCATCTTAAAGAAAGTGAAAGCATAAAATTGGCTAAGATTAAAAAAAGTAATTTCCCCTGTTCTTACTGAGAAAATGTAAGAACATATGAAGTCTACAACAGACCTGTTTTTCCCTGTAGATATGGACATGGGAGTATTGCAAAAAAAAACCCCAAAAAAACCCAAAAAACCCAAAACCACACATACAAAAAAAAAAAAAAAAAAAAAAAAAAAAGACACTTCAGAACCCTCTTAATAAGGTTTGGTTTTCAAAATCCTTAGACTTACAGAATGGTTTCTACAGAGTTTGTTGTGTTTCATTTTGTTCACTTTCCAAAATAAATTTATGAAATCCATCTGTCTACTTACCAGGATGGTCTCTTCCTGGGTTTGAATCAGCTAAATATAATTTTCCAGGAATATCTGTATTTCATTTTATCCTAGCAAAGATTGAGTGATGTTCTTTACTGAGCCCTACACTATTCTGCTGCAGCAGAATAAATTGTCATTGTTTATTTGTCAAGTGGCCTGCAGCTTTCCAATTCTCTTTACTAGCTCCAACCTAGCACTCCAAAAAAAATCAACCTGAAAATACACTAACATAGTGAGTGATTACTTTTTCTTTAAGTTAAAAAAAAAACACATGTATAGAAACCAAATCTAATGGATTTATCAATGGTAAAGTGAGAAGGTAAAGGGCTAAGAAATTGTAATCCCTTGCTTTCTGTTACCTATGCTGAATGTAGTATATATATCTTTCTAAATTAATTGTTATATTCTCTACCTCTCATGATTTACAGTCAAATTAATATAATCATGTAACAAATTTTACCCTACATTTATCTTTAATCATCTTGACCTCTTGCTGGCCAGTAGAGGACATCAGCATTCCCAGGGCAAAACAAGCTTCACTCTAGAAGCCTCTGTCAACACAAAATCAGCTGCCATCATGGCTGTTGACTATAGCTTGGCAGACTGAATTTTTCGTCTGATTGCATGCATAGCACTGAGGTAGAGTGACAAAAGATTTTTATAATTGCAAGTCCTATTTCTAGGACTTACACAAAAACAAAATAAGCTTCTCATAATCACAAAGCTAACAGAAGCAGAAAAAAGACTATTAAGCAGGGAAATGTACTGATAAAATATGAATTTGAAGGTTCGGTTTAGAACGTTCCCAGTTCCATCAGTGCAGCAGTTTCAAGCAAAAGTATTTTTGATATTTAATACTTTATATCTGCTACTAAGTGTCTAAAAAAAGTCACTGATTAGCATGTCATGAAGGAAAAGATTAAACACCATTTCTTTGATTCCTCACTTCCAACATAATTTCAGCATTTAGATTACAATTTTCCTTCCTAAAGTTCAATTTATGGCTCAGAACGAGAGATGTGGTGAATGCATTTTTATCTGCTATTTGAAAGCAATTGGTAGCCTGCTATGTTGCAATACAGCATTTTAAACCTCAATAGGCACTGAATTTTTTATTATTGTTGTTATTATTAGTGGTAGCTGAAGGAATATATGCACAGAAGCATGTAGCTTGGCACTACCAAGGAAGAAACTGCAGGTGACTGTGTATTTTTCAAACAGCTGGGAAGTGTACTTACTTAAAAACTCTCAAAAATACAACAAGCAAGAGATAATCACTTAACTGTGCACTTACGGTAAATGATTTCTGGGAAATGAGTATGAGCAGCTCACATAAAAGATTCATAATCCTTATTTTCATAATGCAAGTTTTTCCGTTTTAAACAAATACACTTAAACAGCAGGATAGGGCTTCCCCATTGGAGGGAGGGCACTGTTCTTTACATTCTGGTCCCTGGCGTATCACTTACTTTAAAAACCCACCTTCAACAACCAGAAATGCACACAGGAAAAACACAAACTCCTACTTACACATCACAGCTATGGCCACTCCAAAAAAATAATTGGGATCTGACAGCTACAGTTTGTCCCTCAGTTCATGCACCTCCATCTATGTCAGTCTACTGGGAAGGGGCATTGCTGCTGCTGGGGTACAGGAGGCAGGGTGGGCTTTGCTCTCCTCTCCAGTCACAGAACAGATAATATATTAAGATAGTGACAGCTAATTTCAAGTTAATGATCATCAGATGACAACTAATTAGAAAAGTGCATTTCTTACCTTCTGGAAACATCCCGAGGTTTTTGAATAATGTTATTAAAAGGGTGTTGTGGAATTACAAGCAATTTCTAGGCTGATGATTTATTATAAGAAAGGATACTTTATTTCTATACATTAATAAATCATTAGAATTCTATAGACTATCTTAAGAAGAAGATAAACAATTTTTTTTACAAATATTCATAAAAATTATTTAAATTAACTCCAAAATAATCGAGCTATATCTGAAAATACTTTTCTTCCACTACGGATGCTTTCATCTCAACTGAGATAGGCAAGCATTGCCATATATATTTCTGTTGGTGAATTTCAACTGTAATAAGGTGAACAGAAGTAATGTAACCTTTGCGGGAGGGATAGGTGAAAGTTCTACTGAAGACAGATTATATGAACATTTATTTATTTTTTAATATTAATACATAATTTTTCTCTAGTAACTTAGAAATATTGTAGCATGAAAACCTGTAATTGCTGAAGTTAGCATGTTTTTCAGTATCTAATATATTAAAGGACATATGACCAGATTACAGGGTATTTTGGAGTTACTTTTCAATAAATTTTGTTATTCTTTCTTGGATTAAACACTTTATTTTGGGGAATGTTTCAGGTTTTTTTCATTAAGAAGTGTGTTACTCTGCTTCAGTGACCTGTGACAGTCAAGCAGTTACAGATACATTTGTTAGATTTAAGGTTCTGATACTTGATGTAAAATAGCCAGGCATTTTCCCCCAAATTTACTATTGTAAAAGAAAATTTTTTCTGTTAAGTTTTCCTGTGTGACTTTTTGCTATAAAGTCTTTGTACAGCCTGAAAGTTGAAAAAAAGAGACTTGTTTTCTTCATTAGCTCTTCCTATTTTTATCACTCTAGCAAAGACAGGAAATGACTTGACCTCAGACTATCCAAAGTCTTTCCAGAATTGCTGCTTCACTTAGGTTCAGATATGTTCAGGACTTGATTCTGTATATCAAGCAAAAGAAAAACAAAGGCTATGTTTATAAGAAAGTATCTAATTTTCTAATGCTAATTGCAGGGGGTTTTAAGTCCATGAACAAATAGACCACAATGCAAATTCTCATTAAATACCAAAAGATGTAAAGCTAATTTGTAGAAAATGCATAACAAGTGGAAATACACCAAAAAAATCTACAAGTCTGCAATGATACAGGAGATGCCACTTGCATTCTGCATCAAACACATACCAAATAAAATATCTGCCACAAGCCCCCACTAATGCATTACCCATTTTGCACGAGAGCTTTCAGGGCTGAGGACAGTACCCAGATTTTCTTCTTCCCTCACCTTCACTGCTTACTGCCAATATGGCACACTGCGGAGGCAGAACTGCCACAGGCTCCAGGGGGAATTGAACCCACAGCTGGGGCCATACTCCAAAGAAGCAATTATATTTTGCTTTCTTGCTTTTCACCATTTTGGACAAACTATACAAGAATTTGTTGCTTCTTTATGCAGGATTCTTCTCAGGACTCCCTGACTACCAAGACACAGCATCTCCAGCCAACACAATCCTCCAACACTAGTACTGTGTATATACAACAATCACATTTGTACTTAAGTGTTCTGCCATTGTGTATAATATCATATACACCTAAAATGTATTATATTTTATCTCAGAATCTCATCTTTAAAAGTTTTACATCAATATCTCAGCATGGCCTTTTAACCAACATGCTGCCGAAGGGTTAAAAACCCATAATTTTCAGAAGGGCTATTACTTTTAACTATTAATCAACTGTTAACTATTACTATCACTATTGATGTGAGATCTCAGCAGTTTTAGAGGTGGATGAAGAGAAAGAAAAGAGACTGACGTCCAAAACAAAACAAAACAATAGGTGCTTCTTTCATCTGTCATCTTTGCTACCTTTCAACACTTAGTTACATATTCTTTCACACTCTCCATGTACTCTCTGTACTTGAATTTTTCACTTCCTGTTTTTTTATTGCTTTCTCATTTTCCGTCCCTTGTATTTGTCTATTTAGCTTTTTTTTATTTTGTCTCTTCTTCCTTGGTTTGCAGTTAATCTTGAAGTCTTCTTTAAGACCAGCTCCTTCCCACATGTCAGCTCCCATCATTATCAGGCAACAGAGACAGGAGGAGTAACAAATGCCACCCAATCTAGCCCTGGCAAGGACTGGTGATATATTTTTGTTATGACATGCACAGGGACAAATTTATACAACCGGAAAGACACAAAGAAACAATTTTCCTGAACCACAGATAAATGCTAAGTTAATATTAAGAGCTATTTGTGGCAAAATAATTTTATTCTTTGTTCAGTGCTAAATATATTTTAAACCTGATGGTGCTCTTTTCAACTTAATGTCACCCCACATGCTCTAGGCACCACTGGTTTATTTATCTTCAGTATTTCCAAATCTTATTATCATTATTATTTAAAGGTCAAATATCTGTTTGCTGTTTATCTCCTTATGGTTTAAGCTGACTCAAAAATATTAGTTTGAATTATGCATTGCCTATTCAGAAAGTGCTAGTTTGTTCTTAAAATGTAAGTGTTGAAAACTTTGCCATTATTTCTTCTCCTTAGATTACATGCATCAGACAAAAATGCTCATCTCCCTTCTAACATGAACCACTGACTCTTCCACTCTGTGCCATCAAATGTTAAAATAGTTTTTGTAACTTGGTCTGTGCTAGTTTCATGAAGAAGGGTTGGCTGGTTGAAAAAGTAGTTTTATTGCTGTTTTGAATCAAATTACACTGTTAGTATAGGGGAGTCAAATGTTTCCAGACCCATTCCCTCTAAAACATCCTTCATTCTCTATTTGCTCTAGTATGATAACATTCTCATTTAAAGCACAACTTTTCTTTGTTAGCCTTTTTATTAGATGTAGGGTTATATAAAAAGGTATTGATATATATTAATATGTATATATAAAAACTTTAAAAAACACTGACTTTTCTCATGAGAATTTGAAAAATCAGAGATCATAATGAAATGCATAGTCTTGCCCCAATTCTACTTTTCCCATGCTGAAGTCAGCACATAAAAGCTCAAAGAGTGGAGAATGCTGTGAATTTATCTTGTCAAAGATTAAATTAGATATTATCTCCATGATACCTCAGTTTCTTTGAACAAAACTCTCTTGGTGCTTAGACAAGTAGTTGTTTAGTTACATATTTCCATGTCTGTCAAACTTTTTTGGAACATAATGCACTACAGAGTTTTATGAGATTTTGAGGACTCTGATTTCTGCATCTTTCCGTGCATATGCAGGAAATCACAACTGAATCCTTACACAAGTTGTGCAGCCTAAGGCTTTTTGTTTGTTTGTTTGTTTGCTGTTTGTTTTTTTAAAATTATTATTTTAGTAGCTGTCATAAATATTACTGAGTAAGATATGAACTCATTATTCCTCTCTACTTTGCACTCCAGGAATTGTAATTCTGCAGCACTTAACAATTCTACCACAGTGTTTCATCTACACTACACTTAACATTAATACATGTTGTCAGGATCAAGCTGAATAATATAGGTAGTGCCTCCTCTTGAGCATGGAAAAAATAGATCTGCAAATTAAATGGCATTCTCCACTCAGTCTGCATCCAGGAAAGTTTCTTTCTAAATATGAGTTGTGTCTTCATACAAACCACATCTTCCTGTTACATTACATATTATTTCTAGACTAAAATCCCTTGCTGTGGGGTGTTTGTTTTTGCAGAAGAAATAAAACCATTTTACTTCACAGAAATATAATCCAACAACTTTCCTAAGCAAGGATCAGTGCTATTTTTTTACTTATGCATTATATAGATTTTTCAGATATATATAGATAGATGACATTCCATCAAAATTGTAATCATGAGGGTTTCAGTACTTTTTTTGCTTGAATTATAATAGCCTTGCCAGTGAATCCTAAGCTTTAGGAGACAAAATGTCATCCAAGTACATTAGAAAATAAATCATAGCAGTCTACCCTTCTGAAGAGTAGATGTAAAGTCTGTGGATTTAACAATACATTGATTAAAATGTCCTCCTGATGGAAAAGGCATAACATAATATATAACAAAAACACACAAATTTTCCACATACCCTGATATCTCAGGGAAAGTTCAGGTTCTACTACAGTTTTGTGTTTGTTTTTTTGTTTTGTTGTTGTTGTTGTTTTCTCAGGGCATAGGTGTTGATAATGTGCAGTGCTGAAAATTATGCATAAACTACATTCATTCCTCTTAACCCTAATTTTACTGTCATTCTAAGGTTGGAAAACATATGCATTGTACTTAAGGAGTAAGGCAGAGAGAGAAAAAAAATAATAATAACTTTTCAAGCACTATTTATATTTTAAAAGCAGGCAAGGAAATTAAGTCTTACTGTTGTGTTTGTCTTTTTTATTGTTGTTTGGTTTTTGTTTCTTTACATCATGCCTAAATGTGATAAAATGAAACAAGAGAGATTTCAACTAAATTTCAGTTAAAAAATGTCCCTCTGAGGATAATGAACCTCTGAATTGGGTTGTCCAGAGCTGTTGTGGAATATCCATCCTTAGAGGCTTCCAAGACCTGACACAACAAAGCCCTGACTGACCTGTCAATATCCTCATTGCTTTTTTCTTCTGGTTGAGCAATAGGTGGGTTAAAGACTTCTGTGGTCTCTTCTCTCAGGAGTGATCCTATGATACGTCCATGAAATAAGGTGTTCAGATCATCATTCGTATCACTATACAGCAAGCTGACAGTAGTTCAGCATGACACCAGGGTGAGTTTCTGTAAGTTTGGACTGCAAGAAAGAAAGCTTTTACCAAAAAATTAATGTTAACATTTCTGTCATTCTGCATTTGTAAATTCTTGTTCCACTTTCCTAGTTCTTTGATTCCAGCACCACCTCCACCAATAAATTTAGTATGATTTTAAGGATGCGTACTCTCTGGATCAGAAGATTATTTGTCCATGTGATCACGACTTTCTAACTCATAACACTTATACATGTTTATAAAGCTTTTGGGGAAAAAAACCCAAAAAACCAAAAACCACACAAATAAAAAAACCCAACCAGGAAATAGAAATACATTAAGTAGTTATCCAGTATGCTTTTTTCTTCATTTAAAATAAGTTGAGAAGATTCCTGAGATCTGAAGGTTGTATTTTTGCAGAGACTTAGATGACCAGATGACTTAGATGTTGATGAGAAACTCAACACGAGCCAGCAATGTGTGCTTGCAGCCCAGAAAGCCAACCATGTTCTGGGCTGCATCAAAAGAAGCGTGGCCGGAAGGTCAAGGGAGGTGATACTCCCACTCCACTCTTGGGAGACTCCACCTGGAGTACTGTGACCAGTTCTGGAGCCAACACAGGAAGGAGTTGCAGTGAGTCCAGAGGAGGGCAACAAAGATGATCAGAGGGCTGGAGCACCTCTCCTATGAAGACAGGCTGAGAGAGTGGGGGTTATTCAGAGGCTCCAGGGAGACTTTATAGCAGCCTTCCAGTACCTGAAGGGGTCTACAGGAAAGAGGGGGAGGGACTTTACAAGAGCGTGTAGTGATAGGATAAGGAAGGATGGTTTTAAACTGGAAGAGGGTAGATTTAGATTAGACACTAGGAAGAAATTCTTTAATGTGAGGGTGGTGAGACACCGGAACAGGCTGCCCAGAGAAATTGTGAATGCTCCATCCCCGGAAGTGTTCAAGGAGAGACTGGATGGGACTTTGAGCAACCTGGTCTAGTGGAAGGTGTCCCTGCCCATGGCGGGGTGGGGAGAGGGGGTGTGGAACTAGATGATCTTTAAGGTCCCTTCCAACCCAAACCGTTCTATGATTCCATGATTACAACTCAGCTATATACAGGGTTGTTTTTCAAAGTACCTATTTACAAATACTTAATATGAATTATTTGTTCACCCTTTTTCTGTTCTTCTGAAAAACGCACCTATCCACTTACCATCATTTTAATGAACATATACACATTTCAAATTAGCCTTAAAGTAATTAGTGTTTGACTGAAAGACTTAAATTTTTCATTACCCAGTCTAAAATCCTTTTTAAAAGATACAATATTTTAAAACCTACTGCTAAAAAAATTTAGCCTTTCATCTGTCTTGCATTCACCGTTTAATATGAGCAATTTAAACTTACTAAAAATAAAAATAAAAAAATAAATTAATAAATTAAATATATATATATATAAAACTTGGCCTTATAACTCTAGATCTGTCTGAAACACAAGTGACTGAAGGCCATTAGTTGGATGCATTTTATTGTCCTTCACTAGGGCACCTACAGATTTTCCTAGAGCAGCAAAGCTTGTTACACAATCATCATGTGTATCTTGGAAACACAAGCCACAAGGACGAATCTGAAAGGTGGGGTTCATTTGCTTGCACACAAATCAGGCATGTCTGATACTGATTAGATTTGCTGATGTATCTGGCAGACACAGCACTGTAGCAGAACCTCATAGTCCAGGCAGGCAACTGGAGACTAGAAAAGGGACTAAAGAGTGTCTAATACAATAATACTACTTAAGTTAAGGCAAATTAATTGCTCCCTAATTGCCCTTATGCAAGACTAACTCATTAAATACAGTGGAAATAGTGGAAAATGAGTTGACATACTATATCTGTGACTTCACAACCATTTTATTTTAATTACAGGGGAAAAAAAAAGTTTCACAGAATTACATCACACTCTACAATTGCTCCAAGATACTATTACACTTAATTGTGTCAATTTTAGTACAGACTTTGTTCTTTTGACAATATTTTGTACACAAAAATGTAACCAGCAAATGCAAGCACTCTAGATTCATCCAATGGATGAACTTCAATGGATGAACTTCAATGGATGAACATGAAGCTTCATCTTTCCTGAGATGGAAGATGAAGTGCTCTTCCATTAATCATTCCTTCCATTCTTCATGGGCTTATAGCATATGAACAGCAATGTAGGATTTGTTCTGTAGTAGCTTTTTGAGCAATACTACCCTTCTTTTTTCAACATGTATTATCACAGAACATAGTTTTGTAACTACTTTGCATCCCCTTTACGAGTTGGATATATCACATAATAACATGGTTCCATCCCACAGGACAGAACAGCACATAAAACTAAACGTTACATCCTATTTCCAAAGCAGACAGAGGCACTAGGTGAGGTTCATTTCCCATTCAAGTAAGACATTGAGGTCTGAACTTCCTTTTGTAATGAAAAAGCTGGAAAAATCCAGTCAGCATCCCTGCTGATCTTTCTGTCAATGGCATGATATGAGCCTTCTTCTAGAGCTGCCTTCTTTTCCAGTGAGTATTAGGTGGCTACATCATATTTCTAAATGATTATGTTCAAATTAATCCTACCTATTCCTTCCACACCACAAGGAAGACATCACAAAAATAGCTTCTTACACTAAACATTATGTTGAAGGAGACAAAAAAAAAAATGAAACAGAGTAAAACCTGGTGGTAAACAAATCCATATTTGAATAGGCCTGGGCACTGTTTGCTTGTTGTTGTTGTGGTTTTTTTGGTTTTTTCCTTCGTGTGTGTGTGTGTGTGCCTTTTGCTTGTTTGTGTTTGTTGTTTTTTTGTTGTTGTTGTCCCTACCTTGAATTGTTTGCTGTGCTTGACACCAATGGAAAATACTACAGATTAATCACATTCCATTCTTTAAAGTAATGAGGAGTACTGCTAGTGGAGGGGGGGGGGAAATAAAATAAAAATTGCAGCCAATTGCATGCAGGCTGCACACTCATACGTTAAGATATGTGTGTGAATGTGTTTCTGATATTTAGGAATGCAGACGATGATGAATTTGTTTCAGAAAAATGAAGTCAATAATGTATGGTAAAGTTATCTGTGCATTCCAACTAAGACTTGTGTTCCCAAATCAATTGATCTTAAGACTTTTGTTTCCAATAAATCTATCACAGCTTATTTATTATTCCATATGCTACTGTTCTCTACAAAACCTAGAGAAACATTTATTGATATAAATGCAAATGCATTTTATTATGCACAATAATGCAAATTTTTTAAGTCCCTTTTGTGTTTATTGTTTCATGAACCACCAGAAATAATAAATACATTTATCTCAAGGAAAGTAGATTTTGTCTGTCTGCATGGAAGATACAGCTGATTGAAATTATATGGTCTTAATAAATAAAAATGTAACTTCATCCTTCAAAATATGAAGCAATAAAACTTCAACAAATTTAAGAAGACATTGTTTCAATTTCTATCCAGTTTAGAAATGTTTTGATTATCATTTAAGGAAATACAATTTGGTTTAATTATATGATCTACCTGTTTTTTTGGTGGTGGTGGTCACAGTGACAGTGATTTTTTCCCTATCAAGATAATATACCTTTTCTTCAAAATGCTTTTACAATAGATTCTGTAAACAGAAGTAATACTGAGGTTTTTTTCAGTGATGCCCTTCTGTATTGTATTTGAAGTTATTTTACTTTTATTTAAATAACTAAATTGAATTCATCTTAATTTAATCTGTATGCAAATCTATCATCATTGGCTTAGATGTCAGACACTTTATTTATGTTATTCGTGCTATTGTTAACATTGAGGTCTGGGCTTTAGTACTTTGTGCTGTAAAAGTTGCATTTCCTTGTAACTTGTTCTCAAGTCTCCTAAGAAGAAACTGGCCTTGAAAAACATAAAACCTAATTATTACTGTTGACCACTCAAAAGAATCAGGTAAAATTGATTTGGTGATGAGCTTATGTCAAAGTAGTACTAATCATTTCTTGCTTAAATATCGACTCATGCCTTTCAATCTGAATATTTTACCTAAGCTTTACAGAAAAACCTAAAATAAAATAAGAAAAAAAAAATAGTCTAATAAACAATTTCAATCATGAGATAATTACACTAGCAAAGAGTGGAGCAAAATTCCTGCATTTAATACAGAATTCATTTTTCCATTACTCCACCTGCCTAATATAATAGATATAATGTAGATATTGGGTAAGTTTTGGTAAGACACTACACTTTTAAATACACATGACATATATTTAGCCAGAAATCTATGGCTTTAGAAAGGACTCATAAGTGAATCTATAGCTTATTAACATAAATAACTAATTAATAAACAATTTTCTTCAATTTTCATAATTTCTTCTTCATTGATCTGGTTGTTCCTATAATTAACAGAGATATACCGTACCACACTTTCTACATTAATAATGAAAACATGAGTTCAGATGTTAATTTTCTAGCTCACCCTTGGCACGAGCACTGACCAAATACATTAGTGTGCAGATTCAAACTCAGGTGCTGCCTATGGCAGATACTGGAATAATTTTTCTGAGGAGATTTACATCCTACTACCATATTCTGAACTACAGCAAGTCCTCCTTTATACAGACACATCAATAACCAGAAAAGATTCCTGTGGCTTTTTTGGGTGGGGTGTTTTTTGCTTTTGTTTTGGTTTGTTTGTTTTTTCTCAATGGCTTAAATCAGTCTTAACAGTAGAACAATACAATTAATTTTTGTTCCAGGTAAAATATTATTTGGAATTTGTATTTTCATATATTTGTCTCAGGAGAGGAACATAAAATTTGGAACTGATTACAAAATGACATGAAAAAGATTTGCAAGTTGCTCATGCACCAGTCTGCAAGATGTGTTATTGACAACGCCAAATGCAAGAATCCAGAGAAACCATTTTAACACAGACTGATTCCTGACATTGTTTCAATGGAGCCAGAGCTCCATCCAAACAACTAAGTTCAAATATATCTGCCACAGAAAGCTTGGAAGAACCTGTGACTAGTAATGTTGTACTCCACCTCAACTGTTTCTTCTGCAAAATACACCTTGCTAAAGCTAATTTAAAAGGAGCTCCGTCCCTTTTACATAAGATAACAAATTAGACATGCCCTACACATATGATCATTCTGCACACTGATCCTTTTCCAGCTGGGTAGCTGCTATAGCAGAGTACTAATTACTCAATTAACTTTAATTAGCTCAGAGAGGAAAGGAAGGAAAACAGAGGAATGAAAACACAGTTCCTGCAAAATCAAACAGAAGATGCAAAGCCAGGATCTTTAGGGGCTTTTTGTGTGCCTGGAGAATGAGGAAGGCTGTGGGCACAAACCAGAGAGATCTCATCATGAAGTGCACCAGCCTGGGAATAATAAAACTTGCTAAGATATATGTGAATTTTGTAATGGAGGAGTTAATTAAAAAAAAAAAACAAAACAAAAACCCACACATTTAAAAAGAGGCAAAAATAAAATTTAAAAAAGAAAGGAAAGAAAGAATCACAAGGTGCTGGGTCTTTTCCATGAGAAGAGATATCAAAAGATAGCAAATTCAATATAACCATCAAGAAAAAAGTCAAAACACAATAAATAAAATGACCACTGAACTCCAACAGGGCAAAGAATAGCAATGAGATTTCCATACCTTCTAGAAGATTAAGGGATGAACAGATCCTACACAGTACCTTCAGTTCACACCAGCATGTGTGTTCATAAGGCACAGAGCTTACTCACTAGCCAGCTCTTAGGAATGCAGGAATAACCCTAAAAAGTTCTCAATTTAAAAGTAATACACATCAGATGATGAACATTTTATTAACTTTGTGAGGGTTATGATAGGAGTAACATTTTCGAAAGGCTTACATTGTAGTGATAATTTTTTTTTCAGTTGTAGCAAATAGATAATTTGGTATTTAGCAGAATGAAATTGTGCTTATGAGAAGTAAATGTCCCTTTTTTAAATAAAAGCAAAGGAAGTTATTTCCATTACTCTCATTAATAGCAAAACTAAATTAAAATGTGTATCTACTGCAATGTACATCTCCACTTTTGCTTATGTCTCATTCTCTTCTAATGGTTGGTCTATCTTATGTTGTATCAAATTTGCTACAAGGCAGTATCTTTCATATTTTAAAGAAACTTTCAGAGCCTCCTTTGATATAACTAGTATTTTTACTGCACTGAATGCACTTCTCACCAGCAAAAATGTCAAGAAATATTTGCACCAGCATTGCAGCCCATGTAAGGATACCAGTCACAGGGTGTGAAAAGTGAGAGCTTGTCATTCACTGAGGTGACTCAGATACAACTTATGTATGCCTGGTTTCAAACAAGATACATGTCTACGTATAGAGAAAAAGCATCAACTGCATAAAGTTTTGATGGACTTTGTTAAATAGGCAAACATATTGATCAATAAGGGGAAAAATATTCTTTTTCTTTATTTTACTATGCATTTTACATAACATATCAGAAAGAAGCTGAAATTATTTGTATAAAATCTGTTACTGTACCAAAACTAGGGAGTTTTATACCATGCAAGCCTTTCTGTAAAGCTTATGGAATAATGAATGTCTAGGATTCTCTTTTTGATGTCAGAATTTCTAAGCATTTCTACTCATAAACCGTCTATTTCATATGAAGTAGGTGGAATGATAGCAATGGAAGTGTCAGTTGTCTAGAATCTTCCACTCATAACAAAACCAAACTAAACTACAATTGTTTGAGGATTTCCTTAGCTGACAGCAAACTTTTTATTCTGTAAGGTATGAACCAAACATCTAAAAAACTTTATTTCTTGATTTCATGTAAACCATTGAGATTTGATGAAATGTAGTATTTATCACTTTAAAGAAGGGGAAAGTACATGATCATGCAAATAAAGATTACATTGTAATGCAGACGTTAAAGAAATACAGACTTTCAAGAAAAGTTTTAAGGATTTATCTTTGTAACTTTCCTCCCACACCCTTCCCCTGCTCCCATCCTAAAACAACTCTCTGTGCCTGTGCTACCTCTTCCTGATTTGTTCTAGAGATGCTTTTGTGACAGAAAAACAGCTTGTAATTTCCTAGCTGGGACAAAAGCCTGTTCCAGTGTGCTGCTCAACAAAACAAAACAAAATAGAAAAGAGAAAGCATGAAAATGTGCTACAGAAAAAATTCCAAGTCTATTAGTGCTGGAGCAAAGACTATGACCCTAGAAAGATGGAGAGCTGTTTGGTGAACAGTTCCATTGAAAAAGAGAACACAATACTAAGAGTATTGGTAGTAAATGGAAATCTCCTCTTTAAAAACACGACATTCACTCCGTTTCCCTTCTTCTTGTCTCCAGATAACTTTGTAGAGAAATTTTTCAACACACAAACTTATATGGTCCTGTAAAAGTGATTATCGCCAACTGGTAATTTTAATTTTAGATCCCTGAGGTAAAAGTTCATTGGTCTCTGCTTCCATCTTAGTTCAGTTATGGTTGGAGCACTGGTGGTTCTTCCTGTATAAATTTATAGTGCTCTGTGTAACAGCTGGGAATTTTTTTAAGATTTGCTAAAACAGTGCTGAAGAAGTGCCAATGTTCCTGATTTCAGTCACAAAGATGATGGAAAATTTTGTAAAAACACTGCATTCTAATTTATGTTGTGACAAGCAGAAAACAGTCTACACCAAAATAGTTTTTGTACATCACTCATAAGAAAGACAGAAAAGAGGGAATGTCCACAGAACTGTAGAGAGGATCTCAAATGTATGTTTGCAGCTGCAAGTTTTCAGACAAAGTGGAACTGAGAGAGGAAGTATTTTGGTAAATGAGAAATTTTCTACCTCAATAGCTCCTGGAGAAAGACAACTCTGTAGCCCTGTTGCCAAAATTGGCATATAAGCAATAAAGTTCTGAGGCAGATCATACAAGCTAATGACAAACTTAATCCTGGAGTAATGTTAGCACATATATCTGGCCTATAGTCCAAAAAAATTGTTGAGTAATTATTTTTAAATTTAGCATGCACTCAAAATGATCTGATCCTTTCAAATATTTTGCTTTCCACACTGTATATGTTCCTAAACCATTTATATTTGGTGAAGATTTTCAAAGATTAAATATAAAAATAGTAGAGATTGACACATATCAGTAATGACTCAATTTCACTTTATCTCTTTTTAAAAGAGTGTATTATGATCTAATAATAATAGCAAAATAATAACAATAACTTTATTACACTAACTCAATTACAGAAAATCTGTCATGAACTTAAGGTTATCTACTGATTCCTTATGTACAATCTAATTCTGAAATGAAAAGTTTTGGCAAGACAGGCTGAAATTTCTCAGTTTAATTTGCCTAACATCTCTTCAGTAGTTCTCCATATGCAAGGCCCAAGCTTTCCTAAATCTGAACACTGTGACATATACAGATATTTTAAGATAAAGTCCTAAAATTCAGGCTTATTCCTGACTGCATTTTGCCTACACAACCTCCACATAAACCACTCAAACTTAAATGTTAAAACACTTCCACTACTATACTGAGATTTACTTCTGGGTTTCAGTCTTTTATTTATGTATATATGAGTATATATATACACGTATACATGTATACACATGTATATATACACATAAACATACGTGTTTATATGCATATACATACACATATGAATACATACATATAGTGTACTCAGTGTTCACTAAATCCTGGATAATGTTCACGCTAAGGTCCTTGTATTTATAGTAGCCAGCACTGAATTAGGCCATATACACTCCTTAATCTATGCTTCATAGATCCTTGTCACAGGGAGGTCTGCTGTCTCCCTGGAGCCCAGGCTAAGGACATCACTAGAAAACTTCCTATTTTAGTGAGGTCCACAGATTACTACCAGTGCTGATTTTCCATGTGGGTGGAGAGGAAGCAGGAACTAATAGTCCATGAACAATCATAACAGACTTCAGGGTATTGGGATGATTAGTGAGAGAACTTGTGGTGCAGGTTATTTTTTCTTCCCTCCTTCCAGTTTAAAGCAGTGACATTGGAAAGAACAGGAGGATCCAATCTATCAACACATAGCTCTGTCACTGATGTCACCAGGACAGTTTTTATGTAATATATGTATTATATATACATATATATATATATATATATATATAAAATAATGTTCTGATCACAGATATTATTAATAAAAAACTGATATTTGTTTTGTTTTGTTTTCTTAGCTTTTCTTTTGTCCTTCAGATATTCATAATGCCCCGACAAAAAAAAAAAGCTGGAAAAGTTGCCAATCCTAAATGAGTCTGAGTTCAGCTATCCTAAAGTGTAGTAAAAACTGAACAAATAAAATAAATTTGGTATTTTTTAATTTTGAGTTACTAAAGTTCAGTAATGTTTCACATAGGTAATTCTTTTTGTTTGTTTCGGGTCTTTTTTAAGCATGCAGCAATTATATGACCAAGTTAAATGTGATCTGGAATGAAATTAAACTTTCATTTTGAAATAGAATAGTTCTCATTTTCATGACTTTAAGACTAAAAAATGGTAGATTTGAGTTGCAAGTTAAATAAAAAATGGCTTTTTAAATTAATGACATCTCTCTTCTGATGAAAAATACACTTGAAAGTTTCCTATCCATCCCTCTCACCCCGTGTTCAATATAAAAGTAATCTAAAAGAAATATAAAGCTTCTCATTTCAATAGGAAATAAAGAGAAGACTCAAAAAATGAATTTAAGATAAACTGTACAAATGAATGGCGGATTTTGTATCAGTTGTTTAGAGAATTGTAGCAACATAAGGGAAGAGTTTCTAGGAAAAGGAGCTTCTGCTCTGCAGTGTTAGGTTATCAGACAGGTAAACAGACGTGTTTTTTTTTTTTTAAAGAACATTCACCTTTTCTTCTTTTTTTTTTTTTAAAAAAAAAAAAACAACCTGTAACGGGAAGGAGAATTTCCCTAAAATAAGTTGTATCCTCATGGGTTATGAAAAAGCCTATACTGGGAAGACGTGATTCTCACTCTGATAAGGCAAATAAGAGATGGTGAGGACACTGGGCTGGAGAGGCCATGCTTCAGATAGGAAGGTCTATGTAGGCTCCACAGTGAGGCTGAGAACATAATGAAAAAGAGATTATTTGTTATTATCCCAAGGGGGAATCCCTTTGGACCATGTGAAGAGCATCAGAAGGGAAAGCTCTCTCCTTGACTCTTATACATGAACCTGTCTTGGGAATGGAGAGGAGATACTAGTCTCTTGGAATGTCATCTGCCTGGAAATTTCCAGTAGCTTTATACTAACTGGCATTTCAAACTACTGTAAGGAAAAAACCCATCACTTTATGAGAAAGTCCACACCACTAGATTTTGTTTGTTTGTTTGTTATCTCTCTTTTTTCTTTTTCTTTGCAGATGAAACAAAGACCTAAAGAAGATCAATCTCAGAAAGAGCCACTTTCTAAGAGGTATTTCAAAAGTACAACAGGCCTTATGAAAGAAGAAAACATTTGCCACTGAAAATGTATTGCATTTTATTTTAAAGGACAAAAAAACCCAAACAACTGGTTTCACTGTTCATGATAATTCTGCTCTAAACAGAATTTTCTAGCTTATTTTCAGCACATGAACTTCCACTTATACAATATTTTTTTAATAGAGTTCATACTGAAAGCCTAATGACTTCACTGTTGGTCTTCCAAAACCTTCTTTGTGCCACTGAGCTATTTTTCAAAATCCAATCAAAGCCCTAGAGACCACTTTTGAACTCCAAAACACCTAGTTTCTTATCAGGTTTTTATTTCTTGGTACAGGTTTGCACCAATTTTTACTTGCTGCTTGTTCCTTAGACAACCTACTGTTTGAGAAGATTTTGGCATATGATACAGCTCAGGAGAAAATAATTTATATTAAAAATAACAGGGATTTAGCAGACATGAAAGGCTTGCACTCACTTGTATTTACTTGGATTTGCTCTTAAAGTTTTCATTCAAAGCTTTAGATACCTTCATGAAGCACAGAATAACAAAATCATAGCACACAAACTTACAAACCACCTTTAGCTGAATGTTCCCCACTTTGTTTCGTATAAACCTATTTCTTACAGAGATTAACTGGATTTTTTATCTTTTATATTTTCCTTAATATCTCACTCCTACTCACTATGGGCAAAATGTATATTGTTATATTATTACCTCAAAGTAATCAGATCTGAGTCTGTCACAGCAGAATAGTGAATTCCTAAATCTAGGGTACCTGACAGAAAAAAAAACAAACAACAAGCCATCATGAAAAATAAATTAATATAATGTTACTTGGATAAAATTTTGAATGCAGTCTTGAAATAATTATGAACCCATGCAGTAAATAACACAGTTTACATTGAAAGGAATTTCAGCATCTGAGAGTTTTAATATTGTAATTTCTACTCAACATTATGTCTTCTTTGTCTAATGAGTCAAGTTTATCAAAAGGGTTTGTGCTTTATTGTGCTTTAACTTCTTTGCTCTAATGTATCTTTGGATGCATTATTTTTTCTACTCTGATGGGCAGTAGTCATTAGCTTTGTGGTTATTAATAGTCATAAGAGGTGTGGGATGGTCACAAAGTAAATTCCAGCATTTTAGGTAGGCCTGGACCTAATGCTGTTTAACATTTTGTAATTAATGTCTTTCTGAAAAAGATTCAAAACTATTTATAGGGAAAGATTACTGTTGACATCTCTACTTTTCCAGAATTACTGAGAAATAAAAAGTTATTTAAAATGATATCAAGACATTACCAAGAGAAAAAATAAATAAAATAAAATAGGAAAAAAAAAATAAATAATAATAAAAAATAATAAAATAAAATAAAGTAAAATAAGGTTGAATTGCAAGACAATAAATAAAATGGAAATAAAATAAAAGCACTGTTAGGAGAAAAATATTGGACTTATTTTAATGGTGAATCAACTTGCTGACTTGTTTAATATATTCTAAATTTGGCTATTGGATTGAGTCCAAAGGAGAGCCCCGCAGACGATCAGAGGGCTGGAGCACCTCTCCTGTGAAGACTGGCTGAGGAAGTTGGGGTTGTTCAGCCTACAGAAAAGAAGACTCCAGGAAGACCTTACAGCAGCCTTCCAGTACGTAAAGGGGACCTACAGGAAAGCTGGGGAGGAACTTTTTATACGGGCATGTAGTGACAGGACAAGGGGTAATGGCTTTAAACTGGAAGAGGGTAAATTTAGGTTAGACACTAGGAAGAAATTCTTTAGTGTGAGGGTGGTGAGACACTGACACAGGTTGCCCAGGAAAGTGTTCAAGGCCAGGTTGGATGAGGCTTTCAGCAACCTGGTCTAGTGGAAGGTGTCCCTGTCCATGGCGGGGTGGGGTGAGGGGGTGTGGAACCAGATGATCTTTAAGGTCCCTTCCGACTCAAACCATTCTATGATTCTATGACTTTATAATACATATGTTTGAAACTGTTAATTCTTCATGTCTCTGAAACACTTAAAAACATTAGAACAACCTTGGATTGCATTTTCACTAGGTTTTTTCTATTGTAGCAATAGGTACAAGCTTTAAGAAAGACATTTTTTTAATTATAAAGGCTTTTGATTCTAGAGGTCATGGTAGAGTGAAGTAGTCCCAGCATCCTCATTCTCTTTTCTTCCCAGTGTGGGGGGGAAGGTAAAACTGTACTGTTTAATATAATGGCTATAGAAATCTTGTAGCTAGAGACTGCTGGCAGTTGTTTCAGGACTGTGGCACCACTGAAAAGACCCAGCTGACCTATCAAAGCATGGCTTTGGGCAATCGGTGTCCTCAGCAGACAGACAGATGGCATAAAGCAGATTCTTTAAGCTCAGATCTCACCCTTTTTGTTTTTCAATCACTTTGCTTAAAAAAAGCTCTTGATCATTCCTGCTAGCAGAATGCACATGGTGCCAGAGCCCATACAGCACAAGATAGCCACAGCAGTGTAGCACCAGCAACATGTGAGAAATAAATGTGTCACCTGGTCACCTTCTTATTCTTCTTGAGTGTTTCTCTCTTACTCAGGGTAAGTAAACACTCAGAGTGTTTACTCTCTTACTCTTACTTACACCTCAGTGTCAGGTCTCTCAGTGCTGTTCTATAATCAGTGTTTGAATTATCCTAGTACCCACCCTAATTACCAAAGACTGATCAGCATTCAAATGTGGAAGTTACATTTTTATTAAAACAAATCATCTGGTTCCCTCAAATTTGATAAAATTCAACAAAGAACCAGATTCACCACTAATTAAATTAGGCAAAAAGTAAAATGCACAGTAGAAATTCACACTTTATAATCAGTTCTTATTGCACAGCTGCTTTGTTTCCAGTAGTTCTTACTAGAACTGAAAGGAAGATGATTAGATTTCAAGAGAGATTAAAAACTTTTCACTGTTGATAAAACATATATGTTTACACACATGCATATGTGTTTACCTCAGTTCAACAAACCTGCAAGCCTGGACTTAAATTTCTCCCTCCTTGATAAAGCACATAAAACTGCATTTAACTTTTAAGGCATGTAGAAAAGCTATTTCCTTTGTTGCTGGCTCATTTGCTGCTCACAGAAATAGCAATTAAATGACTGCTAAATCTCACAGTTCACACTCGTTTAGTACCAGTTAAAGCATGTTAAAGATGCAGGAAATGGGAGTGATCAGCAGTGATTTACATGGGATTGTGTGCATGCTGTGAAAACCTTAACCAAATCTGGTTTGAGCCTAGTCACTCCTGCACTTAAAAAAAAAATAAAATACAGAAAATCCCTGCCAAATAGCAAAGTGACAGATCGTACTTGTATTTCAAGAACTTCCTACAACCAGGAAACTGGCAGTGGACAGTGGTGTGGTTATGCTCTTATGCTTCTCCAGGTAAGCTCTACAACTGAGATATAAGGATTATCAAGCTTTAATTCTGAAAATAATTATATTCTTCTAATTTAGACAACAGAGGTTTATCCACCTTCCACTGCATTAGACCTAAAATGCCAAAAGTGCTCATCATCAGATTACTGTAGTTATGCCTCTCTGCTCTATTTTAACCTGGTCACACAGACACAGTAGTATGTTTCTGGTTGTGTATCCCATATTCCTGCTGAATACTTTCTTCACCTCTTATTTCTCTGCAAGTTTGCTCAGCATCTTAGGAAATGTTGTAGCTGACCTTTTCAAAAGGGCAAGGCTATAGCTTTGTTTATACCACAGATATCACAGATCTCAGACAACATGTCCACTTCTGCTTCAGCAGAGCTAGAAATAAATATCTTACAAACTTCATCAACACTGTTCTCCCAGGTAGGAATCTAACTGTTACGTTGTTGTGGTGAAGTCAGACTTTTTGTCTTCTCACATAGGACATGCTTTTCACAAATGACCCTCTCCACAAGAGAACTTCAATTTTGTCAACTAAATTCTGCCCTGCAGTTCTTTCTGTAATTTTTGCTGTTTTTACCACTGTAATTATTTTTTTCTATATTGCATCTGCAAGAATTATGTATTTGCAATTTGAAGGCATATGAATATTACAGCCTACGCTTATATCAAAATATAAACTTTAGTGAAAAAAAAAACCAGGCACCCTCCCATCAGTCTTCCAGTTTTCCCCAAAAATTTTCACAGATCCACCAATGTTTTGTTAGGTGGGTTTTCTTTTCTGTCCTTCATATGTTGAACGTGGCAATGGATAATTTGAAAGTTTTCTTCATTCAACTGGAATATGTGTGTGTTTGAGTGTGTGCATGAGGGCATGTGTATAGATACATACGTCAGCTGCAGAAATAAAACACAGTATTTGTCTTCATAGACAATTGCAGCTAATTAGACATTAACAATGTTGAGGAGGAAGTCAAATCAGAAACTCATGAACTTGAGGGTTAGGCCAAATATACCACATTACACTAAAGTAAAAGGCATATCTAATCTTGCGGGTTGAGAATTAAATGAGTGGTAATTCTCTGCATTTTTTTACTTCACTTGATACACAATCTTATATGCAATAAAGTCTTTTCCAAAGCATTCCAAATGATAATTCAAGGAATTTAACCTTCATATTTGGGCTTGGTTTTCTGATTTTTTTTATATACTTGTTTCCAGCATCAAATATGACACTGCAGGGAAAAAAAAAAGCACCCCAACAACCCACAAACCACTTTAATTAATTTAACAAGAACTTTTACATTCGAGTCCCTTCTAGAATGGTAAAAGACTAAAATGCACTTACAAGAGAGAGGTACACAATGATCCTACTTGGAGGACCATTGTATATTGTGGAGTTAGTGATCCACTTAGCAGGTGATCCAAGAAGGGGTTGGATATAGGATTAACCCTTTTGACTGATCGTGAAGCACATGCTCCTCTTTGGCACCATCATCATACCCGTATCTTTATTTCAGATTCTGTATGTTGAAGAAAATACTATAAAAAATTCCAAGACCACAATGTTCTGAATCCCTTCCCAGACAGCATTTGAGCAGAGTGCTATGCCCTGACTGTACAGCCACAAAGATGCACAGCTTGGAGTTCCCAATATCTGAAGGGCCAGCAGTTACTGTAATCTTTCTCTTTCATAATCGCACCAGTAAATTTAATCCAACACCTAACGGAGTACCTTTTTTTACTGTGATCCATAAGGAACACCAGCACTGCTGAAGTACAGCATCTGGCCTCTTATTGCAAGTTTTACCTCACAGGAGAAGGAATAGTTTTCATATAGCCAGTAAGTAACATCTGTGAGGTTTTGCTCATGTATTAACAGCTCATTTTTTATATTAAATAATAACAAATCCTACATATTATATACATAAAATACATTTATAGAATATATAAAAGCAAATATAAAAAAGATAGTTACTATCAGAAGCATATTCTGAAGGAACTGAAGTAGTCAGTTAAACTCATTAAATCAGATTTTCTAGAAGTGATTTGCTCTATTTTAAAAATTATCAGATCACCTTTCAGTCAAAAGGTACAGGACTTTTTAATGAAAGCCGAGCACATCATGTTAACTAAGGAAATGGGCAAGCATTATGTCTGATTTACATTAAGTAAAAGACAGCAAAAATAGAATTGAAAAAACCCAATGAATTTGGCTAATGTTAGCTGTGGGCTGTGAGGTACATCTGGAGGATTAGCCATTAGTAACTGAAATGAGGAAATTCCAAAGAAAAATTATATTGCTTCATACACTATCCCAAAGTGGTAATTTTTATATATTTAAATATATACTGCTACCTTCATATTAAGACATAGTACATCTTTCATCAAAGATTAGTAAGTTCTGATTTATAAGACACTCTGAAGACAATGCACAAGAACAAGCCTAAATGGCCTAACCAGTTGTGGATCCCAGTTGTGTTCTGAAAACGATCAGACCAAGCACTCCCAAAAGTGACTTTCTGAAAGCAGGCAGGGATAACTTAATCTGTACAGCAACTGCAGATCTGCTGTCCCACAATTTTGAATTCACATCTCTGTGTCCTTTCCATAGAAACCACAGCAAAGAGAAAAGGTGGCATACCATCCAGTCTTGCCTGCATGGGCACAGGATGAAAACTAGAGACTGTTTTAAGAGACAGAGCCTGGAAATTGCACAGTTGAAACATAATGCTATATAAAGAGATATTTAAATAAATATTATAGAAATATGGCTTTTTAATAGGCTAATATTGTTAAAATTTCAATAATGAAAATTACCAGGTGAAACTTCATAATGTCAGTTCAGCTGAATTTTTATCCAGAAGGCAAACAAACTGCACAGACTAAAAGCAAGGCATTGATTTGTATGCTATCAGCTTCTGCTAAAGATGAATGTATTGATACATTTCTCACTTTTATCTAACTGATATTTAGCCCCAAATTGTGAAATTACAGTTTTCTTAAGAAATGTAAGCATGATCTAATACAAAACTAGAAACTTTGCAAATACAAGAGAAAATCTAAAATCTACGAGAAACACATTTTACCAATACTGTTCCTACAAATCCTTGTAGGCGATGACAAGCTCAGTCATTAGATATCTAACCTTTCCCATGGTTAACAGTATTGAGTGTTAAACTTCTCACATTACATATTTCTGTTATTTTAAATTAATAGTTCATCCAGATGTATAGCATATTAACATTCTGTCAAAGAATCAAAATGTTCCTTCTTTCACACTATTTTTGGTAGTTTATCAATTTGCATACACCAATATTCCCTTTTTACATGAAATGTCCCTGATTTTTTGGCTCAAATTTGCAATAATTCAGAATGAATTTCTTGTATGCATTTCATTGCTGCAAGTTGTTGCAGCAGAGAAGAATAATGAATTTGAGATTAGTAGAAAAATATAAAATATTATATAATTAATTTCACTCTAAACTCCTCATGTTATGCCAAATTTAGCTATAGAGCATACAAAGTTTGCTTCCTCACATTATATTTTTCACCTGAAATACTGTTCAGTACAAACAGAAAATTATCATTATGAATAATAATTAAAATTACTCACAAAGTAGAAACTGCAACAATAAAATCTGTGTAAGTCACTACCTAAGTAAGAAGGGCCATTTAGAGTGAGGAAGGACAAGTGTAAGTACCCTTTCAGTTGTGCTGAAAATGTGACCTGTGCTTTGCACAATGTTTTCAGCAGTAAACTTCGAAAAGGAAATACATATTGCAAATGAAACAGGAAATTAAAAATTAGCAGGAAGCTATAAATATCCTTGCAATCTATTTTGCCCTTATACCTCAACTCATTATCCCTGATTTCCCCCAGTTCATTTTCTCCATTTGAAGATGTAGCTGCAGAACTGAGGACAGATTATTCCTGTAAGGAATAGCATGTGTACGACATATTGTTCAAGTTTTATTTTATTTATGTATTTATTTCTTTTATACAAGGCTAAATCATTTAAGGTTTTCTTCATAGAACATTACTCATGTTGCCTCAGTAGACTAACATGCCTACTAAAGGAAGCTTAATGAGTTTGATCCACACACAAAATAATGTTTTCCTACATACAGTATGACCTTAAAAGAATATTATTCTTAGAGACCTATGATATCTGGAAATATGGGACTCTTTCACCTTGACTATGTCTATGATTTTTAATATTTAATAAGTATTTTGTGGGTAATATAAAATGTAAATTAATTTTATTATATGTATTTAGAGATTCTTCATGCATTCACCAACATATACTGACATACATGTTTGCATGCCTTGTTTTCATGGAAACTCATCAAGATCAATCAGAATTAACTTTTTAAATGGATTAGTTAAACTATATTAAACTCCTGCCTGGACACTCTCATTCAGAATTAAAAAAGCTTGCATTTAGTTTAATTTAATTTACTCAGGATGTGAATCCACTAATCTACTTTAATTATGGTCCTCTGAATTCACAACTTTAGTCAATTTGGTTTAACTTTCCTGATTGCCTTTATGTAGACAAGTCCTAAAGTAAAGCAGGATTATTGTATAACCAATTTACATATTCTCACTTTACATTCAAAGTCAAAATAAATTTAATGGGTTCCTGGAGGAATTTCATGGGTTTGTGCAGCTACAAAGCCCAAGACGCAATCTAAATTCATAAAAGGCACAGCATTTCTCCTGAGTCCACCAAAAAACACTGTTCAAACAAACTGCACTGAGGAAAATGCTTCTATTTGGAAGATAGGTGTGATGGACACCTTCACCAAGTGGGTCACCAAGTGTGCCATAGCACTTTTCACGGAATTAAAAGTGTTATTCCTGTGATACCCCAAGTAATTATGTTCTGTCTTCCTAACTCCCCTTGCAATCTCAATTGGATGCAGTATTCTCTGCTTGGCAGTGAACGGAAGGAAATACTGTTATGGGCTCCTGAGTAGCTGCCACTTTGCTTTCCAGTGGTGGATGGAGTGGCCTGTACAATTAGCTGAAATACACTTATCAGCCTCAGAATCCTTTTGCACAAAAGATAAAATAAAAACTAAGACACAAAATTCTTTATACATTTTTTTTTTCCTGTCTTATATATTCATTTAACTGAATAGGACTACATATCGACATGCCAGTAACAGGGAGATTTGAGAGGGATTATGTGTTTTACAGTAAATCAAATACCTTCCTACATATGAGAAAAGGTCTAAATAGGCATTAAGGAACTAGATTTATTAATCAGAAATCTAATTAAAATTAATTATTATGTTAATTACAAAGGCACCTATGCCTATTTTTTAAAAATTAAAACTTCAAGAAACTTCAAAAATTTAAACAGTATTTTTAAATTTCATCAGCCTAAAAATAACCGACTTATTCTTCAATTAATGGAAACAAACATTTTCCTTTCATGCTCACATAGTCTTTTTCTGTCTGTCACTATAACACTAGATTTTGATACTTTCTTAGGCCAAAGCCCTAGCTAACACCTATAGCTGTTACATCTAAACAGCAGGAGTAATAGCTTCAAAGTCAAAAGGTGTTTTTGTTCTTCCACCTAATCACTTCAACTGATATAAGAAATATAATATTATATACCTAAGGATAATGGCTAAATGACTGGGCAAGAACATTAAAAAAATTGCTATATTTAGACAAAGTTATTTACAAAGTTCTTTCTCTTTTTAAATAAAGTAAAAAAAAAATACTCAAACAGCACCTTGTATTCTAGAGATCTGAATATACTGTACAATAATTGGTAAGCAATCTGTATTCTCTCTTTAAATACAGAGCAACTGCTGCTTGGAGATACTAAACGTTTCATCCATGGTCACACTAAATGGCTTACTCTCCACCACAGAATGGCTCAGTGGAGGTTGCAGGACAGAGTATTTCATACACCAATAATGTTAATTTTCCTATGTAAGTTGCTATCACCTACCTGTCACATAGAGATACTGCTGGAAAAACAATTTCAGTTTAAAAAGTTCACAATGCAAGTATCTTTGAGTTAAAAACTTGTGTGGAAACTGCTCTATCAGCAAAAGCTCAGGAAGATTATTAATGGTAGCACTTCAGCAGGTCAGCTCTGCTAGGGACCTGACAAAACCTGTGCAGAACAACTAAATGCGTCCCTTGTAAGAGATCAGGAGGATATCTCAGACATAACTGAGGATTTGTAATTGGACTACTGTGAAGTATTATTATTTCACAATGTATTGTTTCACAACTAGAATCTATATGCAGGTCTTACTGAAAAAGCCAATGAGACATAGTAATGTTTAAGACCTGGAATTTTGAGTCTAAATTCCCAATATAGTGATATTGGTCTTACATTTTTTAAAACAGCCAGGGGACTTTTTGCCTACTCTTGTCACTCTACCACTTACTTATCATTTCCTGTAGCATTTGAAGGAATTGCAAGGAGTTTCTTCTAAACAAAAAAAACCAACAACCAAACAAACAACAAAAAAAAGTAATTCTGCAGTTTCTGAACTCTGCTGAATCTCTAAATACTGTGTGGTGCTTGGTTAGTCATCTGATCTAAATGCTTGGAAAGAGACAAGCTATGATTAAGTACAGCAGTAACTATACTAGGCAGTGGACAGGACATCTTAGGAGCAGCATGTGTGACTTTTCTGAATAATTATTTTTCTGTTATAAACCCTGAGCATATAGATTCCTGAGAATATATTTTATAGATATTTTTTTATTTATTTGAGCATTCACTTATTGTCATTGCAACTGCATAGGACCTTGACCACAACAAGTACGCTAATGTGGATCTTCGTCTGTAAGACCTTGGAAATAGTGACTTTTTTTTGGTGTGATAAACAACAATAATGTGGTATCAACAGTTTACAGAAACTTTGAATACCAGATATTAATTATCAAACTAAGAAACCACAACTTCCACAAGTAGTCAAAGTAAAAGCTAAGTAAGTAAACATATTTATATATTTTTTTTTTTAAATTCCAAATATAATGGTATAAACCTGCTTTAGTAAACTACCTCTTCATACTTTTCTTTAAAATTACTGTATTTCTGGAATGTGCATGCATATGCGGGAGACAAGCAATTAACAGACTTCAAAAAAACTTCAACACAAATTTTCCTGTTAGATAATAATATTTTTTATTATTTTAATACTAAAAAATATAATTTTATCTTTTCTTACTGACTTATTAGTGCTAAGATAAACAAATCTATTTAAATCAAGAAGAAAGAGAGGAAGAAAAAGGAGAGGTTTTTTTATGCAATACCTTGATTCACATCGTCAGGAAAGCTTGTATTTGTCCTTTTGTCCATCTGTTTTTGCACCTGTTATTCAAGGTAGAACAGATCTTCAAACACTCATATATAAAATACTTTTTAAATAAGGAACAATGGGGAATTCTCATTTCTGACTTTCAGGAAATGAAAATAACTGGTTGCCCTCTGAAAATAACCTGTATTATTATTTTGGTTGGCTCGGTCCTATATGGAGAAGGTCCATGAACAGCTGAAACTGTTTATAAAATGAAAAGGTCAGACAGTGAAAGGGAAATTGGGAAATAAGTTTTTGTAACAATAATTTCTTTATAGTGACTCTCTGGTAATACACTGAATTTATACTGCAAACTCACATATATCTATATATAATAAAGTCAATGAATCCATTTACAGTCTGAAAACAGCATAGACCACTCTGACAATATAACTTAAAACCCCTCAAAACTATTTTTCCACTTGTTAAAATAACCAAGAGGTAGGTGAAGTGAGCTTGTTGAACCATTGTTTGGGAACCATTACCTCAACAGTATTGTTAAAGTGTTAATTCTAGCACTGTGCCATCAATTATTCTTAAAAAGCCTATGACTGAAGCCCTCCTGGACTGACCACAAGGACTTCTCAGGAGAAGTATAATTTGATGCAGCTCCAAGAAGTACACTTTTCAGTAGAAACTGATTGCTTAGCAATAGTAGCATGGAAGGAAAAGTGGATAGTCTTGTAAATGTATACATGGCTAAGTGTGCATTTCTGTGGGTGCATATATATATATATATACACACACATAGAGATAGATATATTCCCTGTTGAAATGTGCATTCATACTGAAAGAGATATGCTTAATGGAAAAACAAAACAACAAATTAAACCAACCAAACAAAAAAACCTGAAAGAAAGATTATTAGTTCTGACATGATTTAAGGTGATTTTCCTAACTAAAGATTTATTATGTTCAATAATATAAAAAGTATTTCCCCCCCTTAAGTGCTTAAGTAATTTAATATTGTTGAAAGGTGGGGATTTTACTTTTTAAGGCTTAAAACTATTTTTGTAATACAAATATGAGGGCATGGATTTTACTGAATATTTTTTTATTTTTCCCCAAAAAAGTGAAGTTTTGTTATAGCAAGTTGCAGTCACTTCATTGCTCATAAGCTCAAGATGACAGGTACAAACTATGCCTAAACAATACTCACTGGTTTTGATATAGGTATATAAAAGATGTTAAGGCTGGTTTTCTTTGTTACTTCTGTGCTGAAGACCCCTAAATCATCACTGGAGCAGCACTAACCAAATTAATTTAGGATGATCACCTGCAGCAATGTTGCAGACTATGGCAGAAAGCACAGCAGCATACAGAAGAAAAAAAACAGGCTATGTGCTAAATTGAAATACGAAGAAAAAGATTTTCTCATTCACAACCACCTTAGGCGAGATACTTGTCTGTCACAGAGTTTTATCAATAGTGAATGTAACAAAGTTATAGAGAGCATGGCTTTTCCAATCAGTGACTGTACAAATCCATGTTTGTTAGTGACTGTCTGCAAAAACTGAGGCGGTTTATCTAATTTCCTTTGTCAGGCAGTTTATTGCTTTGTAGTACAAAACATTTAAGATGAACTCTTCCTCAACATTTTGGGAGTGCAAAATATCATTCTTCACTACTTTTTAGAATTTCTAAGTAGAAGCAATCTCAAAGGTTAGCAGCCTCTAATTACATTATTTAGGTCATCGTTTTGCAAAATGGCTTTACCTAGTCAGCATCAGTATCCAGTTTTGTATTTTATTTCTTGTAGACAGTCACTCATTAGCAGGCAATACAGAAGGTTAGACTTACTGATGCTGCTTAATCTCAGAAGTTTTACAGCAAAATGCTAAATGTTCACCAGCTTGCTGTAATTGGGTCTGAAGACAGCAGACTTTACAGGTTCGTTACGTAAATCCAGAGCTGATTTTCAGGTATAATTTTGGATCAAGTCTGCAAAGGATTTCTAGGTACTCCCTCTTCACCTGCCCTGTAACGAGTTAGAGAACTGCCTAGCAGTTGAGCAGTATCTCCTGTAACCTCCTATAGGTTTCAACTGGACTTGAAAGTATACGATTTCAGAGAAGGCAATTAGCATCATACGTGGAAAGCAGTGTATAGTATAATGGATATATATATACAGTTCACAGTATAAAATAGAATTTGAAACTGGAATGTAGACAGGTTCCTCAAGTCATTATGCAAAATCAGTATTATTTTTTATTGTATTAATTAACATAATCATACAGAAAATCTTGTACTTTGCAAATAGTAAGAAAAATATTAATGAGTATTACCTGAATGATAGAACTCTCAGATTGGAAGACACCTCAAGAGATCATCTGGGCCAACCTTTCATTGAAAAAGGAGCCTAGATGGGATTATCTGTCCCATTGCACCTTGAAAACCAGTAGCGATGGGGACTCTATGATGCACCTTGGGAGGTTGTTCCAGTGAACAACAATCCAGTGATTGTTCCTACTGTAATTTTTTTTCTTACATCAAGATAAAAACTGTCCTCGTATCAGCAACTTGTACCCGTTGCCTCTTATCTTGCCCATGTGGTTCCTTGTGAAGACACAGTCTCCATCCTATTTGTAGCCACTCTTTAAGTATTTTGCTTTTGCTCCTCAGTGCACTGCTCCAACACACTAAATTTCATTTATTTTCCAAGAATTTAGTACCAAATGTATCTATATGGAACAAGGTAAGTTATATCAAAGCCTTTGAATACCTTAGTTTTTTAATTTATTATTTCTTTTTAAATTTAAAAATTAATTAGGATACTTTGCTTTTTCAACCATATCTGCACTTTTGCTGGTTAAAGTTAATACCATTTTTTAGCTTCAGAGACTGGAATGTACATGGTATATTGAGGCCTTACCGATGTTTAAAATAATGACAGATTTTTCAAGACGTATTATATTTGTAGTTTATTCATCCATAAGAAACTGATTCAACCAGAGATGTTTCCTGAACTGCCATCTCTAATTGACGTGCTTTTGGCATATCTTGTTCTTTCTTGTTATTAGGTATGAACTGCCGCAGTTCTCTTCAATGTTACCAAAGTGCCCATTGGCATATTTCTCATTCTTTCTGTACTATCATTGACCAATACTAATGACAATGAACATGAAAAATTATCCTTGAAAAATCTTATTACCAGTCCCTACCTGGATAACTCTTTATTTAAACCCTGTGCAGTCTCTTGCTTAGTCAGTTCCTTATCTCTTCTATGTCTCTTTATTTCTATCTGCTATACCTTAAGTGACATATGGCTACTATGGCTATTAAGTCAACTATCTATTTGAATCTAGGTAAATTAGAAACCCCACATCATATTTGTCTCAGAGGTTATTTTTGTTAGTATAAAAGCATATTGAAATATTTAGATGTCATTTAATTTTGATGTAATTGTATGCATTTTATATCTTTCTTTTCTATTTGTTTCCCTGTGCTCATTAGCTCTCCTTTAAGATCTGTTAGATGTTTGAAAATTTGGCACTTAAATCCATGCATTTTTTCAGATTCTTGATTCAATGACCAATGTATCCATACAATAATCACCCACTTAAAATAAATCAACAGCTTATTCTGAATTTTCAAATTAAGATTGTGAATATTGCAGTTATTTTGGTTAATAAAGTCTTATTTAAAAAAAATAATTTAATAATAAATTTCATCACTCACTGAATAAAATATATTTGAAATATTTAATTTGCATTTTTCTTCCATTTGACTTGTTTCTCATCACTGTTCTTTAGCAAATTGGCTGAGAGATACTTTATTCTTAAAAAAAACTAATGACTGGGGAGGGCGGGAAGCACAAAATAGGGCATATAAAAGCTCCACTTGGGGCCTTTAATCAGCTCATAAATTATATGACCATTTGACCATAGGTGATCTGACCATTTCAGATATGAACTGAAACACATTTTCAAGTTCTTCAGCTGACTGCAACTATTGCAGCAGCAATATGTCATTTGCAAGTTTATTTTTTTCCAGAGTTACAGAGGTTGAGCTGAAGGATTGAAGAAGGGCTTGCAGAAGCAGAAAGATATTTTTTGTATATTGTTGCCATTGTATAAGACCATATACTGAAATACTGATCAAAGTAAATTTAATGTTAAGTAAGAAAGCATAATTACATATCCAGAGAGCTAATAATAAAGAGTAAAATAAACTGTAATCTAATCACAAATGCAAAGCATGCAAATGAAACAATCTGGTTAAAGATGCTGAATTAGCAGTCTTAACAAAGATTTATAGAGAAAGAATTTCATTTAGCATAGCAGGAAAAAAATCTATTAAGAAATATAATCTCCCTGATGCACTTCCTTTTTGGTACATGTTAATTCTTCTATTAACAAATCTCCAATGATTTTGAATTGAATATTCAAGGGAACTGAATCAATATTAGCAAATCATATTATTCCCTGCCAGAAAGAAAAGGATTCATTACAGCTATTCAGAATTGATTTAAACATATGAATAAATAAATAAATAAATAAAATTGCCAAGACCCTGTATCAAGTGATACAGAATCCAAGTGCTTGAGATCTATGGAGTTCTCATGGTAACCACCACCACTGAATCTAGGACGTATCACTCCCAATCTGGAAGCAGTCTGCCTCACTGCTCCTGTCTGTCTTAATTTAGATTTTTGTTTGTTTCATTCAAGTAATATGTTACAAAGTACAGCCAAGCTTTATGTGCACAATTAATCCAAGAAATCAATATATTATGTGTTAGATCCAAATGAAGAATCACTTTAGACAGCTGTTGTGCATGGGGGAGTACAATGCTCTATTTCTGGTTTGGGAAGCTTTAGAAGTCCCTTTACTACTACAAATTTACATCCCTATCTCTTAAAATGTGTACAACTAAAGCACTTTGTCGGACAAAGTATGAGTGACTGATTTTCTTTGTGAGCATCTAAGAGCATAAATTTACTTTTAAAGTAAGTTTACTTTAGTATTTATGAAAAGACAAATATAAGAATTCAAAATACACCCAGAGACCCCTGTCTCTATGATTAGATTTTGACTCACTGCAATTAAAACAGATCTAACTAACAGTACCTACAGTAGAATACAGGTAATTTGATTTTGATTGGAAAAAATGACCAGATAACATGTGTATTCTATGGTGATGTCTAGAATTATTAATGCACACTACAATATGTTTCTCACCGTTGACAACTTTCAGCTAAAATGAGCATTGCAAGAACTGTTATCATCAGCTACTGGGATTCTCCACTAACAAGAGATACACAGTGTCTATTTAAAAAATGCTCTTCAATCTGTGTTAAGGAAGAGATCTGCTCTGTTATATGTTAGAATTGAGGTCCAAACTAAGAACCACAATTGACTTAGAAAATGTGATTTCCTAATATCACTTATGTCACAGAGGGAATATAATTTTATATAGAATTCAAATATTTATATCTGAAACACAAACTGGCTTATAGCTGGCACAAATCTGTAAGCATTTAACCTTTCTTGCTGCACCAGAAATCATATTAACTTTTCACATGGTATCCAACAGTGCCAGACTGCAGTTACTGCTCAAAGACTCGGCACAGGACTTGAGCTCCCTGAAACCAAAGTGAGATCCTGGGCACCAGTGCTTTGCCCAAGTGGAATTTCTTCCAACATCTGTTGCATCCAACAGGTTTTCTCTCCTCCTGTTTCCCATCCCATACTTAAACAAAGAAACCTCACTTTAGCACTTATTAACTAGGGAAAAGGGCAGGTGAGGAGTAGAGATCACAACCGATAATTTTTATAGCTCTAATAAATCTAAATACGTCCATCTGCTAATTTAGTTATTAAAAAAGGTTCTTGCTATTACCTTGTTCAGAAAAGCACTTAAACGTTCAAGATGCCTCTCTGAAATCTGTGGTGTTATTCACATTTAAAAGCAAAGTATTTTGTTGGACAAGTCTTTGTACTTCACCTATTCCCATCTATAAAATAAGAAACTTTCCTTTCGGAATGATAATAATAAAAAAATAATATTTCAAATTAGAAATAGGTACTAAATTTCTGTTTTCAGTGAAAAGCTTAAGCATTCCATCCAAAAATTGAAAACCAAAACCCAAACACTGCTATGTTCTGCTTTTAGGTGTTTTTTAGGTGTTTTCTGTACAATAAAACCAAGAAAAATGTTTTAAGATTTTTAAAATATATATTCTGCCAACATTTACATTTCAAGTTAAGGAAGGAACAAAACTCTTACAAAGACCTACTTCAGTCAATTAGAAATAGCAAGAAAGCTAAGAATGTTTTTGGAGGATATTTCTTTGAACTAGTTTATTATATCAAAAATCTTATCTCCTGTAAAAGTCATTGTATTGCTACCATGGAGCACATGTTTGAGCGTCTTTATTGGGGAGAAAGGGGAAGCTTCTGCACTGTCACGGCTCAGCTACTTACAGTCATCCTGAAGTCTCACACAGAAACTGCACTTGACAGTGTCAGGAACAACTTGCTTCTCCAGCAACTGGGTTGCTAAGACCAGAGTAGTAGTGTGGAATCACAGAGCGAGAGGGTCAGCAAACAGTAAGATATTCTGACACTGAAGTCAGTTTTCACACCTCTAGTAAAGTGAACATATCACATCCATGAATTTGTGGCAGACTTTAGTTGTCAACCTGCATTTGTGGGCTCACAGGGATTTAAAAAAAAAATACTTGTCTCCTGAACATGTATACTACTACAACTTTCATTAAAAGCATATTTAAGACATTCCAAATCGGGTTCTTAGTCACCAAAATTTAATGGCCCGTTGCATATTTATCTGGGCAGACAGCTAATCAAATGCAATGAAGAGTGATACAGCACTGCCTACTTGGCAAATAAATGCATCTGTTTTTAGGATTATTAAAGTTCTCACATTATTGAATACTGTCAGTGATCAGAAATTTAAAAAAAAAAAAAAAAAAAAAATCAGCTCTCCTTACTGGTGTTGAGTTTTATTCCCATACACATATATTTTAATAACTTCACTTCTCTGTAATTCTTAGACATATAAAAATCATAGTGAATTGGTGATGTTCAAGGTGTCCTTCATGGAAATATTTTTTATTCCTGCAAATGCAAGTGAATCTCCTAGCTGGTACATTCTTTGCACTGCATTCAGTGTATTGTAGTAGTAATACTATACTGCAGGGTACCGTAGTATGTAGTTCTACATACTGCCTTAGTGGAAGATAACAAAGTATTAATCAACAAACCAAAAATATTTTCCCAAGCCGGAAACCATAAATTAAGAAATAAAATTCAGGATATTTCATGCTCATAGCTACTAACAAACTATTTTGTAACTGACAGGAGTCTTCAAGCATTGGTTCCATGTTAAAAATTTCCCTGGAGTAACCTTTCCAGCAATATAACTCGTTTGACCTTGTATTCAAACACTACTGTGGGAACACAGCTTGGCAGTGTGTGCCTCCCAGAGTCACAGTTATGAAAAGATAATGTAGACACAATTTCATGTATGTCTTTGTAGGCAACTATTGTCTAACTGTAGGACAGATTTCAAGCCACTTGATTTCCAGGCAAATTTTCTGGAGTAATTTTCTGCCTCTCTGACAGGGACACAAACTCTGAAAAGAGTACAGTCACATTCTGCCTGAAAACTGTACAGCTGCAGTAAACATATGGAGCTGCCCTGGAAGAAAAGCTGTTCGGTTTGTAGAGTGAGACCCTAATCAGAGTGATTGATGCTGGATATGATGCAGCAGATACCCCTTTTGAAGGAAGATACTCAAGAGATAAATACAAAATGCTCTAATATATGGGACAGGCTGAAACACCTGTAATACCTCTAGGACAGATGTTAAAATCACTTAAAGTTACATCAGCAATGAATCATTTTCCCTAATACAAAATACAGAAAATATAAAGTAAAAATAAATCACTGGTCCAATACTAACCACAACATCTGGACTACAGTAATTCTCTCTTCCTGCTGTGCAGATCTGATCTTTTTTACACTATATTTTCTTCCTTTTATTGTAGCTGGAACAGTTACATTACTTATATATTGGAAAAAGCTGTAATATAGTGGTTTATTTTTAATAGATTATAGAAGTAGGGTGTAGTCTGTGAATCTCATGTTAAAGGCCAGATTCTAGTAAACTTGCTTGCACTGACAATGCTGTCAAACAGTTGCTACACTAAAGCCATTGGACATTAGCCACTGCTGTTGAGAGAACTGTCCTTTTCTGAGTATTTAGAACAGGATTCTGAAGACAGAAGGCAAGATTTCTCCTAATGAATCAACTATAGGTATCATCAGTCATACTACCTTTCGTCTTTGTCAAATAGGCAGTAGGATGAGCCATAGTGGTTGCAGTTTCAGGAGTTCATTAGAGACTAAAAAAAGGGCTGAGAAAGCTATTATTGACACACTATTTTCATGAAGAGGTGCTAAACTCAGGGTCACTCTGTTCCACATGTATGTAAACGGAAAATATTATTTTTAGTAAAAACAGCATGTTCTTGTCTTCCAAAACAGTTCTGACTGCCTTTCATGCTTTTCCCACACACATTTTTTATTTATTATCATATATAAAGAAAGTGTTTTTTTTTTTTCTTATTAGATGTTCATTTGATTGGATAGGATGCTATTGGTTCACCAGTTCACTTCATGTAACTTTAACTATTTTGTTAAGTGCTTAGTCTAAATTGTTTTTCTAAGTAATCCAGCTGCTTAATGAGGACGAAAAAGGCAAGGCAAAGACAGCTGAGGTATCTAAAATGAGTGAATTTGCCTTTAGAAACTTTTAGCCTCTCTCCTTCACTTTAAAATATGTTTACACAGCTAAGTTAGAATAGACAACCAACTTCTAAATAGCTCACTTCAGAGGAGGTATTTCCCAGTCACTCTATCAGAATTCTCAGCTGTCTTCAGGGAGTTTCCTACATGGATTAACATGTTTTCTGTGAAAATATTGCAGCTAGTAAAGTGATTGGCAATAAAAAAATAGTGCTTCCAGATACAGTAGATCTCTTTTCTATATTTTTGTTATTTGGCATATGCACTACTCTTAGAATCCTGAGTGCATTTACCTCCCTCTGAAGTAATTGAAAGCCAGCAATTCTCAGGATCAGTACAGTCAGTAGAACCCATTCCTCTAAAGAGAATGATTTATTTAGTGAGAGATACGCAATTGCTAGTCATGCCCTCAATGCACACACATACATGCACTCTATCCTCACTTGAGCAGAGAGAACAGCTTACTCTCAACTCCTCCCTTCACATCCTAACAGCAAAAGGAGCCCAATTTCATCACTGCTAGAACTGACTCATGATGCTGGGAGCTTTGTGGTATTCTTCCACTAATAGGAATGTAAACGTCAACTTGTAAATTGCATATATTTAAGGAGTAACATAAAAAATAAAAACAAACAATACCCCCAAGAAAACAGCCCTATTGCACTCCCAAGATTTCTTCTCTCCCACATGTAGTTTTTCACCTTCAATAACTGTGAAGAGAGTTTTACTGATGAATATTGTGTTAAAAGTTTATCTTCAGTACACTAGATGTGCTTTAGACCTTAGATATACTAAGAGGTTCTTTGAAGCACTGGCTGCAGTATTGTCCCATGAGGTGGGAGGGGAGTTGCATCTTGGATCACTCGATCCCAAGACACTAATATAAAGGAAACTCATAATTCAAAATTTTATTTTTTGTATAAGCATAAAACCAACCAACCAAAACCCAACCAACCAAAAAAAAACAACCCCAAAACACCAACCCCTTCATATTTTTCAGTTTCTGAACCTCTGAGGACAAAGAACGCAGCAGAAATCACAATAAGCTCAGGTATAAAACACTAGATTCTCCAAATGAATACAGTATCTAGTGAGATCAATACAAGTGTAGCATGCTGCCCACTGCTGATCATTGGAGACTTTTATAAACTCAGTCATAAACAGACTGACTAAAAAAAAGTAACATGGGTCACAAAGGGTAGACTGTGAGGAATTTTTCATGTAATTTTAAAACAGCCACTTCCTCTACCAGTGCACAGCATACAAATGCACATAAATGCTTTCCTTAATGTTTTACCAAAAAAAGTGTTTTCCAAAACCTCCAAGCCACAGGTCTGAGTTTATTTAACTTAAATAAACTGGAAAAAAGGGCAATCAAAAAGTAATAATTAAGCTAAGTATGATATTCACAGCTTGGTTTATCTTGATTGTCCTTCAGAACACTAATTAACGTTAGGGCAAAAACATAAGGGTACAGAGATGTAACTTAAAACAGGAGATGTAATTTCAAAAGACATAAGTTGCAAAGTACTTCACTACATTCTGACTGTATACTTGCAGACATGACTAACTGCACATGAATTTGTAAAGTGATGATGAAGCAGATCACGGACATGACTTTGAAATGAAAGAGTCATCCTTGCTTATCAAAAAAAAGGAGATTGTATTACCTCAAGAGATAATGTTTTACCAAAATGCTACTTGAAAAGGCAGTTTTTCGTTAATACATTTCAGATTTCAGAGAGTGTATGTGCATGAACTAAGTACAAACTAAGTATTGGTAGGAATACTGATATTAACAGCAATTATAGTAGATAACTGGTATTCCTTCCATAAAAGATACTTTATTTATCAGGTAATCTAGCCTTGTTTAATCTTTCTTTCTGAATGAAGTTATTTTCTGTCCTTTTCATACAGGCAACAATTGCTACTAATCTACATTTCTCAGTGTTGAACTCTGTGAACAACATATTATTTAACTCTTACAAGTCTCCTAACTTGAGGTGCATTTGTTGCTGTCTCATTATGCTAAAGATTTAACAAAAAGGGGTTTGTTTGTTCTTTTAGTATTTAGAATTTCGGAATGGATTTTTCATCATTCTAGCAAATACTTGAAAACTACTGTATTACAGATTTAGTCAAAGGCTTGTATGAATCAACCCAGGCAATTCTGCAAAAGGAAGGAAAGACAGTCTAACTCTTAGATATCTACCTTAATGCTTAAAAGTCCTGTTTCTTTTTGAGTAATATTTCTGTAATAGGTTGTCATAGACACATGGGGTTTTAGGGAGCTGAATCAAATTCATTGACAGGTAAAAATTACATTTGTGACTCTATCTAAAGACTAATCCTATGACAGTTTCTTTGCTTCCTTTTCTTATCTTTCAACTACTTATACGAGCTCCTGTAGCTTGTATTGATTTCCTATGTCCCAGGTTTCATAGTTTTGCAACACAGCTTTTTTTTTTTTGCCTTTTTTTCCCCCCCAAAATTCCTGAAGGTATGCCATCTTTACCTGTCCTCAATGCTCTCTAAAAATTATTCATTAAGTCCCTTAGCAAGGTTCCTATCTTCAGACAGACCTCAGGTTTCATACAGACTTTGTCTGTCCCTGTCTCTCAGATACTAATTACTCTCCCAAACGAGCATAGCCAAAACAGATGATCTTGTCAACTCTTCCTCCTTCCATTATGAATAGTCTTCAAATCATTCTTCTCCAAGGTTTTATAAAGTTTAAAGATGGACAAACAGGGACTTAAAGACATTTAGAATGCTGCTTTCAACTAAACAAATTTTTAAAAATTGACATATGATAAATATACTGACGTATGATACATATAATTCTCAGATATATATCAATACCTCAAAGTCTGACAACATTCTAGTGCTAAAAATCCCAGTGGATATATTTAAAATATGCTAGGATAAAGACTGTTCGAAGGACAGTTCAATATGGCCGACATTTCTGAATCTTGGATTATTTTTTATTCTTTGCCTATGAGAGACGTAAATTCCCAGGAAAGTTTAAACTTGAGTTGGAGTCCCTTTTCTTCCCTACTTCTATTTCAACAGCTTCCTATTCAATCTTCTTCTCCTAAATCCTTATGTTTTCCTATGAAGTAGTTTGTATGTGTGAAGGGTTACATGTCAGATATACGACAGCACCTTCAGGTTAACATATGCTTGTCTCTCATTATTCACTTGGATTCCAGAAAATCAGAAAGCTGAAGAATTATACTAAGTACTGAACTACCTTATCCCTGGCTAAGGAAAGAATGTACTCTTACCACAGATGGCTCTATGTATATTCTTTATGTACAATTATTATGTGCAATTAAGATGTTTCATTAAACTGTTTTTTAAAAAAATAATAATAATAAAAAATATGTCTTAAATATACTCCTGTGGAAAAGAAAAGCTATTGGTTAATTTACAAAGGAGATATTATTAACAGAGAAAAGTAGAACACATAAATAGAAAGATAAACCAGGAAATTTATATTAATTTCATTAGTACCTTAGAGCTTGACCTAAGTTTGATAAGCTAGCAAATACAAGATAAGGTTGCATAGAGGGTTCTCAAAGAAAATTGAAGTAGAAATTTATTCTCTCACCTTAAAACAGCCGCACCTTGATTTGGAACTAGGTTTCTGCACAGAAAAGGATAATCACTTACTTGAGAATTACAGCTGTATTTATTTGTCCTTACAGATTTTGCACAAATGAGACTTTACATTTATAACAGGTTTTGACAATGTGCTATCTGCATTGTAGCATTACACAGATCATTAGCATTCACTTTTAGCCACAAACACAAGTCATACTGCCTAATATATCAAAACCTGTAAAGCCTATTAATTAGTAACACTGGCAGTTGTGCGGTATCTTATTGTCATTCATCAAACAGCTTTATTTTGGTTTAAAACAAAATAACTAAAGGATGTTTTTCCTCTGTCATTTTTCATTTTGCAATCTTATGCAGACACAAACCCACAAAGCCACAAACCCCCACATAATATGGCCTTATTAACTGAAAGCGAATGCATCTAAAACACTCTCTGCTAAAATAATAATCCTGCAGTTTCTGACAACACAATAGACAAATTGTTAATCCAGCAATTCAAGACAATGCACATCCTAGAAATAAGTGACTTTAGCTGATAAAATTGTAAGCCCTAAATTTCTTTTGAAGTAATATTTACAGGAGTTCTTATTATCTGTACATAAACACCAGTAATGCAGCCTGACTGAATGACTGTAATAAAATCAGACTTTTTTTCTTTTTTTTCTGTATCCATTAGAAAAGTTTCTATCTATTTTATTTACTTGGTTTCATTAGTAATTTGTTATCTCACCTTTACAAACACAAAGCAAAATTAAAGTACAAAATATTTTAAACCTAGTCAAGTAACTCAGGGGTGTATGGTCAAAGCAGAAAACTGAGATAGGTTGCAAAGTCTGTCCCTCAGTTTTAACTTGAAGTAAGAAATTTAAAACCAGGCAAGCATAAGAAACCAACATTTACAGCTGTTGCAGTACATGCTGCTTGTAAGAACTCACAACTCATTCTGAAGAAACAAATCGCTTTCATTTGGAGGGAAATAATATTGTTTAACTAGAAAGACTAATGGTCCTACCACAAAACAGTCATTTATCTTTAAACAGATATTTAGTAGTAATATTAACCAGTGGATTAAGCATTGTTTTGGTAGTCGGGAAACCCTTAACAGTAATCTGATTCAACGGCCTAAGCATATCCATCTGTTGCAAGATGAGAGGTATCCCTCCCTGATGTCACATGTTTCTCCCAGAGAGGTGCAAGTCTCTGAAGGCTGTGTGACACACAGAGTGGCATCAGCATGTCTCATATATCCCCGTACACCTCAAATGGCAATAGATGGCTACATGAAAATCCTATCCCTAGTCAATACAGAAAGTGGACTGAGGCAGAGATTGACTAGACCACTCAATATAACCAGTTCAGAAAGAGAGGAATTGTTCTTTAAACAGACTGATTTTCTTTAGCAGGTCTCCATTTATGTTAACATTTTGAACACACGGTAGAGCTGTAGTTACTCGTGTAGACATCTAAAGACACATTTCTAATTCTTGAATGATATCCTTGCCTCAGACATGCAGTGTCTCATTAGCCTACCCAGAGTCCCCAAAATAAATACCAGTACCAGCCAGTTAATCTTAAATGCTAAAATGTTTACAAAGACGTGTCAAAAAGAAAAGTGAAATTACATAAGCTAGAATCTCTATTAATATTGAATATGAAACACACCAGAAGGCTGTGCTGCCATTCAGAGAGACTTAGACAGGCTGGAGACTTGGGTGGGGAAAAACCTGATGAAGTTTAACAAGAGCAAGTGTAGAGTTTTGCATTTGGGGAAGAAAAACGCCATGCACCAGTACAGGTTGGGGGCTGACCTGCTGGAGAGCAGTGTAGGTGAAAGGGACCTGGGGGTCATGGTAGACAGGAGGATGACCATGAGTCAGCAGTGTGCCCTTGTGGCTAAGAAGGCCAATGGCATCCTGGGGTGTATTAGAAAGAGTGTGGTTAGTAGGTCAAGAGAGGTTCTCCTCCCCCTCTATTCTGCATTGGTGAGGCCACATCTGGAATATTGTGTCCAGTTCTGGGCCCCTCAGTTCAAGAAGGACAGGGAAGTGCTTGAAAGAGTCCAGCGCAGAGCCACAAGGATGATTAAGGGAGTGGAACATCTCCCTTATGAGGAAAGGCTGAGGGAGCTGCGTCTCTTTAGTTTGGAGAAAAGGAGACTGAGGGGGGACCTCATCAATGTTTACAAATATGTAAAGGGTGAGTGTCAAGACGATGGAGTTAAGCTTTTTTCGGTGATGACCAGTGATAGGACAAGGAGTAATGGATACAAGTTGGAGCATAGGAGGTTTAAGAGGAATATCAGGAAAAATTTTTTTACTGTAAGAGTGACAGAGCACTGGAACAGGCTGCCCAGAGAGGTTGTGGAGTCTCCTTCGCTGGAGACATTCAAAACCCGCCTGGACGCCTTCCTGTGTGATGTACTCTAGGTGACCCTGCTCTGGCAGGGGGGTTGGACTAGATGATCTTTCGAGGTCCCTTCCAACCCCTAGGATTCTATGATTCTATTCTATGATTCTATGAAAGCCAAAGTGAAATAATCATAAAATAAAAAGCTTCAAAAAGGAATGATTTCCAGCCTATGGAAGAAAAATATGCTAAAAACTATCAATGTTAAAGTTCAAGTGGTGAAAGGGTTGGGAAAATCTGCTTTTTTGAGGTAGAAAAAGAAGTGTTATTTACTTCTATTTATCTTCAGAAATCTTACAAAATGTAAGCATTTAGAGTTCGAAAGGTTGAAAATAGATACCCCAGAGCCTTTTTCCCCCTCATGAAGAAGACAGAAGTTGTATTTGCCATCTTAGGTCTAAAGGAGAACTTAATTTTGAAATATCACATTGGAAGTTCATTAGAGAAGCTCAGTTTCAGAAAAGTCTTCTTGCAGCAATGTATCACCAACATTTCTCAAAATAACTGTCTTCAAAAGAAGGAAAAATTCTTCCTTCTAATGAGTAGAAGCACATAAACTATGCATAAAGTTAATTTGGTACAAATCCAAATGGTGGATTCTTAGCTAATCTTCTTCAGGATTTTGACACAAAACTTAACAAATCATTTGGTGAGAACATACAAGCACCTAAAACAAGTATCTCCGTATTGAGATAGAAATTACAAGAGTTCTCTCTGTTGTGCTAAGAAAAAGAAACAAATTTCTGAAACATTCTCTGCTAGAAATTAAATATTTTTTATCAAGCAGTTGAAATACTCCAGAAGGAAGAGCCTGATATTGTTGAAAACTGTGTACTTACACACAGCCAGAAAAAATTCTGCTGGATTTACTTGTCCCTTATGATTTGTATAATAGTTCAGTAACTAGCAGACTAATATTTGAGGTTTCAACTCATAGAACCTCTGTTTTCTCTCAGCTAATGGTTGTATTTTATAAAATATATATAAAAAAACTAAATAATGCCTTATGAATACCTATTTTAAGACATTGTGCATAATTTCCTTATGACATGTTTCACTCAGTGTGCAAGGAGTGAAAACACACTTATTATGACAAGTTTTGCCTGTGGATTGTGGAGTATCCCACTTTCTATGTAGATTTTGTCACTATGTATAATTTTTAATATTTGACCAGGAGTTGCCATAGAAAAAGATTGAATGTATGATCTGGCACAGTGACATTATACTGGCTTATTTTCAAAGATTAATATCTTAGATTCTATTTAAAATGAGATGATGTTCCATGGCAATACATAACAGACAGTCTAGTGGACAGGTGGAGGAAAACAAAGGTATCCATCACAAAGAGATCTGATTCCTTAAAGAGAAAAAGGGAAAGAAGCACCGATACATGGATTTATGTCCACTGGTCCAGAAGCAGCAATGGTTTTGCTCTAGTCACAGGCTTTGAATTTGAATTATTCCTAAAATGGAACGACTTCCATGATCCAATGCTTTCTAAGCCCAAAGTACTTCACTGTCCCAGAATATCTGCATTTTCTCAGGAATTGCTCAAGTATATTTGTCTCTTTATTTTTGAGAGAAGCAAGGAGGACAGAAGAGGTAAGACGATACAAAAGTTATTCTTTGTCTTTCTACCTGAAACACTTTAGTTAACTGAAAATTCTGAACATCAAAAAAGGGTAGTCCGAGACTATATTCTGCTGCAACTCTACAGAGGAAAAACCCAGTGAAGAGGCACTGTCATTATACATTATAGCATTAATTCAGATTTGATTTTCTTTACTTGCTGGAGAAGATAACATTTTTATACAAAGCTTTGTTCATGTCCCATAGCTATTTAGGGTCTGTAGGAGGAAATGTTGACAGTCTCTTTCTTAAGCCTTCTTGTAGCTAACACTGCAGCCACTGCCAACTTGGCATTGCTAGGCTTCTATTGGACTCTATGTAGGATTTGTGAAGCCCAACAAATGGAGAAAAATTTGTGCCTCACTGGAACAACAGGATTTTCTCTTCAGAGATAAGTATTATGAAATCCTTTAATGCTTAAATTTTTCTATCATTTAGATAGTCTATGGACTTACAATTATTAAAATCTATACTTAAAAATGCATCTTTATTTTTTAAAAATAAAATTTTTATCTTTTAATATCTCGATAATAAAACTATGTGAAGATTTGTAGTGACTTTCAAAAAATGAAGTAACTACCTTTTCAAGTTGCTTAACTATTTATTGTAAATAAATTTACAATTAACATTACAATACAGTTTATGCAGTAATACTGTTCAAACAAACCCTTGCAACACATAGTAGATAACTTGAGATAATTTAAAAATGTTTAAAACATTACTCTATACAGAAATAAAATTTACAAATATTGCCACTAACACAGTGTGCTGCATGCATTGTTGACTTCTAGAATGGTTAAATATTCTGCATCTTGAAGAGGCACAAGATTCATGTGGAAGCAGAAAGTGAGGATAATTACTGATATTTTTGCTGCTGATGATATTTATTAGGTATTTCTGGATTCTCTTCTGCTGCATGAAAGATGCTTATGAAAGATCTGTTCATATTGAACTTAACACATTTTCTGAACGTATAGGAGAATAGAGAAATGGCTGTGCTGGATCAGATAAAAAGCCTGTCAAGCACAGTCTCCTTCCTACAGTGACTAACAGCAGATGCCTAACTAAGAAAAAAAGACATCACAGCAAGTATGTGCCAGCACTCTTCTAGCCGCCAGCTCTGCTCTTCTTCAAGGACACCTTTCCTTCACGTATCATGATACAATAAATGTCTGGGTTAAGTATATGAAGCCACTTAAAGTATTCACTGTCACAAAGCAAATATTGGCCTCCTTTAGCTAACACTAAGCTGGAACTGAACACCAACAGGTGATAAGCTCAACGTTTTCTATTGCAAAAGGGACAGAAAATAGTCGGAATAAAAGTGGTTTCTTGACTTTGTACACTGGAACAGTGTTATGTCAGCAGGTTTCATTTACCTGTAAAAATCCTGGGGAAGGAGTCACAGCAACAAGGGATGAGAATGCTAGTGCTGGTGGCAGTGTTAACTGTGAAGACTCTTGTGGCTTTCCAGGCACTGCATGTACATTCAGGTTTACTTTTCATGTAATACAGTACTCCTGTTCATATTGGTGGAATGGACATAAATCAATTCACTGAAAACTGTGGCATACGGTTAGGCCACTGATCCCCCTCCCAGTATTCCAGTGAATGTTAGGGTGCAAATCAAATGTTATGCTTTATTTTCAGCTAAGAATCTGTTATTTTAAAGTATTGGTCTACAGTCATTCAGAGAATAAAGCCATTTTCTGAAATGCTTAACACTTCACAAAAAAGTTTTCAGTTACACTGTATTCAAAGTTTTCTCAGATCATAAAATCCTGTGCTACTGATTTTCCTCCTAGTTCTTGCGCTTTTTTTTTTTTGTGGTGTTTTTTTTTGTGAAAGTTACTGCTATTATGAAAATAAGATCAAGCCTTTAGGAACACTGGGACCTGTATTTTGTATGCAGAAATCAGCTGCGGCTCTTATATGCCCTTGTCTCTTTGTTCAGATTGAAAACCATTAGTGGCAAGAATTTACCTTCATATCTACCTCTATTTTCTCAGCAACACAGCAGTAAGTAGAACGAATAACTAAAATATTTCTTTTATTAGATTATAACCAGTCCTGTCTCTCTGGGTCTGCTGTAAGCTTGATAGTTGTCCTTCCAGGTGTTAGATGAATGCTTTCCATTTGCATCATTTAGGGGGGTGGAAGGAAAATAGAGCTTATCATGACCCTAAACTAAGTGTCTGAATTAAGCAGCTAAACTGAATTATCAACTTCCATGGACGTATTTTTATTTTTCCACTGTCTATAGAAAGACTTCAGTTACCAAGTATTCAGTTACCAAGTGCCCTGGTTTGAGAGAATAAGTATAAAACTTGGCCAGATCCATCCTGCCCTGAACCCACCCATCCCTCCGGCGCTGCTGGGCTGTGCATGTGTGTCAGTGACAGTGGGGGGAGCAGCTGTGCCTGTGGGGAGAAGAGGGTCGGTCAGCAGACCCACAGGGGCAATCACAGGGCTCCTCCCCCTGGGGCTCAGTATGAAATGGCCACCAGAGAGCCCACCTCTGGTATGTGGCTGGTGTGCTGGCTGAGTTGGGTGTTGTCGTGTTGTGTCATGTCATGTCATGTCATGTCTGTCATTTTCCCCTGTGCTGCTGCTGTTCTTACATCCTATTTTCTCCCCAAAGAAGAACATAATATACAGTGACAAGTTGCCCTCCCCTGCTTCCTCGAGTAGGACCAGCTTGGTTGTTCCGTGGCTTTTGTGGACTGTCACTGGGACCCTGGACTCAGGCACCCCCACCTGTTGTTGAGTCCAGTTTGATGCTTTTCTGGTTGCGAAGTAATTACCATCTGATGCGTACAAGCTTCATATTTATGTAATTCACCATATAATTCACCATAAAAATTTATTTCACTAAATCTATTATAGTTTTTTTTTCCATCTTTAAAGTCTCTCACCCTTCTTCCCCTTTTATCTTACCCTGGGATGGTAGTGGGGGGACAACAGAGAGCATCTGTTACCTGGTTATTGGCTAAAACAGAGGCACCGGGAGTGGGGCTGTGTGTGTGTTTTTAACACTGAAACATTATTAAATGACCATGATGATACTGAATAGAATGTAAAGTTCCACACATCTTACATCCCATTAATGTTTCTTCCTCACTTCCTCACTTCCTCACTGATTTAAGAATACATGTTCCAAAAACCTTGTAGACCATAAGTAGTATGGCAGAGAGTTTCCTTAATATCTACCTAACGCAATAATTGTATTTACTCATTAACTCTTTGTGTGGGCAGGAACAGATTTAATTGTAAAAGCAAAAATATACAGCTTTAAGCAAATTACTAGTTTCATTCATTAAAGAAAAAAATAAATGGAAGCCTAAGACACTTGAAATCAGAAAAACTTGATTACTTAATGTTACAACAAATGAAAGCAGTAGTATACACTTATACATCCAAAAGAAATTTATGCTGACAGTAAAACAGTTTGTGCTGTGCAGCTGATGTCTATGACATACACTTTTTTGTGGATTTTAGTTTGGGCTGGTTCTAGTCTAGCTCCATAAGCTGAACACACAATGTTGACTAGAGCTTTTGCTCTAGTTTTATGCAAAAAGAAGCCCACCTGTTCATTCCAAGGAAGGTGCCTCCAAACTTGGACTAGAACACTAAGATGCAGACTTATTAACGTAACAGCTCTGATATTTATTTCTTCTTTAATACTACTGTAAAATGAAATATCCTTGCTAAGTTATTTCATTTAGTTTTGGTATGCTTTAATGAAAGGAGAATTATTCTAACCAATTACAGTTTACAGCATTTATTTAAATAACTCTTGGCTATTTATACCTCTTTGAATGTGACACAAATTATCAGAACAAAGGCTCAAAGCTACAATATCTGAGTAAACATAATCTGCTTCAAGAATAAATAAGGTCAGTACTGTAAAATCTGAAGTGTCTGAAGACTTGCAAATCCGGGCAGAAAAAATGCAACCATTTTGAAAAAAAAAGTTGAATTTTATTTGTAATTAATACTTCTGCCTTTAAGCATCAATCAGCAAAACATGAGACAAAATGAAGACAGTATATGAAGACTGTTTTTTCATTCACAGGTTAAGAAAAGGAAGTTTTATATTTCTTAAAATGATTTCTGAAACCATCTATCTATTTTCAAATCCATGTGTAAAGTATTGAGATGCCTATATTCTTCTGAAAATATCACTACATTTTCTGGAATACTTTCTTCTATAGAGACCTTATAGCGGCCTTTCAGTACCTGTAGGGAACCTACAGGAAAGCTGGGAACTATTTTTACAAGGGCTTGTAGTGACAGGACACAGGGTAATGGCTTTAAACTGGAAGAGAGGAGATATAAGCTAGACATTAAGAGGAAATTATTTAGCGTAAGGGTGGTTGGGGGGGGAGCAGAGTTGGACTAGATGATCTTTTGAGGTCCCTTCCAAACTCTAAGATGCTGCACAGGGAACTTGTGGAGGTCCCATCCCTGGAAGTATTCAAGGCCAGGCTGGATGGGGCTTTGAGCAACCTGGTCTACTGGGAGGTGTCTCTGCCCGTGGCAGGAGGGTTGGAACTAGATGATCTTCAAGGTTCCTTCCAACACAAACTATTCTGTGATACTAGTCAGGCATATGTTCCAAGGGCTAGAGTGTATTCCCATTATGCCATCCATGCTGTCACTTCAGCTGTGCGGGCCTGTAATGGTACACACATGCCCACAGAATTGGAAAGAGAATTTGATGTTCCTTTCTTTATTCCATTGCCAAAAAAGATCCAACCCCTCAATATTCTTATACTAAGCAAAGGGTCTACTTATGCTGAATAAAATAAATAAAAACAAAATAATAAAAAAATCGCTAGTTCGGTAGGACAGAAGCAAATTACTGTCCAAACAGTTTTTGCATCCCAAAGTGATATCAAAGACTGAAGAAAGTGTTTACTCTTGCATTTTGCTGCCTATTTTCTACAGACATTAGGATATAATTTAAGCAAAATTAGCACAATCTTGTATAAAAAAATATGTGTGAGTTTGTTTGGGTAAGGGGAGGAAAACAAAATTTTTCCTATTTCATATCATTCCACTGAACAGGCAGTACCTGTTAGTAGCATGGAGGGAGACAAGCAGATCTGCAGGTAGTAGTAGGATCCTGATTCTTCTCCATGTCCAGAAAACTTTGAATGGCATGTAATTAAATGTCAACTGGAGGAATGGAGAACTGAGATCAGTTATTTTTATTTGACTGTGAAACATTTAAATTGTGTACAGGTCAGTGTATCATTTGTGGTAACTGATATAGAGAAAAAAACCCAAACATTGACTATAGTAATTCTCATGATGCCACAAAACTGTGCAACTTAGAGTGATAAGAAGACTTTCAAATGAAAACAGATTTCACTAAACACAGAGTGTGGGAGCTACAAAGGCCTCAGTCAGTTAGGAGCCTTGATACATGATACTTAGGATCTCCTCAGTGGAGTCACATGCTCAGCTAAGTCTCTAGAAATTTAATATTTGACATGTAATTTTGACATGGACTTCCAAAGTCCATCTTATGAGCTGGGAAGGTCTTTGCCCTGGGCTGAGAATCTAAAACACAGAAGCCAAAAATTTAAAACCTTGAACAGCCCCAGATCTTGTGAAGCCCTGACAAGTTCCCCTGCTCTATCCTTTCTCTCTTTGCTTTGGCTGTGGCAGAAAAGTACAATCAGCTATTTTCAGAAACAATTTCTCCTTCCAGAAACAGGATGCGGAGTTAGAATATTCAAGCAAAGTAGAAAAGGTAGCATGAAACTACTTTTGTGGAATTCACTATTTTTTTTTTTTTAATTTTTTTTTTTCTTCTATAAAATAGTATATATTGCATAAATTTTGCTGTCTGCAACTCTGGAGTACAATATATTAAGACTGTGATATGAAGCATCTGGTTTGTTCTTTTCTATTTTTGAAGTGAAAGTACTAATAGTATTATTCAACCTAAGTAAAATGTGGTAAATAGACATAAACAGTGTAAAGGTAGTGCACACAGTAAAACATCCACAAAGACCTAGTAGCTATATTTTCCTTGAAATTTACATGTTCCATTTCCTAGCAATATAACAAGTTCTTCCAGAATATAAATATGCCATTTATACATATATCTTTTAATAATATTGGTTTCTATTTATTCAACCTGTCTTCCTGGCAGAAGACTTATATATGTGACTCATTGTTAATGGATAAAAAAGCACTAAATTTAACTCTATTTGATAGTCAGATTATAACTAGGGGAAAATTACTATATATTAAAGCCACAATAAAATGTAACAAATTACCAAACTGAAATTTTATTTTCCTCCACTGCTGAATTACTATTTATTCTGGCTATTATCTATATTATATACACAATATTCTATCCCTATATTAGACTGTGGTTTAAAGACAGAGAAAATACACATTAAATTTTACTGTTAACACCCATGCATAGATTTCAAAGACTATGATTTTCTGCTAAAAATTTCTATTTAAAAGGTAACACAGCATTCAGAAAGATTCTGAGAGTTAAAAAAAATCTACTGCCATGCCATGTTTAGCCATCCAATTATTAAATTGCCATTAATAGGGACAAAAAACCCCACAATAACACAATAAACAAAGAAAAAAGCAAAAAAAACCCAAAAAAATAGAAAAAGCAAGAAAAAAAGAAAGAAATAGAAGGGTTTTTTATCTGACCTGACAATGCCTTAAATGCAGCTCTGATAATTAGATATTTTATTCTTATTCAAAGTGTTGTTACTCTCACACATCTCTTTCTCATTTGAGTGTTTAACTTCCTTGTGCAAGGTAGCCGTGTTGTGTACATTAAATAGCCTCTTTGGTCTCCTGCTGTTTCATTCTTTTCACTTTCATCTGAGGCCTATATAGACACACAAGTTGTTTTTTTTTTCTTTTTTTTTTTTAGAGTAGCCTGGGTTTTATTATATTTTCTTTTATATCTTATTATTAGATAACAGTGGTTTATTTGAATTTGTATGATATCACTTGAAAGCCCCAAACTAATGGTAAATAATACGTTTTAACACAATGAATTCTGAAGATTTAAGTCTACTATAAGTATTGATGACCAGACACCATATTTTGAATTAAATATCCCCAAAAGCTAACTCATAATCAGGAGCTGCCTGAGAAGAGAATTTGTTTGGTTTTTTTCGGAGTTGATATTGTCTTCAGAGTACCTGCCTCTTTGAGGTAGTTTTGAAACAGGCAATTTCTAGAAAGCCTATTCCTGCCTTTAAACTCAGTCACTTTATGTGCTAACAGGAATTGATATGCAACCTAGTGATCCTGTTCTATCACAGTCAGTAGAATTCCTATTAGTGTTTTGAACTGGAAATGCACTGAATCCCTAATAAACATGCTGTAGAAACAGATATTACACGCACCACTGAAACTTATATAATGTTCTAACCCCACAGAGCCACTAATACAGAAGTTTACAGAACATTACAATTCAGTGATTTGTGCCACAATATTGAGAAAAATGTCATGGAGAGTTAAAAAACCAATCAGTGATTTTTTTACTGAAGGTGTGTAATACAAAAATCCTACAGAGTTTCCTCCATTTTCTTGCACTGTATTCTGTTCTACTACCTAATAAAAATATTATTGCTTTGAAGATGTTAAATGCAGTCATTCAGTACTTCAGTTTTTATTTGTGTAGAAAAAATTAAGAGCTTGATGCTCTGTTTCTTTCCATTTGCTGATGCATAAACCAGCCACTTTAGAAAATGAACCCTGTTAAATTTATAGCTAGTATGTTCTCATTTAGTCTAATCTCTGCTGGCTCAGCGTAATATGCTGTCTTTACAGAGGGCCTACTAGTAAATGTACCCTAACAAATTTTGTAACAGCTAAGGAAGAAAAGGAAAATCCTCACATTAAATGTTATTATACTTTATCGAAATATGATAGTGTAATATTTACGTAATAGAAGTGTCATAAAAAATAAAATAAATACAGTTATCACACATCTTTTCATTTAGTAGCTGAGCACCTGGACACAGAATTCTTTTATTTCATAACAGATTGATAACAATGTTTACCTTTTTTAATGAACAAGGACATAACTGATTATGACAAAATCATTAAGGAGCCAGATAGTATACTGTCAAATGTCTGTTTTTCTCAGATAAAATAAACTGCAAGGTTACATCAGCTGTAATCCTTGGAAAGTCTTTTCATAGTTCTACATTGCAGTACTGGAAAACTATCTTAATTAATTGATTAAGCAATGTAGTTGTTGGATGCCAATGTTTAATCAGCAAAACAACTTTTTTCTTCCAGCCTCTGTACATGAAGAATATTTATACTCTAAATGGTTTTAATTGGTAAGTAATGAAGATCTCCTAAAAAGTTTTCTGTTTTAGGTAACTTTGGCATACTGGCATGTTCACCTTGCCAGAAGAGATGTCCAAATAAACTCATCAGGCAGCAAAGCCATTTCAAAATAATGTCACTGGATGGATCAAACGCAGGTACAAATGTCCTTAGGTCACTGTTGTATGGAGATAAAAAGCTCAGCAAACATTAAGTACATAATTGGTTTGAAGTTCAAAGTTTTCTGACTCCTGCTTGTGTGTCTCAGAATGTACAATTAAGAATTCACATGTCTGCAAATCTTATTTTCATACAATAAGTTGCTATGAGCATCCTGGACTCAAGCCCTAGCTAAAATGAGATTTCCTTCTTCATGTTCCAAGCACCCTAAATAGTCTTGGCATCTTCCTTCCAAAATAATAAAAACCCCCAACCTTCAAGATCTGATGGGAACAGCAGATCGAATAAGATTCAGATATCTTCTGAGTAAAGAAAATACAGATCAGAAAAAAATTTGCCCTCGGTATAAGAACACACGCTGTTCATTTGAACACTAATGATGTATTTGCAGTTCTGATGACTCAGCTACATGAATCAGACAATGCAGTTTAAATCTTTCAAATTCTTTGCAATAAAAATGTTGAAAAATCATGGTCTAGACTTAACAAATGTGTAGAAGGTTAAATTACTTTATCTGAATAGATCATAGCTAAAAAAAAACAACTAAAAATTAACTATTTCGGCTACAAGACAAAATGCTGATTTTTTTTCTTAGAGAACATAGACTATAAAATACATAATTTCCTTTATCCTAGGAGTTCTAGGCATATAAGTAAATTAAGCAAGTCCTCTTCAAGAGAGATTCACCTAAGGTGTATTTCATTGTTTAAAAAGCTACAACAATAACAAAACCCACCTTTCTGCACTATGGAATTTCGACCTTGTAACATTAAATGCTCTCAGGCATGCTTTCCCATTGTTTTCCATGTTTCTGTATCTAAACTACATACCAAATGCATAATCAGTTTTTTTAAATCTGCAGAAAGTTGAGAATGGGAATATTTGTTATCATTTTTCCATAGATTTTGTTTTGGTAATAACTAAGTTGAATTATCATCTCTGTTAACTAAAACATTTAAATATTTCTCTAATTTTTGAGAATATCCATACTAATTAATCTATGAAGACTGCAAACAATATTTTTCTCCACTTAGCTTTATATTTCTGAAATCTGCAACAATCAGACAATACTTGATTAAAAATACAATATTTAATAGATGTATTATCACTAGATCTTTGCTCTTACACAATCACAATGATTTAAGCCCAGGAAAAATGCATGACAAATGGCAGTCTACCATGCATACCATAAGTAGTGGCATGAAAAAATCTAATTTGATTTTCAATGGAGCTGGACAAGTTTAGAAGAAAATATATACAGTTGTAGCAGCCTGAACTTGACAACTCCTATGGAAGGGGTTCTAAATCAGCTTCAGACTTTTTGTCCCCATGTATCCCTCCTTCACAAAGTTAGTTAAAAATATTACAACAATAAAGCACTAGAGGTTTGGGGTGCCATCAATATGTTGGAAAAGTGAATCTTTAAAATCTTACAATTCTCTAAACAGGACCTAATTAAATTCTGTTTCATTGGGATTGTGTGGTTTTTGTTTCATACAACAGAAAGAAGAGGCAGTACCTTAAGATTAAAGGAGGAAAGAACAACTCTACACACACACATGCAACATCCACTCCCTCCTTCAGACTCCCAAACAAACTAAACATGAAGATGAATGTTGAATTATCTTTGTAATGTCTTTTCTTACTTTGCTTCTCTGTTGTGAGGAACATATGGTACAGGTTTCCACAAATTATGTCTGAAGATGTTTCCTTTGCCTCCAGTACACAAAATTGATGTCTGAATTGTTTTACTTAATTTAAACTTAAGCATAGACATTGCATTTTAAATGGTCTTCCAACACAATTTTTTTTTTTTTTTTTTTTTTTTTTTTTCTTAAGAGAAGCAATATTGATGTGGGCTTTTAGAATGAGGTAAGGCCTTCTGCTTTTAAGCAAATACATTTTTGAAGCTAAGTCATGCAGGAAGACTATCTCATCCTTCCCATAGTTAAGAAGGTTGAATTTTGGCAATACTTTTGGATTACATAATTAATAACTTCTAGACTGAAAATGTCTCACAGAACAAGATCAGGAAATAATTTGACGTGAATGGATTCAGAGAAGTCACTGAGGCGAAGGGCTCTGCAGTGAGGATTGTGCCGGGGGACCCTTCTTCAGTGGCAAAAAAAACGGCAAAAGCGCAAGGACAGAGAGGGTGCCGCAGCCCCAGCCCCCACCGAGGGGAAGAGTGAGGTCCTGACAAGCGGTGGCTCTAACTCAGCATGAGCAGGGCCAGCGTGACCAGTTGGACAGTTTTAAGTCTCAGCTTGTCAGAGTGCTGAGCCATGTAATATAAACTATAGGAGTACCTAGAAAGGTTGGACCAGGTGATCCTTGAGGTCCCTTCCAACCTGGCATTCTATGATTCTGTGGTTCTATGCATGAATACTATGGAGGGATTGTACCAAGACAGAACTGAATATTATTACAAATTACTTTTAAAAAACAAGTTAAAAAGTCAATGTATTGTGCTTTTACACTGCATTCTAGGTCTTCAGACTCTGTAATAAAGAAAAACTGAAGTAATAGTGACAGAGAGGTAGAGATAGAG